>NC_065448.1:205088006-205690506 GCF_917563875.1 Diabrotica virgifera virgifera | reverse complement strand
AAGCAGTTTGTTGTTCATAGAAAGCGCCTTTAGCGCATAAGAGTGCTATCCGTGGGGTGGTGGATAATAGTCTGGAGCATTGAGAGGAGTGATGCCCACGGTATTAATCCTCCTCGCCCCAATGAATTATTGTATCACCCGAATGTTGCGCTCACTCAAGGGGTGTGTAAGTCTCTCTCAGGCTGGGTTAAACACTATTGCTTGCTTTAATACAATATTTAGAGTAGGAAAGATTCCGAATCTAGACCTACAGGTCTTAAAAGAAGAACACAGGGACGAAATATCATGAAGAGATTAGGAGACTACATTTCCTGACTAAATAAATGCAAAAGACTAAAGAGAACATACAAGAAGTAGTTGGGAGGAAGATATAGAAGATATAGAAGAATTACATAAGTTTTAAAGAATCCATGTAATGAAAGAATTACATAAAACAAATCTTAAGCATGAGATGACTTAATGATGAAGTTAGAAGCATATATTATGAACAACGCAATATATAGAAAATGGTGAATATAGTAAGGTGTGAAGCCCCAGAATTTCAAACAATTCGCACAACCTTATTCCGCTCTATAAAGTATATTTGTCATTTTAATATCCTCCTCTATATTTTCTGCTTCATAAGGATGTAGTGTTTGACTATTTCTCTTAGATTAGTTCTCTCCTGTGCCTGTGCCTGTTGTTTTGCTTCGGAGAATGAGTAACCAATCATGTCCTTTATTTGGTTCTACCATCGTCTTAGAGAACTTCCTCTAGACTCTAGATTGTCTAGTTTGCCTTCTATGTTGCCTTCAACTATCATTTATTACATACCTTCTCTTGTTCTAGTTATATGTCCAAAATATCTCAGTATATTTTGGTTGATAGTTATGGTGGGTGAAGTTTTTATTTTAAGTTCTTCTAGTATTGAATTATTTGTGGGATGTGCGGTCCATAGTATGCGCTACATTCACAGACTTTCGCAACCTCCACGTAAGTAATACCAGAGCTTAAGTAATTAAATTGTCTGACCACTCCGTAACCTGCCATGTTTCTTATATCTGTTTGGTTGTTTCTGATTCTATCGATGATCATTACTTTGGTTTTCTGTCTATATGCCAAATTTTATAATATTTTACGTTATCGAAGTCCTTGTAGTAGTCAACAAAGCACAAATATGTTTCTATATTGGGCTGTGGTCTCCAATAAATGCCGTAGATTACGTACAGCGACCAGTTAGACATTGCCTACAGCCTTTGTCAGTCACCGGCACCTTCACGTAGTCAATACAAAACATAGCCCATGTTTATCAATAAACAACGTAGGTCACATCTAGAGTCAACTGTGGTCACCAATAAATGCCGTATGTTGGGTACAGCGTTTGCTGATCGCCGGGAACAACATTAGGATCATTTTCGTTATCAGTCAAGTGCGATATTTCAACTTAAACGATAAGCAACTCATCTAGTTCTTGTTACTAGTTGTTTTACTTATTTCGCTAGGTTAAAATATGTACCAACCGTACATTGCAATGCTCGAAAATAACTAAAGACGCTGCTTCCAACATTTGAAGTCGCTCATAGCAGATAGACACTGCGTTCGACATCCAATAGAGACTGTATCCATTATTTATTGTATAAAACATACATACGCAGCCTACTGCGTGACAGTGTAGGCAGCGTACGGCGTTTATTTGTGACCACCACCTGTGAAGCCGTGTACAGCAGTTTTATGCTAGGTTCGGAGTAGGATAACAAACCGCAACTATTATTTATTGTATTAAGCATACAGACGCGGACTCTGTACGCAACCAACGGCATTTATTGACGACCACAGCCTTAAACTCTCGAGATTTTTCGATAATTTGGCGAATATTAAGAATGTGTTCTCTGTTCCTCTACCTAGGACGAATCCGCATTGTTCTTGGGGAATTTGTGGTAAGAGAATTGATTTTAGTCTTTCATTAATGATTGTTATCAATGTTGTATGTATATACACCGTTCTTAGGCGTCAACGCCCTTCGGTAGGGATCTATGGGGAAGTATCACCGAGCCGCAAGCCCTTATCCCTTGCCGTACTGCTCCCTCATAGGTCGATCAGATGCCCGCAGATTCAGGTCTAAGCGCCAAATTCATATTTAGAATTTTATACTGACGCGTTAGCCTTTTTGTTTTCCGATGGCCTGGGCTGGGCTTGAACTCTCGTACCTAACGGCGAAGTGAAGTGCGGGTCAGCCGCTAGTCGCACTGAGCTATCCGATCGACTGTTATCAATGTTACTGTACGGTAATTACTGCAATCTGTCGGTAAACCTTTTTTATATATTGGAATAGACGTGAGTATATCCCAGTCATTTGACCACTTTCCTGTAATCCAGACCTCATTGCAAATTCTAAGCATTAGATACTTCCGTCCCTAATTCTCTCATTTCTTTGAGCGTCTCAGCTGGTATTCCATCTTCTCCTTCTGCTTTTCTGAATTTTAGTTTTTTTGCTGCTTCAATTACTGATTTCAATATTTGAGGTTCTTTTTCATAACTTCTTTTCTCTGTATTGATGTCTGGGTCGTTGTCTGTGAAATAGTATCTGCTTTAAATTTTATATAATACTTTTCATGTAAAATTAATAACTACTAAAATCACAATAAAAATGCACAGAAATAAACAAACTAAGACATGTTGAATGTTACGATACGAGGAGTACTCCCAAATCATGATTTACAATGTATATATATGTACATTGTAAATCTCAAATTGAAGGGGTGGCAGCAATAACCAGGCAGCTCCACTTAATCTTAACAAAAATCGGCCGATCGTTCCCTGCAACAAACGGGTATCTCTTAATAACGGCACATAACTGACAACGATATTTGGAGCTACCTTGCTTTCGGTTTGTAGCAAGAACCGGGCAACTCCTGGAGAATCCTCCTTTGAATAATTTTTAGGTTATTTTCGATTTCCCATAAATTTTAAAATTTGGAGCTACCTGGTTATTGCAGCCACCCCTTCAATTATGATTTACAAAGTTTATACGACATTTCAAATCATCGTAATATATCGTAACATTCAACGAGTCTTTGTTTCTTCATTTCTAGTGCATCTTTATTGTGATTTTAGTATAGTTTATGTTTTAATAAAATCTTGGTATTCACTAAATAAGATATACAAAAAACGTATATTTTGTATACGTTACAAAAAACGTATTCCAATGTGTAATTAATTCATCATTAGAAAATTAAGATCCCTATGCTCCGACACTGGCCGCGTTCAAGAATCGAGATCTGGACTGTGACCTTTTACCGGTGTCGGCGAATTGTTGATTGTTCTGTTCAGGTACCGTATTATTTTCTCTTCGATTCGTTGATGATGACGATGGTGTAAAACCATCGCCTTTTGCTTTGCTGCGAGACAAACTCGTCGAGTTAATTTCTCAAGGACACTGTATAAAAATAATGATGGAGTGATGCTTAATAAAACAAATCCCCCCGTGCTAGCTGCTAAATGGTTTTTTCTGTTTATTTTAACGTGGATTTATCGTTATACAATATAGAATAAGAGCCGGAATAGGTAAAATTTGCTAATTATTTTAGGCACCGTAGAGTCTACATACAGGGTGATTGATTAGTAGGGTAAAGCTCAATAGCTCCGCTATAGTAATAGATAGCAATAAAAGTTAATAACAAAAATTTTAGCCACCTTTGAGCTTCACATTACAAAATTAGTTAGAATGTTACAGGGTGTTCGATAACACAGTGGCAGACCAAACTTATGTTTTTTTTTAAATGGAACACCCTATATTTTATTTTAAATTCGAAATCCTGTTAACTTCTCCATCACAAAAATATAAAGGTTTGTTATGTTATACAGGGTATTTACAAAGTTATAACCAATTTTATATGAAAATCGTAACAAGTTCAACTCCCTGTATAAATAAAAATAAGGAAAACAACAATGGTTTATTAATGCCATATTTTTTAACGTATTGTCAAAATTTTCAAGAATGGTTGATATTGCAAATTTTCTTTATATCAAATACAGGGTGAGTCAAAACGCAAGTACATTATTTTCTCAGTAATTTTAAATGGAACACCCTGTATTTTATATCACTATTGAAAAGTACCATTACCGTACTTTAATTTTTAGATAACATTCCCTATGTCTAAATTTATTAGTTTTCGAGATATTTTCATTTTTCAATGGACCAGTAGCGTGGCCACCCAAATCACCAGAATTTAATAAACTGGACTGATTTTTTTGGGGTTACGTTAATAATGAAGTTTATAAAATACCTCCAACAACAAGGGATGAGATGAAAAATAGAATACAAAGTGTATTTCGATGTGTTAATTTACAAATGCTCCGTAGAGTAAGTAGCTCATTCAATGATCGTTTTTAGGCGTACATAAATGTGTTAGGAGATAATTTTGAACACCTTATGTAATTAAATATTAAAAATATTTTATTAAAAGTAGCTTATAATTTTTTCAAACATGTTTTTTTGCAAAATGTATTACTGATAAATTATGTTTCGTTCTTTATTTGTTACATTGTTACATTTACATACAAAAGTAGTGTTTAATTGTCTTCACAAAATATTGTATTTTGTATTTGTGTTTTTTTGTAAAATTTATTACTAATGTTCTTTGCTTATTTGTTGCATTTACATAAAAAGATAGTTTTTATTTTTTTCAAGAATGTTGCATGTAGTGGTTGTGTTTTTGTTTGTAAAATGTATTACTAATAAATTATTTTTATTTCTTTATTTGCTACAGTGTTACATTGATTACCGGATTGATAATCGGTAATCTTCAGTTGTCAATTCAGTCATGGCTTACTTAAAATTTAGATAAATTTAAACACCTAAAATAATTTGCTCTGAAAAATGAAAATATCTCGAAAACTAATAAATTTGGGCATAGGGAATGTTATATAAAAATTAAAGGACGTTAATGTTGCTTTTCAATAATGATATAAAATACAGGATGTTCCATTTAACATTACTGAGAAAATAATGTACTTGTGTTTTGACACCCTGTATTTGATATAAAGAAAATTAGCAATATCAATAATTCTTAAAAATTTTGACAATAAATAAAAAAATATGGCATTATTAAACCATTGCTGTTGTGCTTATTTTTATTTATACAGGGAGTTGAACTTGTTACGATTTTCATACAAAATTGGTTATAACTTTGTAAATACCCTGTATAACATTACAAACCTTTATATTTTTGTGATGGAGAAGTTAACAGGATTTCGAATATAAAATAAAATATAGGGTGTTCTATAAAAAAAAAACATAAGTTAGGTCTGCCACTGTGTTATCGAACACCCTGTAACATTCTAACTAATTTTGTAATGTGAAGCTCAAAGGTGGCTAAAATTTTTGTTATTAACTTTTATTGCTATCTATTACTATAGCGGAGCTATTGAGCTTTACCCTACTACTCAATCACCCTGTGTATACTACTACTACTACTACCAGTGTTACCAATGGCTGAGCATGGAAAGATGCACCTCCATGTCAAAAATTATGCGATTTTCTCCAAAATTATGCGCTCTGTCGTAAAACGTAAAAACTATTTTAAAATTTACTGCGCATGCGCAGAAATTCAAAAGTCTTGACGTGTCATAGCATTTTTGTCTTTGTCAATCAACCACCATAGACCACATAGACATAGACAATCTTTTATTTTGACAAATGACATTAAATATTTTTGTAAGTAAATATTTACAAAAATAACGTATCAATTTTTTTTGGTAGATGTAATAAGATCTTAGACCTAGATAAAAATTAAAATCATTGAAAAGGGTAAAAAGTTGAATTTAATTATTTTGTCATTTAAACAATACCATAATCCATAATACTCATCTTATAATTATGAAAATGCAATTATTAGAAATACTACTTATTTTAGGAGTTGTTAAAATACCTTTGCATATTATGGGTATAAAATAGGGAATTTATGGACAATGTATTATTAGGGAATAGTGGACCAGTCCTCAACTACCTAAACTGACACCATTACAGAATTTTCAGACAGCAGTTGAAGTGCTGTATAATCAATCACAAATTGCAAATTGCTTCAAGAATTGTTATTGAAAGAACATTTGATATTTTGAAGAGATTTCCCATTTTAACGAGTGTAATAAGAAGCAAGTTACCATTTTTTCAAAGAATAATATCAGCTTGTTGAGTTTTACATAATATTGCATTAGTTAATAGAGGAAACATTGAAATACTGGCAAATGAGGGTGCTGTTGATATTGATATAGAACATTTTCAACCAGAAGCAAATCTCCACTAAAATCACAATACAGATGCACTAGAAATAAACAAACCAAGACACGTTGAATGTTACGAGGAGCACTCCCAAATCATAATTTACAATGTATAAATTTTGTAAATCATGATTTGGGATTTACAATGTATTCACATTGTAAATTATGATTTGGGAGTGCTCCTCGTAACATTCAACGTGTCTTGGTTTGTATTGTATTAGTGATGTAACAAATGTCATTTTTTTAACATTTGTGAATACAATTGCGAATATCTGCTAACGACATTCGTGAATGCGGATGCGAATGCAAATGTTCAGTTTTTTTAAATTTGTTTCTATTTTTGTAGTGGTTTATAAATTTATAATGAAAAATTAATTGATATTTAGTGAAAATCAATGTGAATCTTAAAGCTTTATTGCATAATAGCAAATAATAAAATAAAGTGAAGACTGATAATATGATTATACGAGGTTAAGTTACCTTCTCTGAATAAATAAAGATGAAAAGTGAATAGATTTTGAAAAATATGAGAATATTCGCGAATGCAAATACGAATATTCGTTACATCACTAGTTTGTTTATATCTAGTGCATCTTTATTGTGATTGTAGTATAGTGCAACTAAATTTTGTGTGTTTGTTTTAAAATATTATTCACCATTCAAGACAAGCTTAATGTTGTAATTTTATTTTTATTGGACTGCAGTTTGTTAATAAATTTATAAATAAATATATTATATTATAGTGGCTGATTTTAAGTATTTTATTATTATTAGCAGTTTATAAATAATTGTTATTGGTGTTTGATTTTACGTATCGTTTAAAATATATTACATCTCTTTTGAAAAAGTAATACTTTGATTAAAAACTTTACATATTCTACTTTATAAAGGATTAAAATTTCAAAAATGAATACTTAAACATTATTTGTTTTATTGTGTTACCTGTTTATATTATTAATACCACTTAATATAACTGTTAAATTGAACTCTGTAATTCTGTTGTAATACCTGTTGAAGTAATTTTGAATCCAGAATTTTAACAAATCCTAAACTTTTCCACAATGCCTGAAGCATGATATTTGTGTAAAAATATTTATTTCTATACAAAAATGTCAAATATATTGAGTTTAATAAATAAGTTATAAAGATATTATGTCTGATCATTGTAATTATTAAGCACTTTAAAATCATTTAAAAATTCCTTTTTGCAAACTTTTTAATAACTCCAGCTTCAATAAAATGTTCTTTTTATATTTGTTTTAGTCAAAACATTAATAATATACATATATCAGAGAATCAACTTTAATTTATGAGTTATTTTTAATAAACAAAACTAAAACAGAACATCATAAAACTATGATCAAAGATAATCATAATTCATAATCCCTAATCCCACCCATAATAATTAAAAATGTGATAAATAATATAAGTGAAGTTAGACATATTCATATTAGACACATTTGACAAATTTGTCTTTACGTTTTACAAGAAAAAAGAAGACGAGGATTCTTCTTATAAACTGACGCTTGTCATTGGTTTTTTCTTTTGCTTTGCTGGATTGTGCGAAATTATGCGATTTTATGCAGGATGCGAATATTATGCGCCGGCCGTTAAATTATGCGCAAATCGCATAATTATGCGCCGATTGGCAACACTGACTACTACTGTCGGTTTACTGCGTTCTCTGACCCCTTCCGACTTCTAACCACCATTCTTCTCTGTTTGAACCGTAGACCTGGAGGGATTTCTTTTTCCTCTAGTTCTTTTTCAATTCTTCTTGGCCTTCCTCTTTTCCGTCTCGCTTGAGGTGTCCACACCAAAATCTGTTTAGGCATCCTGTCATCTGGCATTCTCTGTACGTACTAGTGATGTAACGAATATTCGTATTCGCATTCGTATTCGCGAATATTCGCATGTTTTTGCATATTCGCATTCGCATCCGCATTCGCGAAATTTGTGCGAATATTTTGTGAATATGAAAACCAGAAAAAAAAGATAATATTAGGTTAATAAAATCAAAATATATTCACTTCTCATCTTTTTTTATTAAGAAAAGGTAACTTAACCTCAAACATGCAGCTACTCTTAAATGGAAATATGCGGGACACAACAGCAGACAAAGAAACGGAAGATGGAATGAAGCGATAACTCACTGAAGACCTTAGGACTACAAAAGAGGAAGGGGCAGACCACAGACGAGATGGTCGGATGACCTAAAAAGATACACAGGGACCAGATCGACAGCATTATCACTGAACCGAGAAGAGTGGAAAAATAAGGGGGAGGCCTACGTTCAACTTTGGACAAATGAAGGGCAATAGATAGATAGAACTTAACCTTGTATAATCACATTATCAGCCTTCATTTTTTTATTATTTGGTATTATCTAATAAAGTTTAAGATTCAGATTGATTTACACTAAATATCAATTAACTTTTCATTACAAATTTAGAAAACATTACAAAAATAGAAACAAATTTAAAAAACTGAATATTCGCATTCGCATCCGCATTCGCGAATGTTGGTAGCAGATATTCGCATTCGCATTCGTATTCGCGAATGTTCAAAAACTGACATTCGTTACATCACTAGTACGTACAGGTACATTCTCTGAACTATGGTACGCCGTACCATATTACAGCACAGCGTTGATAATCCGAACCCTGGTAATCCGAACATTCGCTAATCCAAACGCAAAAAAAATATGAAATTAAAAAAATGATGGCGGACCGAATTTTTGGATTTAATATGACAATATGGGCAAAATATGACCGCGGAATTTTGTTTTGTTTATGCAGAAATGCACATACTATTTGTTTATTATGCAGGTGTTTTATTCCTTGTAACTAAAACGTTTGTACACACAGTCGGAAAAATGAAAGAATACCCATGAACGAACATATAAAACACGCTGTATTTTCCTGTCACCGTATCACAAAGAAAATTGTCCAGTGCAAGTACATGTAACAATAATTATTACATGTACTTGCACTGGAAAATTTTCGTTGTGACTCGGTGACAGGAAAATACAGCGTGTTTTATATGTTCGTTCATGGGTATTCTTTCATTTTTCCTACTGTATGTAGGTACATATTATGTACTATGTTTATGAGCTTTTTATGTACATATTTTGAACATATGTTCGATAATCCGAACAATTTGATAATCCGAACTACCCCTGTACCAATTAGTTCGGATTATCGACGCTCTACTGTAGTTGTTTGGTTTTTATATCATCAATAATTGTTGTATATGTGACTCCCATCATTTCTCGTATTCTCTCATATTTTATCCGATCTCTTCTTGATTTGCCTGCTGCTCTTCTCCAGAAGCCCATTTCTGTTACTAGTAACATTTTCTCTGTTCTTTGTTTCAGTGGCCAAACTTCACTGCCATATGTGATTACACTTTTAAGTATGGTATTGTATATGAGCTGTTTGATCGCTTTAGAAATTGTTTGGTCCCACAGACTGCCCTTCATCATGGATATGGCATCATGGATTATCTTCATGCCCAGGTACTTGTATTCATCACAGTTAGTCTAGTCGCAACATAGGGGGTCCCGTGGACACTTTTAGTTCGCCGCGATTTGATGGTGGTATTATAGGTTTTTTGGGTCGCTGAATCCAATGGAAGTGGTCTGGAAGCCCAAATGTGGTGCGTTTAATTGTTATTAACAAATTGTGGTAAAATTAGGTGTTTGTCAGGGAATATTAGAAGCCCTGTAAATAAATTGATAGTGTTAAGGTTTTCTCTGATGTATTTTTGGTGGCTGAATCGAATGCGACTAGTCGCGATTACTCAAAATGTGTTCTTATTTTGTTAATAACAAAATAATTGTTAATTCGCCGAAAAGCTCGAAATGCGTTATCTACAGCAAGTTTGTAGTCTTTTTCATAGTATTTTTATACGCTAAATCGATTGTCACTAGTCGTGATAGCTTAAACCACGTTCCGACTTTGTTATTAATAAATTATTGCAAAAATTACGGTTTATAGTACGTTTACTCACGGTTTTTGCTCTAAATTTTAAAATACCACTTAAAATGACATGAAAGGACATCGCACACATCTTATGGAAAATATAATGTCACTCAAATTCAATAAAATTTATACGAATAGATTCGTTTTAAATTAACGGTCAAATCTTATCATTGCGCCAACTCTTAATTATGATTAATTACGGCGCAAATTGCAATTAAAGTTTATCGAAATCACATTTTTGGAGTCAGTAAAAGTGTCAGTTACAATCACTATTGCTCTGGGTGCTATTCAAAAGAGCTTAAATCCCGCTGGGTCTAAGCGGATTAGTGAAACTAATCCGCTGATTTATGGAGTACCGACAATTTGGGTATTTTAAAATATTTTTTCTCTCTCTAACTTATGTACGTACCCATTTGATTTCAGATTTATTTATATCAATTTCTGCTCTTATTATTGAAAATATATTGAATCTATTGAATATTGAATATATTCGTATAAATTTTATTGAATTTGAGTGACATTATATTTTTCATAAGATGTGTGCGATGTCCTTTGGCATGCACGTAGCTAACATCTAACATGTCAAACAAGACAAGTGATATTGTGCCGATGTGTGCTTTTACCCTGGGTGTGAGTTCCACCCCGGTTCGGGGGTGAAAAAAGAAACCTTTAAAATAAGTCCGGAATTGGATAAACTGATTAATTTTAAGCAACTTTTGTTCTATACAGTTTTTCACTAAGTCAATACTTTTCGAGTTATTTGCGAGTGAATATGTTCATTTTTCAATAAAAAAACCAAATAACTCAAAAAGTATTGACTTACTGAAAAAACTGTATAGAACAAAACTTACTTGGAATTAATCAGTTTATCCACTTCCGGTCTTATTTTAAAGGTTTTTTTTTCACCCCCGAAAAGGGGTGAAACTCACCCCAGGGTAAAAGCAGTCATTGGCACAATATCACTTGTTTTGTTTTTGACATGTTAGCTACGTGTATGCCAAATTTCATGTCAATCCAAGTGGTTTTTTAAAATTTAGAGCAAAAACCGTGAGTGAACGTACTATAAACCGTTATTTTTGCAATAATTTATTAATAACAAAGTCGGAACGTGGTTTAAGCTATCACGACTAGCGGCAATCGATTTGTATAGAAATACTATGAAAAAGACTACAAACTTGGTGTAGATAGCGCATTTCGAGCTTTTCGTCGAATAAACTATTATTTTGTTATTAATAAAATACGAACATATTTTGAGTAATCGCGACTAGTCGCATTCGATTCAGCGACCAAAAATACACCAGAGAAGACCTTAACATTATCAATTTATTTACAGGGCTTCTAATAATTCCTGAAAAACATTTAATTTTACCATAATTTGTTAATAACAATTAAACGCACCAAGTTTGGGCTTCCAGACCACTTCCATTAGATTCAGCGACCCAAAAAACCTATAATACCACCATTAAATCGCGGCGAACTAAAAGTGTCCACGGGACCCCCTATGTTGCGACTAGACTAAGTGTTTAATGTCTACCACGTCGTCTAATGTAATGGATTGCTTTATCCTTCCACACATGGCTTCAGTTTTTTTAATGTTGACTTCGAGAAAAAATTTTTTTATTTACTTCTATTAGCTTCCGCGCCATGTAACTCAAGTCGTCATGATCCTGAGCAATCAGAATTTGGTCATCAGCGAAACATAAAGTGTATAGTGTTGTCTCGTCATTAACAGGGATTGTCATGCCATTATATTTTTTTGCCCATAGCAAGGGTAGGCGAAATATAACAACCCTGCTTCAATCCTTTCGTAACCTTAAATCCCTCAGACATCCTTGATCCAGTGTTAATTTTTGTAGTCATTTCATTATACAGACTTTGGACTGATTTGATAAAACCATGTTTAATGCTAGTTTGCTGTAGGATTGACCATAGTTTACTTAGGGGCACACTGTCATATACTTTTTGTAAGTCCATGTACACAAGGTGAATTTTATTATTGACGGCTGTTTTTTCTCAATAACTTGCATAATGGAGTCTAGGTGGTCTACTGTGGACCGTCCAGCTCTAAAACCAGCATACCAGGAGCAATCGTTTCAACGTAAGATGTAAGACGTTCCATTTACATTCCATTTAGAGCTAGACGTCCTTTGCAGCCGTTCCATTATACAGACTTTTAACTGCTTGGATAAGACCATGTTTAATGTTGGTTTGCTGTGGGGTTGACCATAGTTTGCTGAGGGGCACACTGTCATATGTCTTTTGTAAGTCTATGTACACCAGGTGAACTTCTTTATTGTCATCTGTTGTTTCTCAATAACTTGCGTAATGGAGTCTAGGTGGTCTACTGTGGACCGTCCAGCTCTAAAGCCAGCTTGCTCTTCTGCTTCGTAATCTCTATAGTCATTTTCCATTTTGTCCTTAATACGTTTCCCATACATCCTACTTATACTGTTTACTTGTGTTGTTTACTGCAATTCCTCTATAATTTTCACACTGATCCTTGCTGGCCTTTTTCTGGGAGGTTGACATGATCGATAAATTTCCATTCTTTTGGTAATTCGGCACCATTTAAGCAGTCTTGGAAGAGTTTTCTTAGCAGTTCCTGGAGTTTGTCTGGAGCTGGACTGTGACCTTTTACCGGTGTCGGCGAATTGCTGATTGTTCTGTTTAGATACCGTAATATTTTCTCTTCGATTCGTTGATGATCACGATGGTGTAAAACCATCGTCTTTTGCTTTGCTGCGAGACAAACTCGTTGAGTTAATTTCTCAAGGACACTGTATAAAAATGATGATGAAGTGCTTAATAAATCAGCATATACATGCAAAATTTCCTTATGTTTTAGGCGTTTCAGAATTGTTGGGGTGTACTACACCCCACCTGTCGGATGTCAGGTTAAGATAGGCAAAATGCTCACTCCCATAATTCAATTTTTTTTATATTCTACGTGGTTAAAAAATAAGACTCACGAAATTTTAACCCACCACCCGTTCCACCTCCCCCATCGTCAAAAACGTCATTTTTCGTTTTTATTTTTTTTTAGGAGGAATGCAATAAATTTTAAAATTTCAAAAAATTTACAAGCAAGGCTTTTACAAAACATGTCTATTTTTAGAGAACCGTAGGTTGAGAGTAGGAAAAAAAAATTTTTTTTTTTGGAAAAAATCATCCTTTTTTTAGAGATGGCTGCTGTTCTCATTTTTATTTTGTGTATTTTATCAAACACCATATTTCCAATTTTTTTTCAGATTTTTCCGTAAAGTTCGCCACCTTCAAAAATCGAAAAATTTGTTTTTTTTTGGGTTTTTGGGAGTTTGTACGTGATTTTCCCATTTTTGAATGTTCTGAAACTAAAGCAATCAGTTAATTCAATTTATAAAAAAAACCTTCATTTGGTCTATTTTGAAGTATATAAAATAGGAAAAATCCTCCAAAAACCCCCTAAAAAACAGTTTTTCGGATTTTTGAAGGTGACGAACCTTACAGAAGAATTTGAAAAAAAAAATAGAAATATAGTGTTTGATGAAGTAGGTACACAAAATAAAATAAAATTAGACCTGCAGCCATATCAAAAAAAGTTATACGGTTTTTTCTAATAAAAATAAAAAGCAAGTATTTGTACACTCAACTCATGTACACTGAACCTACGGGTTTATAAAACTCAACAACGCTATAAAGCCTCAACTATGCGTGTGAATTTTTTAAAACTTTAAAATTGATTGCATCCCTCCTAATAAAAATAAAAACAAAAAATTACGATTTTGATGTTGGAGGGAGGGGGAAGGGGGTGGTGGGTTAAAATTATTGCGCTGAGCCCTATTTTTTAAACACATAAAATGTAAAATAAGTGATTCTGGGTAGGGATGGCGGTTTTTGACAACACGGGTTTTCGGTTATACCGGTATTTTTCTTACGGTTTAACCTGGCGGTTATAACCGGTCAAAAAAACCGGTTATTCCAAAAACCGGTGTTCGGTTTTTTTAATCAATATCTAATAGCCAATAGGTAAGAGGTAATGGATTTTGACAGGAAACTTTGTAAATAACGCGTAAACTTGTGCACTACATCGGCCTGACTCACAGCTCTTGTCAAAATCTATTACCTCTACCACTCTACAATGTTACATTTACATTGCACTTTAGCTTGCAATACTTCATTCGAATCGATATCAATATTATCGATATCGATACCATCTAAAGAATATTATATCACACATCCTATTCTAAACCGTAGTCAAAATATTAATATTTTACAGTAGAGTTTTAATTCCATCAATTACAAAATACTTATTTACTTGGTTTATTCCCTAATAATTTTTTTCTCTTCGGTAGTATATAGTCCATGTGGTGAGACCGCTCCCGCCTGAAAAAAATTCTGATTCGGTTTCTTTGTGGATATCTATTCAAAAATATCCCCTTTAAACAAATCTGAAGGGTGCCGGGCGAAATTTTTGGACAACAATTGTTTAAACAATTTTTTTAAACAAATACAAAAGATCACATTTTTTGACCAAAAAAATATTTTTATCTACTCTATGTCTATGTCATATTATGTATAAGTTTTTAGTTTGTGAAAACTGTCATTATAGATAGCAGTGCGTGAAGGGTTTAAAGTGTGCGTGAAGTAACAATGTATTTTAAATGGGATTTACTTTTTCGCACACTTTCAATGGGTTTTTTGGCACACTTTCATATAATCAAATATCCTTAACTCTCGCGTTGTCATGGTGATGACAATATGAGCAATGACTTACAACAAAATTTTTAATGTTGTTCTGAAGCTATTTCCTTGTGGCATTTTTATAATTACGTATTTTTTATGGGAAATAAGCTACAATTTTACTAAAAAATGAATTTATTAACGTTTCGAAGCCCAAATCGGGTTTCGTTGTCAAAATACAAAATACTATTAAAATAAAACAAACATGTTGTTGCTAAGTAAAAAAATTCTTCTAATAATTTATTTAATCTGACTCATTTATATTGGCAATTCAGACGTATATTATACATTTTAAAGTAGAAGACTTTAAAATGATATCGCCAATATTTATGAGTTGCGTTCCTGGGACGACTTTACTAAAAGATAGTTCATTCGATTACATGAAATCAATCCCAACTCAAGAATATCCGTCGCAAAAAAAAAATCATAGCATGTGATCTGTCTTTAAAAAGACAACCAAATGCAACGATGACAGTAAAATTCTCGGGTTAGAGATTCCATAGTAAATCACGAGGGAAAACCAGGAGAAAACCTCGTGATACTATCCCGACATCGTAAGTATTTGGTCTTACATTTAATCTACCTTCAAAAAACTAATACCAAATTCTGACTTTAATATGTTTAAATTATAAATAATATTAATATTACATAGATATACAATAAGTAATACTAAAATATAAAATTTGTACTAACTAGATATGTTATTGACTTACTAATCGTGGTATTTTCTTTCTATTGACTGTCAATAAAAAAATAAAAATAAAGTCAATAAAAAAATACCACGATTAGTAAGTCAATAACATATCGAGTTAGTACAAATTTTATATTTTAGTATTACTTATTGTATATCTATGTAATATTAATATTATTTATAATTTAAACATATTAAAGTCAGAATTTGGTATTAGTTTTTTGAATGTAGATTAAATGTAAGACCAAATACTTACGATGTCGGGATAGTATCACGAAGTTTTTTCCTGGTTTTCCCTCGTGATTTACTATGGAATCTCTAACCCGAGAATTTTACTGTCATCGTTGCATTTGGTTGTCTTTTTAAAGACAGATCACATGCTATGATTTTTTTTGCGACAGATATTCTTGAGTTGGGATTGATTTCATGTAATCGAATGAACTATCTTTTAGTAAAGTCGTCCCAGGAACGCAACTCATAAATATTGGCGATATCATTTTAAAGTCTTCTACTTTAAAATGTATAATATACGTCTGAATTGCCAATATAAATGAGTCAGATTAAATAAATTATTAGAAGAATTTTTTTACTTAGCAACATGTTTGTTTTATTTTAATAGTATTTTGTATTTTGACAACGAAACCCGATTTGGGCTTCGAAACGTTAATAAATTCATTTTTTAGTAAAATTGTGGCTTATTTCCCATAAAAAATACGTAATAACAAAATTTTTGACAGTTTTATGGTTTGAAAGTAGTTAGGATTTTTAAATGTCAAAGTTCTAAAAATTGTAGAATAGAAATGAATTCCAGTGACGAAGAGTTACAGTTTTTTTATTTGTTTATCGTAGATAAAATATTGAATGAAACTGTGCGTGAAGTACTTTTTGCGAACTTACGCGATGTATAGCACTCGCTCCGTTGTCGCTCGTGTTCTAAAAATCGCGTGCGTTCGCAAAAAGCTTACTTCACGAACTGTCTTATAAATAACTATTTTATTTTTTGATAGTTTTCGAGTTACAGCTTTCGAAGGCTCAAAAACTCATATTTAAATTAGTATTTTTAAGGTTGCCAAGTACTTAAATTGTAGTTTAAACATTCATTATTAAGATTATGAAGAGTTATCGGGTCTAGCCTTAATTTAGAACGCCGTTTTTTAAATTGTTAATTATGCGTGTCCATCCGATTTTTTGCAGGTGCGGCGCGCTCTATTAAAAAAAAAACTAATATTTTCCTCCTATAATAGTTATTTATGAAACAGTTCGTGAAGTATGCTTTTTGCGAACGCACGCGATTTTTAGAACACGAGGGACAAAGGAGCGAGTGCTATACATCGCGTAAGTTCGCAAAAAGTACTTCACGCACAGTTTCATTCAATATTTTATCTACGATAAACAAATAAAAAAACTGTAACTCTTCGTCACTGGAATTCATTTCTATTCTACAATTTTTAGAACTTTGACATTTAAAAATCCTAACTACTTTCAAACCACAAAACTGTCAAAAATTTTGTTGTAAGTCATTGTTCTTATTGTCATCACCATGACAACGCGAAAGTTAAGGATATTTTTGATGGTATGAAAGTGTGCCAAGAAGCCCATTGAAAGTGTGCGAAAAAGTAAATCCCATTTAAAATACATTGGTACACTTCGCGTCAAAAAAAACTGGTACAACTCTTATAACCGAAAATCGCGTTTTTCATGTTGTGTAAGTTGATCTTGTCACAAGTTTCATTCTAACTTCTAGGGCAACGTTGCCAGCTCAACGAAAATATTATATTAAACTAGGTAAAAACGGGGCTGTGCGAGAGACCGCATTTTTTAATATACTAAAAACTAAAACAATTATTGTAATTTTCCGTCATCTCAATTAAGTATCCATACATTGATCCGTGTTTTATTATAATTTATGAAAATATTTCAATTCAAACATATTGATAGATAATAAATCATGACATGACTTTAAATTATTATGTTTAACGTCAAACGTGATTGGTTTCTCGTAAATTATAGGACAAAACTGCATTAAGTTGTGTAGAATAAATAAAACCCACTGAAAAAATTAAAAATTAAATTTGAAATTAATACAAAATGAATAACTTTTACAGTGAACAAGTGTGGAATTTAAATATATGTATTACAATTCGAAATATACATTTTAAACTTTATTTATTTGTATTTAGATTTACGGCAATTCCGTTATCTGTGATGGCAACAACGACGTGATTCACGAACAATAATTGTCAGTCTGAACACAGGTTTACATTGGGAAAAAAAAGTGTACCAGTTTTATATGACGCGAAGTGTACTTCACGCACACTTTAAACCCTTCACGCACTGCTATTTATAATGACAGTTTTCACAAACTAAAAACTTATACATAATATGACATAGAGTAGATAAATATATTTTTTAGATTCTTTGGGACATTCTAAATAAAATATGGTTTTTGATATTTTTCGAAAAAAATTAATAGTTTTAAACTGATAATTCGGATTTAAACACATTTAAGACAATTTAAAATTCGGAAAATGCGAAAATACGCATTTTGGGTTTTTAAATCGTTTATAACAACTTTAAAACTATAAACTTTTGAGAAAAAGGCAAGAAACCTATTTTATTAAGAATATCCCAAAGAATCTAAAAAATATATTACTTGGAGAAAAATAGGAGATTTTTGGAAATAAAGCGCGCCGCACCGGCAAAAAATCGGATAGACACGCATAATTAACAATTAAATAACAACGGTGTAAATTAAAGTTAGACACGATCAGTCTGCAGAATCTTGAAAATGAATTAAATGTTTAAACTATAACTATTTATGTACTTGGCAACCTCAAAAACCACTTTTCGCATTTTTCAGATTTTAAATCGCTTATAACTCGAAAACTATCAATTTTTGACAAAAATCACAAGATACCTTTCTTGTTTAGAATGAACCAAAGAAACTAAAAAAATATTTTTCGGGTCAAAAATGGTGATATTTTGTATTTGTTTAAAAAAATTGTTTAAAACAATTTCTGCCCAGCACCCTTCAGATTTGTTTAAAGGGGACATTTTTGAACAGGAATCCACAAAGAAACCGAATCAGAATTTTTTTCAGATGGAAACGGTCTCATCACATGGACTAATACCTACATTCAATTTGTGTATCAGTATTTTACCTGTTACAACTGGGCTAGAGTAATATAAGAAAATTATTTGTTAAAAGAAAATAACAACTAAAAAACGACATTGTGATTCGAAATAATAGATACCTACAGTTTTCCTCCAAAAAATTTGATTTACGACACTTTTTCCTGAAAGAAACGTTTTGTTTTTCATTTATCCGGTTTTTTACCGGTTATTATTTAAAAAATGGAAATGATAGGAATCCACAAAGAAACCGAATCAGAATTTTTTTCAGATGGAAACGGTCTCATCACATGGACTAATACCTACTACCTACATTCAATTTGTGTATCAGTATTTTACCTGTTACAACTGGGCTAGAGTAATATAAGAAAATTATTTGTTAAAAGAAAATAACAACTAAAAAACGACATTGTGATTCGAAATAATAGATACCTACAGTTTTCCTCCAAAAAATTTGATTTACGACACTTTTTCCTGAAAGAAACGTTTTGTTTTTCATTTATCCGGTTTTTTACCGGTTATTATTTAAAAAATAAAAAACCGGTTATAACAGGGACAAAAAACAACCTGAAAAACCGATTATTGCTGAGTAAAAAACCGGTTTTAGGTTATAACCGGTAGGTTTTTCCCATCCCTAATTCTCCGATTGAGAGCATTTTGCCTATTTTAATGGGGGGTACCCTTTTATTTATTTATTCCGTCCATAAGTAGAAAGTTTGACTTTTCACTGTCGACGCATGTGACACTGAAAATTGACGGCATAGTGCAATAAGTGCTCATATTATGTTTTCTGTTTAGTTCTACTATTTTAATTATAGAGTATAGACTCTTACGGTCTACGGTGTCTAAAATGGTTAGCAAATTTTACCTATCCCGGCTCTCAGTCTAATAATCAATAATGGTTTTTAGTTTATGGCAGAATAATAATTTTTACAGTAGCAAGTAGCGAGGAATTACCTATATTGCGTCATGATTCTATTGAACTATTTGAAAATTTTGTTATTTATTGTTTAGATAATATTATTTAATGTCCGGTAAATTTATTCTTAATCATGATAGCATGACTGACTGTTTATCTACTAATCATTATAAAACTGGTCAATTTGGTTTTTTGTTGTTACTCTAGTCGACTAATTTTGTAAATAGTCCAGGTTGGGAGGTCGAGGAAACATTTTCTGATTCGGTTTCTTTGCGGATTACTGTTCAAAAATGCCCCCTTTAAATAAATCTGAATGGTACCGGGAGAAATTTTTGGGCATAGATTATAATATATTTATTATGAGACAAGTGATGGAAAAAAACAAAGTGAAATATTGAAATAATTGAAAGCAATGAGAAGACTGCAAGTTCTAGAGAAATTGGTGAATATAATATAAAGACATACCATACCATACTGCATACCAGTACAAGAGAATATGTTTATTATATGCATTACTTTCTGCAGATGACCGATTTTAACTTAAGTTTAGAAGAAGAGACCATTAAGAGTTGTAAGACTTTTAAGTGTTTAGGGTCAATGACAAGCCGAGATGGTACTGAATGATATGTACGTAACAACACCCTAACCAAAGAAAACAAAAAAAAGAATGTGTGTGTACTTTGTACGCACGTAAGAAGATATTCTTCTATTATATAATAGGTGATTTAAACGAAGTAAATATACTTAAAAGGTTATTTGTACTTATTTTATTTAAAAATCAAACTAACTTTCTTATCTACCACTTTCAAAAAAGAAGAATATCTTCAAAAATTATATAATAATATACTTCTATAAAATCTATAAAAAAAGAATGTGTGTCGTCTGTACTTTGTACGCACGTAAGAAGTTATACTTCTACTACATATTATGTGATTTTTAAGACAATACCAAAAATTTAAAAAAATAAAAGAATAAAACGCACACAAACACATTGAAAAATGCCACAAAGAAAAAATTATTTCTGAACGATAATAATTGTTGGCAAAAATTTTAAATACGCATGTTCTGAAAAAAAAAAAATTATATAACAAATATACTTACAATCATAAAATGCATAAAAAAATAAAAACTTGCGTCGGGAATCGAACTCGTGAATTTCGGGGCGCTTTGATTCGTAATCGAAGCCTAGACTCACTCGTCCAATTCCACATTATTTGTCATGTGGAAAAATAGGGTAACTGAACGTTTTACTGTTTGACAGTTGTTTTGAATATAATTAAATTATGTAGTTTAAATTTTGTGGAAGAAAATATTAAAATATAACAAAACAGTAAGAAAACAATATATTAGATGAAGATTGGTAGAACTTTTGTTGGTAATCAAATTAAGTATGTAAATCAAAGCATTACATACCTACTAGATAAATAAATCTACGCCAAAAAATCATAATTTAAAAATAAAAATCGGACCTAATTTGGGATTTCTCTCTAAAATCCCCATTCTTGAGAAACCTAATCCAAATGTATAATTACAATATGATTATAATAAAAACTACTTGCCAAATTAGAATGAGTTTTCCTTGTCCAAAATAGTCCAAAAGTCCAAAAATATAGGTATATGAAAACTATTTAAAAAGGCAGTATAACTATTAACTAACTTTGTTTCTTTTCCCACAAATTTCAAAACGCAACAACCATAAATAATCAAACTACGTACAGCTGTGCCACAGCCGCCATATTGAATAATTTTTGACATGTCATTTGAACATCCAATCAGAACAAAGTTATAATGCGAATGCGCCGGGATCATAGGTTTTAACATATAAAAATTCATCCTCATATCGCCGGTAAAGAAGTATAATTTCAAAAAATAAAAAAATAATAACTTGCTTGGGGCTTGAACCCACTTCACGTCACCGCGCCGTACGAAAGTTGACGCCATTTCAAACTGCACCAAACTCTCGTATACGTCATGTGGGAATATACACAAACTAAACGTTTACACCATAAATTTATATGAATTTAATAAAATTATTAGTTTGATTCTTGTCGAAATAAAATACAACAAAATATAGAGTAAGAAAACGATATATGAGATGAAGATTTGTAGAAAGTTTGTTCGTAATTAGATTATGTAAATTAAAGCATTGCCTACTAATAGGTAACTACATTATTTTGTTTACATTTTCCAAATAGATAGGTATTGAAACTATTAGGTATGTTCAACTGAAACATTTAGAATTACGTACCTGCGGCTTTTCAAAACTATTTAAAAAGTCACTATAATTATAAATTTGATTTTATTTCTGTCCACACATCAATAAAAACTAATATTATACAATATTTTTGTTTACCGATAACCTCCATATTGAACAATTATTGACAGATCATTTCAAAATTTCAACACCCAATCAGAGCCCGTATAACAACTAATACCATACTGTCGGTGTGCGCATGCGCGCGGATCAATCAAATTTTACCCTCAATCTATTCGTCGCTACAGAACAATATCTTCAAAAAGAATCTTTCAGAGCATATTTCTGAATATTACCGTATACGATATAAAATAAGAACATTTGAATTGGATTTCATGAGAAGATGTCTACAAATCACAAGAAAGAATAGACCAAGAACAAAGGAGATATGGAACAGAATGGCAGTAGAATGCTCAATTATAAAAGCGTTGTAAAACAGAGCCCTGCAGCGATTAGGACATGTACAAAGAATGCCAGAGCACAGATGGCCGAACAGAATATTAGACTCGGACCCTCCGAGAAGAAGACGAAGAGGAAAACCTGCTATAATATGGAAAACGTACACAACTGCTATGATAGCTAGAGACCTCAGAGAAGGTGATTGGGTGAATAAAGTGCTGTAGAGGACATCTCAGATGTTACCATGCAACATAATTTATTCCATCAAATGTTGATTGTCTGCATGGTTTTTTCTTGCTACTCTAGTTTTTGTTCCACAGATTGAGAACGATTTTAGCTATAAGTTGATTGTAGTATTCTTACCATTATTTTTCTTTGATTTGGCCAATCTGCATTCTCTGAAACTTTTTATCTATTCTTTCTCTGTACACGCGAAATTCTCCATAATTCGACCTTTTTCTTTGTTATTTTTCTTCTAACTTTTCTATTTTCATTCGTGTAGAACTCTATTATATTCTTATGTTATGGGTATGAGTAAAAAACGAATTTTACTAGAACTTTAAATTATTTCTCCCCCTCTGTGAAACAGTGGGGGACATCAAAGGTCATGAGTTCGAATCTCACCTGAGTAGAGAACTTTTCATTTATTAAAAATTAATGAATGAAAATAGTTTCTATCCTTGTGGGATCGATACTCATCGGAGGGACCGCAGACGGTCGGATACAATTAGCGTCTTTTGCAAAGAAAATGACGTCGACTTTGCTAAGTAAAAAGGCATTTACTCAACCCAAACACTACACATTAAACTAGGTACCAGATTGGAAAAATCCACTGTACCATGCCAATGGCCATTAGTTGTCGAGGCATTAAACGAAATAAAAAAAAATTGCCAGGATTTCTCAAGGAAAATTTTAAATATGCAATATAAAATTTAAATGCAGTCATTTTCTCTCGTTTTATAGCAAATGTTTTGATTTTAACAATTTATTGATAGCTTTATAGTAGATCTTAAACGGTTAATTCTCCTGATGCAGGAAATGGGAAGAATAATTGCCTATTTACTTCAGTGTTTAAATTATTATTATTATTATTATTTTACTTCAACTTAAGATTTATTGTGGGATTCTCAGTGTATGCACCTTAAGGGCGTAAAATTAAAAATGCCGCCATGGATATGAAATTTAATGACGCATAACCAATTGATTTTATATTTATTTACCTTAATTACTTACTGTTTACGCGATAAACATTTTTTATAAATATGTACAAATTAATAATTTCTTGAATGCACGAAATATTGTTTTTTTAACTGGTATTCTTTAGAAGACAATAAATCTTATTAAATACTTTTGAAAGAAAGAAATTAAGGAAGATATTGGGACCCATTTGAGACAATGGTATAATATGGAGACTGAGGTTCAACCACTAGTTATACCAATATGATAAAGAACCCTCTATAACAAATTATGCAAAAATACAAAGATTGCGGTGGGCAGGTCACCTTATAAGAATGGATAACGACAGAACAGCTAGTAAACGCTTAGCGGAACTATGGTGGGACGTCGGCCAGTAGGAAAATCAAGGAAGATGTGGATAGACGAAGTGAGAACCGAGGCTAAAGAGATATTGAGGGTTGACAACTGGAGGAGAGCAGCCAGGGACTTGGTACTTGGAGGCGGAAGCTGGGGGAGGTCAGAACCTGACTTAGGCTGTAGCGCCATAGGAGAGAGAGAGAGAGAGATTTTTTAGGAGACATATCACATTCTCAATATCAGTTGGGGTATCTCTAACCAACATCAAAATTGTTTTAATTGTCGCAGTTGTGTCAAATATCCCTACCTTCGACTCGATTTGCAGCAAGTTCGCGCTAGCGCGCTTGAGCGTACTGAGAAACGTTCAACAGCTGTTCCCACTCTCTTTTGTAAATTACTTCGCGATTCAAAAACATATTCTGATGTGCATCACTTTACTATTTGACAGACAAAAAAGAAATTGAAAATAAAAGTTGACAAAATTTTAACGTTTTTCTTAAAACTGCTTTTTGTAACTCAAAAACTTAGCCCGATCAGGGAACGCAAAATTTTACGAATACCTCCAAAAAAATAAAGGAAGGATGAAAATTTGGGAATAGGTAGTTGAAATTGTCTATTATTATATAAGAAAAAGTTTACAATTCTAAATCCCCTCCATTTTACAAAAATTGGAAAATACGGGGTGAAAAATTTTTTCTCGGGGGTGAAAAAATATACGTTTAAAATAAGTCCGGAATTGGATAAAATGACTAATTCTAAGTAACTTTTGTTCTATAGAGTTTTTTTACTAAGTCAATACTTTTCGAGTTATTTGCGAGTGAATGTGTTCATTTTTAACAAAAAAAAAAAAAAATGTTTTTGGACGGGTTTTCGGTGATAACTCAAAAAGTAAGTATTTTAGCGAAAAAAATATTCTTAGTAAAAATATAGCTTATAATAAAATGAAAAAAAAGGGTGTATTCGTGAGGTCTGCAGACCCAGTAGAAGCAGAGTTGCAGCTAATGAAATGTAGGTTCTTCTTCGTCAAATTCCAAATCGAATATTTCAATGTGAAATAACCAAAAAATGGAGCACTTTTCGGGATAAATTCATTACAGCTTTTTAAAGTGTTTAAAAAAAAAGGTTTATTTTTGTTTAAAAAAAAAATCTAACATTAAAAGTAAGTGAGTTACGCTCAAAATATTGTTGGTCCCTACTTTTATTTTTTGGTAAAAAAATGGCGAAAATCACCCCTTAAGGCTATGGGTACATAATTCGCAAATATTTTACGTGTATCCCTACTTTTTCTGTCTTTACACGGCAAATTACGTGTAGTAAAATTCACACTGATATGGATATGTAAACATTACTAGAATGTCATTCTACTTGAAAATGTCATCATTAATTTAAAAAGATGGGTTTTGAATGTTCTTGGATAACTGTTATTTTTATAATTGGAAATTATTAATTCAGTTAATAAATGTGATAATTTTTTCATTAATTATGTATTCAGTGATTGTAATAATTTATTTTTACAACAAAGACTAATACTCAATCGAGAAAAGAGGAAAAGTGTTAAAGTGATTTTTTAATAACATATTGTTATGGAACGCTTACAATTTTGAACATCTTTAACAACAAAATACTTGGATCACAGAATATATTATCCTGATGTATTCTCTGCTTGGATCTTCCACAAATAATACACAATAAATGCCTTTTTATTAAATTCACGTCTTAAATCAATTATTTATCAAATACGCTATATTTCAATAATATTTAATCAATAACTCAACATATTCCCGATGCAATGTCAAATATTTAAAATTGTCACTGATTGTCAGTGTCTGACTGACAATATATGCTGACAATATTATATTCGGCTGAGTGCGTTGTAAGACAAAGATAGATTTGGAAAATATTACCACGGCATTGTGTTTATTTTTTTCGAATCCTGAAAAAACCAATAAATATTTTTGAAAAATTTAAACGCAGAATGAAAGACTAAATTATTACCGAGGGCCGAAAGTTCCTTAGAATAAATAAAAAGTTTATTTTGAATGATATATTTGAAATTAAAAATCACACTAAATTTTCTCTTAGTTTTTCACTCCTGTAACTTATTTAAAATAAACATTATAGAAGTTCTCACGGACTTTCGGCCCTCGCTAATAACGTGATCTTTCATTCTGCGTTTAAATTTTTCAAAAATACTTATTAGTTTTCTCAGGATTCGAAAAAAATGAATCCCCATATGAATAGCATTTCAGCCGAAAATACGTACCGATCCTCTTAATTAGCTTCTCAAATAAAATTAATCGTTACCGCTTTACAAGTTACTTTACTTATGTATTGTTTATATTATCTACATATAAGCTTCATTGGTTCAAAGTGCCCAGTTTTGAAAAAAATTGGGTTTAAAATAAAACATTTTTTTTTAGTTTTGAAAAAATGTTTTATGGAATTAACTTAAAAAATCTCGAAAAGTAATAAAAAGTACGTTTTGCTTTTCTGAATATTTTTGATTTTTTGTTTTCTTGTTAGACAAAAATTGGTTATGCTATGGCTGTTCAAAATTTGCCTAAACTCGTGATTAGTTACTCGTTAAGCCATTTTAACTACAGCTTTTTCAAAACGAAGCCCTTTGAACCGATGAAACTTACAGATCATATAAATAATACATAGACAAAGTAACTAGACCAACAATATTTTGAGCGTAATTCACTTGCGTTTAATATTACAAGTTTTTTTAAGAAACAAAATAAACCTTTTTTTAAACACAATCGAATATTTCACATTGAAATATTCGATTTGGAATTTGACGAAGAAGAACCTACTTTTCATTAGCTGCAACTCTGCTTCTACTGGGTCTACAGACTTCATGTATACACCATTTTTTTCAATATTTTTATGAGCTTTATTTTTGCTAAGAATATTTTTTTCGCTAAAATACTTACTTTTTGAGTTATCTGCAAAAAACCGTCCAAAAACATGTTTTATTTTGTTAAACATGAACATATTCACTCGCAAATAACTCGAAAAGTATTGACTTAGTGAAAAAACTCTATAGAAAAAAAGTTGTTTAGAATTAGCCATTTTATCCAATTCCGGTCTTATTTTGAATGTATTTTTTTCATCTTCGAGAGGGGATATTCCCCTCCATTTTTGTAAAATGGAGGGAATGTAGCATTGTAAACTTTTTCTTATACATTTTTATACAGGGTTATAAAATTATATTATACATTTTTCTTATACAGGGTGTTTCATTGGGAAACGGAAATACTTTAATGGTGAATAGAGGTCACCGAGCCGGTTCTAGATATAGTACATTTTTTGCCATACCGACTTTTATAACTGAGTTACAGGGTGTTTTATCGATTTTGCCCATTTCTTTCCTAAGCCATAACTTTAGAACCACCCTGTATATTTTTTTGATATTTGGTACACATATGTCTCATTCAAAACCCAAACGACCGACATATAAACCATAAGAAAAATCCAGGTCCGGATTAACAAAAAATTATAAAGTAATTTTGACCTTAAAACAACACCCTGTATATTGCAATTTTGAAAATATGTTTGCATATTTGAAAAGAGACAATTTTATGACTTTCATTTTGAAATTATATTGAATTTTTTAAGAACTTTGACATTAAAAAGCAGATATTATTAACTTTTGGTTATAAATTATTAAGGTTAATGAATAAATACTCATTTTAAAAATAATCAATACTTATTTACCACATTGGAACGACCCAATTACTAATGACAAGAAAAATCCAGGTCCGGATTAAGAAAAAAATACAAAGTAATTGTGACCTTGAACCAACACCCTGTATATTGAAATTTTAAAAATTTGTCTGCGCATTTTAAAAGAGCATGAAAAACTGTGATTAAAGGCTTATTTTAATTTTTTCGCCGTTAATTTAATTACATAAATTTGAAATTATATTAAAATTTTAAAGAACTCCGAGATTAAAAACCAGGTATTGTTAACTTTTAATAATAATTTAATGCTAATGAATCAATACTTATTTTAAAAATTCTTAATACTTATTTACTACGATGGCTTCATATTAAATTCTCTGGATTTGTAGCTATATGCACATCATTAAAAATTAGAATTGCGAGAATTGGGATATTTTAATGATTTAGTAAAGAATTAAAAAACTGCTATATCTAATATAACAAAAATTCGTTACAATTCAACAATTTAACATAAATTAAAAATATTTGAACTATAACAGTTGCTCAAAATGTCCGCCATTTTGTTCGACGCATTTCCTTGCTCGTTTTAAAATATTTCGAATCGTTTTTCTAAGTACATTGGGATTGTTCTTCATTTTTCTGGTAGATTCTTGTGACCTTGACAGAATTAATCGATATGATTTCAAAATTGCCGTAATTAAATTATCTGCGCAAAAATTTGACATGCACCTTTTAACGCAGTTTTTTATGCTCTTTTAAAATACACAAACAAATTTTCATAATTTCAATATACAGGGTGTTGTTTCAAGGTCACGATTACTTTATATTTTTTTCTTAATCCGGACCTGGATTTTTCTTGTCATTAGTAATTGGGTCGTTCCAATGTGGTAAATAAGTATTGATTATTTTTAAAATGAATATTTATTCATTAACTTTAATAATTTATAACTAAAAGTTAATAATATCTGCTTTTCAATGTCAAAGTTCTTAAAAAATTCAATATAATTTCAAAATGAAAGTCATAAAATTGTCTGGCCGAAAAATTGAAGCGAACCATTAAACTTACTTTTTTGTGCTCTTTTCAAATATGCAAACAGATTTTCAAAATTTCAATATACAGGGTGTTGCTTTAAGGTCACAATTACTTTATAATTTTTTGTTAATCCGGACCTGGATTTTTCTTATGGTTAGTATGTCGGTCATTTGGGTTTTGAATGAGACATATGTGTACCAAATATCAAAAACATATACAGGGTGGTTCTAAAGTTATGGCTTAGGAAAGAAATGGGCAAAATCGATAAAACACCCTGTAACTCGGTTATTAAAGTCGGTAGGGCTAAAAATGTACTATATCTAGAACCGACTCGGTGACCTCTATTCACCATTAAAGTATTTCCGTTTCCCAATGAAACACCCTGTATAATAATAGACAATTTCAACTACCTATACCCAAATTTTTCTCCTTCCTTTACTTTTTTTGGGGTCAGATTGTTTTTTGGTCGGGCTAACTACTTAACCGACCCACCTGAAATTTTGTGAGGTAGCGCTATCGAGGTATTTTGTGTCTTATGCTTATTTTTTGTTTAACAATAATAAATATGTTGCTTTTCACCAAAAATCGTTAAAAAAACTCAACAGCGTTACCTTGAGAAACTCATAAGCTAATAAAATATTTTTGAGTTTTTTGTTTCACATGATCCAATAATGAGTTCTTATGTCCACCGCAAAATCCATTTTTTAGGTGTCTTTAAAAATTTGCCACCGTTGGCATATTTTTCAATATTTTTTCTTGATTTCTTTTAATATTCTTTGAATTGTACTGAATATGATTATTTAATTTAAAACTAAAATAATTCTACCATACTGTAATAAACGAGCGTTCGGGTATTTATATACGACTTTATTATTTATTTATACAAGTTTACTTTACAAACTTTAGCTTAAAACTAAACTTTATTTACAAATATGCCCGTATTTATACCCAGTTGGTATTCTGAAACAATCGACGCCCATCTCTAGCTATCAGCGTGTTCCGCCTACGGGTCGTACGTTCGAGAAGTTCCTCCTCCTTTCCGCCGAGGCCTAGATCATTCGATGACGTCATTCTCGAGGTGTTTACTGTTATACGGCGGTCGGCCAAGATTTCTCTTTTGTTACACTGCTCCCCTCTTAAGATCTGAGCGTCCCGATCAGCAACTCTAGATGAAGGCCCAGGATGGCGGAATCTACACGACTCTCCAGCTCTGCATACACCCTTCAAGAAGAAATAGCAGTCTACTGTCTTTGAAGGGTATGACATCTTCGGGTTCATGCAACACACAGTAATTCGTACGCCAGTTTCTCTGAAGATCACTTCAAGCATGCTTCTCACAATCTTCCAATCCAGATTTTCTACTGCATGGCCTATTTTTGGTATAGCCAAATCTTTGATGTCATAATTACACACGATTTTCTTCAAATTAGTTAGAGCACGCCATATGTTCTCGTAGCTTGGCGTGTCCGTATAAGACTTCCTGGTCACTATATACAGCAAAGATCGAGGACCATCTTCCAATCGCAATACTCTTCCAATTTTAGCTTGTTGATTCCTTAACTCGTCCAGGCGGCCGAACTTTCTATTGAATACGGACGAGATTCCTTTAGTCATCTCGAGGTCTTGGGCAACACAGTGGGCTAGAGAGACGTTTTCTGGAACACCAAACAGATCTTGCTGAACTTCTGTGGTCACGCCGAATCTAGCACTCTTTCTTTCTGCGTAATTTGACATAAATTCCTTAAAACTTGGCTGTGGTGCATCTTTCATCTCCTGTTGGAGGACTCGGGCTTCCTCTGCTTCATTTGAGCCAGCATATGGTGCAAGACGATTTATGTGAATAACTTTTGGTTTACCGTTTGGTAACTTCTTAATTCTGTATATTACGTCATTTATTTTCTTCTTAACTTCATACGGACCTTCCCATTGTCTTTGCAGTTTAGGACACAGGCCTCGACGAGGTTGTAGATTATAAAGCCAGACAAGATCACCTACTTCGAAGCTTTCATTCTTGCAGCGAGAATCATATTGATCTTTCATTCTGTCACTGGCTATCTGGATGTGTTGTCGGGCAAGTTCATGAATGTTGTTCATTCGTAACTTCAGGCGGTCTACGTATTCTTCGCCTGCAACATATTCTTCGGAAGGTCTGCAGCCAAACTCTAGGTCGCAGGGCAAAAGAACTTCACGACCCAACATCAGGCAGGTTGGTGTTTGACCTGTAGTTTCATTCACGGCCGAGCGGTAGGCCATCAGGAATAAATGAATGTGTTGGTCCCAATCTCGCTGATGTTCAGATACAACTGTGGACAAGTGTTTACCCATCGTTCGGTTCATCCTCTCGACCATTCCATCTGATTGAGGATGCAGGGGTGTTGTTCTGGTCTTATTGGCACCAATCAATTTACAAACGTTTTGGAAAAGAGCAGACTCAAAGTTTCGCCCTTGGTCGGAGTGGATCTCCAAGGGAACACCAAATCGGCTGAAGAATTCTTTAACAAGTACCTCTGCAACGGTAGCAGCTTCTTGATTCGGTAATGCATAGGCCTCGGTCCATTTCGTAAAATAGTCCATGGCTACCAGAATGTATTTATTTCCAGCATCGGTTTCTGGAAATGGACCTGCAATGTCGATTGCTACTCTTTCCATAGGACTTCCAACATTGTACTGTCTCATGGGTGCTCTCTTTTTACCAACTGGACCATTACCGGATGCACACAGTTCACATTTCCGGCACCATCTTCTTACATCATCTTTACAGTTCACCCAATAGAACCGTTCTCGAACCTTTTGCAGAGTCTTCGTAATACCAAAGTGTCCACCTGATGTACCGTCATGCAACTGACGCAATACTTCTGACACTTTACTTTTAGGTACAATCAACTGAAGCTTTGATTCTGTACCATCATCGTTCTCAAAGGTTCTGTACAGAAGATTATCTTTTAGTACCAGGCAATTCCATTGGCTCCAGTAGGCCTTGACTTCTGGACTACATGCACTAATGTTCTGCCAACTAGGTCTCTCACCTTGCCGCATCCAATCCAATACTCTTTTTATACATGGGTCATCTTCTTGGGCGTCTTGTAACTGTTCGGGCTGCCATTGCTCATTAACGACGGTGGTTCGTCTCACAGGGCAAAGCTGCTCCTCTACTTTAAGCCGGTGATTACAACTTTCACCGCATGGCCGTATTGAGGAAGCATCTGTATTTGAACCAACTCTTCCAGCCCTCTTCACGCGTCTCTTCGGGATCGTGTCACGAATCACCCTCCGTACCATTTCCACCAAACGTTCATCTATTCTCTTATCGCCTTTTTCCACGGTTATTACTCGATTGTTTCGTGAAGCTTGGCTAGCTGCTTCGTGTTCCAAGGCAATAGCAAGTGCTTCATCTAAAACTTTCGGTCTTGCTAGTCGTAAAGCTTTCTGTAGTTCACTATCTTTCAGCCCATTGACGAAGGTATCTACCGCAATTTCTTCTAAAGCGCTGTCTGGCACCTCTGGATAAGCCAACCGCACCACACGAGCCACATCTGCTTCAAATTCTTGCAGATTCTCACTTGCTCGTTGACTTCTACTTCGCAGTTGTGCTTTGTATACTTGTTGTAGATGGGCATCTCCATAGCGTTTTTCTAGACGAGTGAACAAGGTCTGGTAACAATTTTCTTGACCCTTAGGAATTGATCTTAATATATCTGCAGCATCACCTCGCAAAGCAGCAGTCAAGGAAACAGCCTTTTCCTGTTCGGTCCAATGATTGGCGGTCGCAATAGCTTCGAATTGTCTAAGGTATATGGACCAAGAGGACTTTCCATCAAATGGTGGTAATTTGAATCTCATATTATGCGACATTTCGTCTCTCGGTAGTTCATCTTTCACTACAGGATCTAAAGCTACTGCATTAACTGACGGTTGCACTTTTGTATCGGTTATCATGCTTTCTAATTCTTTGATCTTCTCTTCTACGGCCAAAACTACTGCATTAACTGAAGGTAGAACTTCTAGAAACTTCTTCAAATTTCTCATTGTTCTGTTTACAAACTTCTTCAAGTTTTTCGTTGTTTTGCCTACAGACCTCTTTAAAAGTTTCATCAATCTTTTGAGAAGTCTCGTCGAATCTTTTAACAACGTTTTCGAATTTCTCGTCGCTTTTTCTAGAAGTTTCATCGATCGTTTCAGAAACAGTTTTTAATTTCGATAAGATTGCTTGTTCTGCTGACTGGAAGTGGAACGTCTTTGGGTCTTCTCCGTTCTTCGTGAGGACATCCTCGAGTCGTGCTTGTAGATCCCGTGTCCAGATCCCGTTCCTCTAGCTGTTCACGGAGCTGTTTTACTGTAAGTTCTTGTAGCAACATCTTTGGTCGGCACACACGTACTTTCCAAAATGTCTTTTAACAGTCTTTCCGAATACCGAACAATCAACGCACTTTAACTATTCCCGACGAATAAAGTCCAAAAGTCTTTTAAAGTCTTTCCGAATATCGAACAATTAACGCACTCCGGTTATTCCCGACGAATAAAGTTCAAAAGTCTTTTAAAGTCTCTCTGTAATTCACTTATTTATATCGCACTAAGTTTACCGAACACCGACACCAACTGTAATAAACGAGCGTTCGGGTATTTATATACGACTTTATTATTTATTTATACAAGTTTACTTTACAAACTTTAGCTTAAAACTAAACTTTATTTACAAATATGCCCGTATTTATACCCAGTTGTTATTCTGGAACAATCGACGCCCATCTCTAGCTATCAGCGTGTTCCGCCTACGGGTCGTACGTTCGAGAAGTTCCTCCTCCTTTCCGCCGAGGCCTAGATCATTCGATGACGTCATTCTCGAGGTGTTTACTATTATACGGCGGTCGGCCAAGATTTCTCTTTTGTTACAATACTTTCAAAAAAATTCACAAAAAGGTACTTGACATGTTGATTTCAAAGCCTACGCCCCCCTTAAGGATAGCTATGACCATATTTTGATCAAGGGCGGATCCAGGACAGATTTTCGGGAGGGGCCATGAATTTTTTTGGGGAGAGATACCGGGGATATGGGGGAAATTTTTTAAAAATTGGGGTTAAAATGATGTGTTATAAGGCACTTTTCACACACTTTTGAGTGCCATAAAGACATTCAAAACTTATTCTTATTAAAGTATTTTTATTTGTCTAGCTCAGTCTGAAAATATTTACATTTATATTTATATTTTCTTAAATTCTCGGAGGGGACCATGGGTCCATGACCCCTTCCCTGGATCCGCCCTTGATTTTGATAGGCAACCCATGTATGAAATTTAATAAAAAAAATGTTTCATCCGATAAACAGATGGGTGAAGGTCGACCTAGATTCGGATTCCGTACCTACTATTTCTATATCAGCATGTCACCCACACAAAATGACAGGTCTAAAAATTTGGATTTGCTACTTACAAAGTAAAGTAGGTATATAATAGTTAATAGAACAGTACGAATTGTTTTTGAAAAACTTCATTTTATTTCAGGTTAAGGAAAATCCCACTTAACATTAAAACAAAAGAAAAATAGGTTAAAATTTCTAAAGGGCTTAGTAGCAAAAGTTCTAAGATTTGACACATTCACGATGGAATGCACTACAATGGAGTGATTGTCTAGATTTGAAGTGTGTGTTGGAAACATTAAGAGTCGCGTTATTTGCAGGAAAAATGAAGCTTTTCAACCCGACCATCTCAAGAGAACAGTCAAATTTTCTGTGTATATCATGATCTGGGGCAGCATGTCTTCCCAAGGTGTGGATAAATTGAATTTTATTGATGGGATTTTAAATAAGGACAAATATTTATAGCTTTTAATAATATCTTTCACTGACTATGGACCAAAGTCATTTCAAACAAGTCAAAATCAACGAAAGATTTTGTTTTTTAACAGGACGGCGCAGGTTTCCATACATCCAGAAAGAGTTTAAACTGGATTAAAGACCATGGTATACCACTTCTGGAATTGGTTTTTAACAGTCCCGACTTGCTCCCGATAGAAACGTGGCACGAAATAAAGAATCATTGAGGAAACATTCTGTCAGGTCTGTCAAGAAATTGAAGAAAAACTTGCAAGAAATATTTACACCAAAACTTTGACAAAATTTTCTAAAAACTATGCATTGAAGAATTTTGGATGTAATTATAAACAAAGGGTATATTATTCAGTAGTAAACCTTCACATTTTTGAAGTTATACTTCTTTAGGCGCGATTGGGGGTGAATGTTTATTATTCTGCGCGCATGCGCACACAGACAGTATGGTATTAGTGACTAAATCTTTCAAGTTATGTATAAATATATCAGTGCAAAAATGTGTGAAAAGAATATATATTAGTGTTTTTAGTAAATATATTTATTATAATTTTTGTGTCTTTTGATTAGTCTTCCTCGGGAGTAAGGTAAGTATTATTAAAACATTTATATTTATTACACTTCACTTCGTCTGTTTGTTAACGTGAATTGTCTTTATGTCGGAGACTACAAAAACAGAGAGCTCGTAGCGTTATTGGTATATCATTCGGCTAGAGATCGAGAGGTCTTGGGTTTAAATCCGGACCATTCCTATTCTTTTTTTATTTTTGGAAAGTGGTAAGCATTCAAATTAGTTTAATATTTAAATACAATTAAAATAAACTGTTTAAAGTATATTTATTTCGTTGAAATCATATAATAGAAGTATAACTTCTTACGTGCGTACAAAGTACACATACATTCTTTTTTGAAGTTATACTTCTTTACCGGCGATATGAGGGTGAATTATTATATGTTAAAACCTATGATCCCGGCGCATGCGCATTATAACTTTGTTCTGATTGGATGTTCAAATGACATGTCAAAAATTATTCAATATGGCGGCTGTGGCACAGCTGTAGTTAGATTATTTATGGTTGTTGCGTTTTAAAATTTGTGTGAACAGAAACAACAAACAAAAGTTAGTTAATAGTTATACTGCCTTTTAAATAGTTTTCATATGCCTATATTTTTGGACTATTTTGGACAAGGAAAACTCATTCTAATTTGGTAAGTAGTTTTTATTATAATCATATTGTAATTATAAATTTGGATTAGGTTGAAATACAGTAGAGCGTCGATTATACGAACTAATTGGGGGACATAGGTGTTCGGAAAACCGATTTGTTCGGATAATCGAAGTACAATATATTGATACATATTTATAGTCATACATATTTATCCACAAGTGCATAAAAGCCATATTTATATACCTACATATTTATTTATATCTTGATAATGACAACTAGCAACTAAACAAAAAAGTGCAGTCTTTGCAACAAACTTAATTATTTTTGGATACAATATTGAAGAAAATTGAAGATATTTTAAGCGTCAATTACTAACGCTTGCTCGGTATTCGAGTGCGGGACGCGGGAGTCGATAGTTCGAATAAGCGGTCGTTCGGTTGATCGACGTTCGGATAATCGACGCTCTACTGAACATTTATTTTCTCAAGAATGGAGATTTTAGAGAGAAATCCCAAATTAGGTCCGATTTTTATTTTTAAATTATGATTTTTTGGCGTAGATTTATTCATCTAGTAGGTATGTAATGCTTTGATTTACATACTTAATTTGATTACCAACAAAAGTTCTACCAATCTTCATCTAATATATTGTTTTCTTACTGTTTTGTTATATTTTAATATTTTCTTCCACAAAATTTAAACTACATAATTTAATTATATTCAAAACACCTGTCAAACAGTAAAACGTTCAGTTACCCTATTTTTCCACATGACAAATAATGTGGAATTGGACGAGTGAGTCTAGGCTTCGATTACGAATCAAAGCGACCCGAAATTCACGGGTTCGATACCCGATGCAAGTTTTTATTTTTTTTATTTTTTTATGCATTTTATGATTGTAAGTATATTTGTTACATAATTTTTTTTTCAGAAAATGCGTATTTAAAATTTTTGCCAACAATTATTATCGTTCAGAAATAATTTTTTCTTTGTGGCATTTTTCAATGTGTTTGTGTGCGTTTTATTTTTTTATTTTTTAAATTTTTGGTATTGTCTTAAAAATCACATAATATGTAGTAGAAGTATAACTTCTTACGTGCGTACAAAGTACACACACATTCTTTTTTTTTTGTTAATATTACATGTTCTATACATTTTATTTTAATTCAAAAATGAATAACCATTTTCAATTTCGTTGCAAAACGAAAATACAGCCGCACCATATTCTAGTCCAATCAGAGAGTGCAGCAAGCACCTCTACCGGTTTCGAAACTTATTAGTCTCTCATCAGGAGGCACAAATGCTGCTCTCTCTGATCCAACCAAAACAAACCCCGGCGTGCAGTCACGGATTGCAACGAACGAAATCGCATAGATGCCCTAGCGGCAACTGCTATCAAAAGACTAAGTTTTCAATCTAATGGCATATAAAACAACATAATGTTACTCTACATCCCACCAGACTGAAAACAATGGGAAGCTTCTCTGGTTACACCTCCGAGGCTTCTACAATTTGCAAGTCATACGGATGCTGAGACTAAGGAAGATGAGGGAATTTTACAATTTATAATTCACGTCCCATCATTTTTTTTTAATTTGTTTATATTGTGTTTAAATAATCGTTTTCATTATTTTACAAAATATTTTCTATAATTATGGAAATCCAAAAATGATGTTCCGTTAATTGAAACTTTTAAATGCTGGACTTTTGTTTTTGCTCTCTAAAATTGATTTTCTTTTCAATCTACGTTGGACCAACTGATACGGGCTCGTAGTGTAACTACTGTCCGATTATTACTACATCCACATATAGTCAAAAATCTTTACGATGCGCACTTTCCATCAATTTTAAAACAGTTTTTCGTAAGTTTCCAGCATGCCAAACCGGCGACGTCAAAGAAAAATACAGCCAACGTCGCGTTCGTTGAATGAGTCGATGAAAGTTATTTTTAGACGTCATTTGACGTCACCGACGTCCCGACGAGCACCGTCCTATGCCCTTCGACAAATATAGACGCTTCATTCGCTACAATTTGAATTTGGAGGATGTACTCCCTCCTCCTCACGTCTCGGTGCGTTCAACTTAGTCATAAGATTATTGAGTCGTGTGTCATCTATTTAATTTTCAGTTAGCCATGACTATGCCGACTAAAATAAATACCTCTTAATTGGACATAGAGGAGATAAAGCGAGATAGCAAATGTAGACCGAACATAAAAATGCATTGTATTGCTTGTAAAATAAAACATTAAACCGTTGACTGAGAAATATACTGGAAGATACGAAACTAAATGAGCGTTTATGTACGACACCAGTGGTTTTAGAAATAGATGGCGTTAGCAGCTTTCTAGGTGCGAGATTGAATTTACCTGAGACAACGATGAGACGTATTCAGGTAGCTTTGGTTATCGGAATTTGGGGTCGGTCGGGTCGATCGGATTAAAATAAAAATTATTTAATTCTTTTGATGCATTTAAATTTGAGTTCTCATTCAACGATAACAATGGCAATCTTTAAAATAATTATTGGAGTGTACCTATGTATTACTTTCTAAACTCGTTTTTAAATTAGTAAGAATAATTTTGTAGTTGTAATTTGTCTTCTAATTTGAATTCTTGAAACAAATCATTAAATATTCTAAAGTTTATTTAATAATTTTATATAATATATATGTATAATAATATAATTTATTTAATAAAAAATGTATTTAACGGGCAAATACTCACTCGGTGATTTTAGATATTGTACATTTCTTATTTGCCTCATAATCTCGATAAAAAATAGGTAGTTATTTTCGTTAATTACAGTCTCTTCTGATAATTGTATATTTTGTTTGGGGCAATAAACGTATTTACTTAAATGAAATTGACTTAGTAACCCGCTCGGCCACTTTAAACTCTTCGAGAGAAAAATGGTAAGGACTCATGAATGGTTGCAATCGCGATTTCCAACAATTTCTTCCAAGTTTTTTCGTGCCGTTGATATTTTCCGAGTTAGGGGGAAAATAGTGACTAAGTATAATTATTGAATTATTTATTATTAACATCATTTGGCGAATATTAACCAGCCATGACATCTTTTTCTAGACCTCTCTTACCCTCTATATTTCCTTCGAGTTCCAGTTGCCGACAAGTATATCGTTTTCCTCGCAATATGTCCCTAAATATGTCCATGATATTTTAAGCATTCGGTGCAGGCACCTCATTTCAAAGACTTCAAGTTTGTTAGTGGAGCTGGCCTTTATTATCCATGCTTTCATTACATACAAGAGAACAAGCCAAACGTAACACTTTAGCGTATTGTACAGTAGAAAAAATGAAAGAATATCCATGAACGAACATAAAAAACACGCTGTATTTTCCTGTCACCGTGTCACACAAAAAATTGGCCAACACAGGTACATGTAATAATTATTATTACATGTACTTGCGCTGGGCAATTTTCTTTGCGACATGATGACAGGAAAATACAGCGTGTTTTATATGTTCGTTCATGGGTATTCTTTCATTTTTCCGACTGTATCTCAGGTTGAAACCCAAATTTCAGTGAACAGTCATAAGAGTTTGGACGTCGACATCCCATTGTTTATGAGAGATATTTTTCATTAAGTTGAGCGGAGTGAGTGTATATTGTCTTACCAAGATAGACGATTGATTATCCAGTTTTATTCCCAAGAAGTTAATCAATTATGAATAATTTATTGTAAACTCTTTAGGAACTACTTATTAACTTTTGCTCTCAGAACGAATTTCGAATAAACAATACGTTCTTCAGACACAAAGATCAAGAAAAATATACATTCAAAAATACAAGAGCACACAGATCCGATATTGATTATATATTGACAAACAGAAACATCCATCATTCTCAAGTACTAGATATAAGATGTTTAAGTGCAGCTAATATCGGAAGTGATCACAACCTAGTACTTGGAAAAATCAGAATACATCTACAAAAAAAAAACAGGAAAAAAGACCCTATTGAATGTGAGACAAGAATAAAGGTAAAACAGCTACAAGACTTGTCAACACGAGATCTATACCAGAGAAGACTGCAAAAAGTACTGAACGAAAACTACATAACACCAGATGAAGACATAGAAGAAATTTGGAGGAAGATTAGAGATAATATCAAAATGGCAGCAACGGACGCATTTGGAGAACGTAAGATAAGTAAACATATACGAAAGAAAAGGAGAACACCCCATGGATCTGTGAAGAAATAAAAATAAAATGCCAAGAAAAAAGAAAATTTAGCTAGAATACAAATTCAAAAGAACGAGACAAACATATGTGAAGAATATAAAAGAGTTTGAAATGAGTTAAACTCAATAGTATAAAAGAAGGAAGAAAACAGAACATTGGTAAGCATTTTCAAAAGAGATGGAGCACGACTTATACGGGATGCAAAAGGAAATGTGGAAAATGATAAGAGGTCAAACAGCAGAGATGAAAGAATTGATAGTAGAAGTAAAACATATTGATACAAATACATGGACAACTTACCTAGAAAACCTGTATCAAACAGCTAATCATGAAGAACTGGGAAACCAGGATTAGAATCGGATGAGCAAACAGAAATTAAAGAGGAAGATAACGAACGCCTTAAAACAGATGAAAAATCGAAAAGCACCAGGGAAAGATGGAATAGCTAATGAACTTTTAAAATACGGAGGAGAGAGACTTCACAAAGAACTGAATATCCTGATAAGTAAAATAATAAATACAGGAAGAATTCCAGAAGAATGGAGTACCACTCAGATGATAGCGTTATTTAAGAAAAGTGATAGGGCAGACCTCAGTAATTATAGAGGGATTAATTTACGGAGCACTATACTGAAACTCCCAACAAAAATACTGATGAAGAAAATAATGGCGTGCATAAATATATCGGTTGAACAACAAGGATTTAGAAGGGGAAGATCATAACGATGCAGTTTTTGTGATAAAACAAATAGCGGAGAAATCATTAGAGTATAACAAGCGAGGGTTTTTCTGTTTTATATATCTAGAGAAAGCGTTTGATAGAATACAATTAAAAGACGTGATACACCTACTATATGACAAAAATTTACCACTGGATATTATAAAACTGATAGAAAACCTTTATGTACGAAATAAAATAGAAATGAAGTCAATGGAATAATAACAGAACCCATATAGAAGCAAACACAGGAATCAAGCAAGGATATTCACTAAGCCCTCTACTGTTTAACATAACGCTGGATGCAATGATAAAACAAGTGAAGAAAAAAGAGGGTAAAAAATGGGCGATAAAGAGATAAAAATACTCTGTTACGCTGATGACACCGTGTTAGTAGCAGAGTGCGAAGACGACCTACAAAGATTACTGCACGAATTCAACATTAACGCAAAAGGAATGAATATGAAAATATCAGCCCAAAAACAAAAAGCTTAGTAATATCCAAAGAACCAATAAGATGCCAATTGGACTTAGACAATAAAAGTAAATACCTGGGAATTAATCTATCAGCCGACAATAATATCGAAGAAGAGGTTAAAGACTAATAATTAATGCCAGTAGAACGGCCCGATGCCTAAACGACACAATTTGGAAAAACAAATAACTTAGAGTGGAATCAAAGGACCGAATATATAAGTCATTTGACTGAAGTTAGTAGACCAGTTATGACTTACACTGCCGAAACAAGACCAGATGCAAGCAAAATACAAAGATGTCTGGATACCAACAAAATGAAGATTTTAAGAAGGATTGCTGGAAAAGGACTACGGGACAGGGTAAGAAGTGAGGAAATCAGATGCATATGTGGGGTAGACAATATAAATACCTGGGTAAAGAATAGAAAAGAAAAGTGGAATCAACACATAAGCAGGATGTCTGAATCAAGGATAATAAGAATAGCCAGGGACAAGTCACCGTTAGGCCGAAGAAGTATAGGATGCCCAAGGAAAAGATGGAATGACAATTGAAGAAGAAATTCTTTAGGTAGATTTTTGGTAGTATAATGTGCTTCTTTGGAGTTTTACTGAAGATTATTGTTTTCGTTTTAGTGGGAGAAAATTCTAGGCCAGTAGTGTTTGACCAATTCTCTAATTTCTAAATGACTAGTGGGTTAAGTGATTTAGCGATGTCATTGATTGCAATAAGGAAAAGTGGAACGAGTAGACCATTGAGGAATGTCGTTTAATTGGATTTTTGAGTCTAAAAGGACGTTATCTATTCGAATAAGTTTCGTCTATACAGGAAATTACTAATAAATTTTATGTTTCCTGGAATTGACCAACTTAATAGAATTCTTATATCTAATCCCCAAATGGCACGCGTTATACAATATAATAAAAGATAGCCATAAGCCAAACATACTTTATCACATCCAAATTACCCATGAATTACAGATTCAATATCCACTAGGTTGTCTAATGTAGATGTGGACTTTCTAAATCCACTTTGTATAAGGCTAGGTAGCTATAATATCAATAAGTCTAATACTATCTAGTATCTATCAAGTGGATAAACTGATTAATTGTAGCAAGTTTTATTCCATTGAGTTTTTTGACTAAGCTAATACTTTTCGAGTTATTTGAGAGTGAATATGTTCGTTTTTTAACAAAAAAATACACGTTTTTAGACGGTTTTACGCAAATAACACAATAAGTAAGTATTTTATCAAAAAAGGTATTCAATAAAAATATACTTTATAAAAAATTTAAAAAAAATGTCTGTATAAAATCTTTATACTCAGTAGAAGCAGAGTTGTAGCTAAAAAAGTAAGTTCTTATTCGTCAAATTCCAAATCGAATATTTCAACGTGAAATAACCAAACAATAAAGCACATTTCTTTAAAAAAAGCTTTGTTTTTGTTTTTAAAAAAGTTTCTAGCATTAAAGTAAGCACGTTACGCTGAAAATAAAGTTAGTCCTTTTTTGTAAAAGATAGTTTTAAAAAAGCGTGAAAATCACCCTCTAAAAGGGAACTTGCATAACATTTTTATTTCGAAAGAGATGCTATAAATTTGCTAACTCATCGCAACTTTTTTAAAGTGTTTAAAAAGCTTTGTTTTTGTTTTTAAAAATGTTTCTAGCATAAAGTAAGCACGTTACGCTGAAAATAAAGTTGGTCCTTTTTTGTAAAAATAGTTTTAAAAAAGCGTGAAAATCACCCTCTAAAAGGGAACTTGCATAAAATTTTTATTTCGAAAGAGATGCTATAAATTTGCGATAAATCACAACAGCACACGATTTAAAAAGAAAAAAAGTAGTTTGTGTTTTTCGTTTGGCCCCTCAAGACGAATAAAATCAAATTATTGTTACCGCTTCACAAGTGACTTTACTTATGTATTGTTTATAATACACATGATCTGTAAATTTAGTTTTACAGTATTTTTTTTATTTTGAAAAAATTTAAATAACTTGTGATACGAAATATCCCAAAGTTTAAAGGTTTTGGTTTTCTGAATATTTTGTTTTTCTGTAATACAAAAATTGGTTAAGATATGGCTGTTCCGAATTTGCATATACTCGTGATTAGTGACTCATTGAAGCCCCTTTAACTACAGCGTTTCAAAAATAAGCACTATGAACCGATGAAACTTACAGATCCTCTATAATAAGCATACATACGTAAAGTAACTTATGAAGCGCTACTGATTAATTTCATTTGAGATGCTAATTAGGAGGTGATTTTTAGATATTTTTTACAAAAAAAAAGGATCAACTTTATTTTGTGCGCAACTTGTTTACTTCTGATACTAGAAACTCAAAAAAATAAAGCTTATTTTAAACTTTTTAAAAAAGTTATGATGAGTTTTCCCCGAAAAGTTCTTAATTTTTTGGTTATTTCATGTAGAAATATTCAATTTTGAATTTGACAAATAATAAGAACCTACTTTTCATTAGCTACAACTCTGCTTTTACTGGGTCTACGACTTCATAATATGTCATATTTATATAAAACATTTTTTTCACTTTTTGATAAGCTGTATTTTTGCTATGAATGTTTTTTTGGTGAAATACTTCCTTTTTTAGTTATTTGCGAAAATCCGTCTAAAAACGTACTATTTTTTGAGAAATGAATATATTCACTCGCAAATAACTCGAAAAGTATTTACTTGTGAGGTCAACATTAGTGAAAAAAACTCTATAGTCAATTTATATTTTCAACATTTTTGCAGAAACAAAAACAAAAAAAAATAATACAGATTAATATGATAGTGACTGCTGCGTTAAAATTTTGAGAAACGGGCCACGTGAAATAACCGCGTGTTCTTGGCTAGTTCCTTGAGTAGGGAGAATTTTACACTTCCCTCTAAGGCTAGTTCCAACAAATTTAAGCTAGGCGCGCCACTATACGGGCAGGTTTTAAAGACAACAAAATATTGCATAGGGTTTCGTATCTTTCCGTATTTATCAATCAACGATTAAACTTTAAACCGTAAAACATGGCATTCCGGGTTCATAGTCTAGACGCAACATAGGGGGTCCCGTGGACACTTTTAGTTTGCCGCGATTTGATGGTGGTATTATAGGTTTTTTGGGTCGCCGAATCTAATGGAAGTGGTCTGGAAGCCCATATGTGGTGCGTTTAATTATTATTAACAAGTTATGGTAAAATTAGGTGTTTTTCAGGAATTATTAGAAGCCCTGTAAATAAATTGATAGTGTTAATGTCTTCTCTGGTCTATTTTTGGTCGCTGAATCTAATGCGACCAGTCGCGATTACCCAAAATATGTTGTTATTTTGTTAATAACAAAATAATAGTTTATTCGCCGAAAAGCTCGAAATGCGCTATCTACAGCAAGTTTGTAGTCTTTTTCATAGTATTTTTATACGCTAAATCGATTGTCGCTAGTCGTGATAGCTTAAACCACGTTCCGACTTTGTTATTAATAAATTGTTGCAAAAATAACGGTTTATAGTATGTTCACTCACGGTTTTTGCTCTAAATTTTAAAAAGCCACTTGGATTGACATAAAATTTGGCATACACGTAGCTAACATGACAAGCAAAACAAGTGATATTGTGCCGATGTCTGCTTTTACCCTGGGGGTGAGTTTCACCCCTTTTCGGGGGTGAAAAAAGAAACCTTTAAAATAAGTCCGAAAGTGGATAGACTGATTAATTTCAACTTTTGTTCTATACAGTTTTTTCACTAGTCAATACTTTTCGAGTTATTTGGTTGTTTTGTTGAAAAATGAACATATTCACTCGCAAATAACTCGAAAAGTATTGTAATTAGTTTTTCTTAAATCTCTCCAGGACGGTTCCAGTTAGAAAAACAAAAATTGGTATGCATATTTATCTTCCAGAGATTAATCGATTACAGTAGAACCTCGATTATCCGTGCTCCTCGGGACCGAAGGGTGGCACGGATAATTGAAAAGCCGAACATGTATTTCTTATGTATAATACATAATATGTATACACATACATATGTACCTATCATAAAAAATAACAGAAGAAAATAAATCTTTCATTATGAGTCTCTCTTTCGTCATATAGAGTTTCCATCAAGTGATCTACGATGACGCTATTTTGATAAAACCTCAGAAACGCAACTTGAGTAATAGAAAATCATAACATGGATAATCCGCAGCACGGATAATCCGCACCCGGATAATCGGGGTTCTACTGTACATCTATTGCGAATTTCTAGTACCGGTCATAGACGTCTGTTTTGGGTAGGGCTACGGTTATTTTATCGCATAATTTTTTTGTCTTTAACTTTTAAGCATTTTTGACTATGGATTATTAAATTCTGAGGCATTCTACTACTAAAAGGTACTCTTGATTTAAGTTAAGTCGGTAGGAGACACCGTTTTCTAGAAAAATCGATTTGAAAATTTTTCGTTTTTTAAATTTGAAAAAGGTTGAAAATTTTTTCAAAAAAAAAACGGTGTACTTTATCAACTTAAAGCAAGAGTAACTTTTAATTCTAAAATACCTCATAATATAATAATCTAGCGTCGAAAACGCTTAAAAATTAAAGACAAAAAAGTTGTGCGATAAAATAACCGTTGACCTATCCAAAACGGACGCATATGACCGGTACTAAAAATTCAGAATTAATGAAATCGATTTTATCTTTGAAATATAAATAAACGTACCAGTTTTCGTTTTTCTAAATAGTTTTTTTCTGAATTTTTTTTTTCAAATTCACAAAACGAAAAATTTTTAAATTGATTTTTCTAGAAAACGGTGTATCCTATCGACTTGCTCCTACACAAGCAAGTGTACCTTTTAGTACTAGAATACCCAATTTAAAAATCCAGAGTCAAAAATGCTTAAAAATTATATACGAAAAAGTTATGCGATAAAATAACCGTTGCCCTACCCAAAACGGACGCCTATGACAGGTACTAGAAATTCACAATAGATAGAATCGATTTATCTGGAAGATAAATATGCGTACCAATTTTCGTTCTTTTAAATAGAAGCGTTCTGGAGGTATTTAAGAAAAACTAATTACAAGACGCCATCTTCAAATAGCTCTAGCTCCCTTAGGAAACATTTTCGGACTAAGTGAATTGGGTTAAATCGTCTTAAAATTATCTGTGGAATCTCCTGTCTTCGTTTGTCGGTAGAGTTTCTGGACGACACCGTGTATAGTTCTGTTCTGAGCATGCTCCTTTCCCATCTTTCCAATTTCTCCGTATTTGCTTTTTCATTGTCAATACTTCGTTACCATACGTCACTGTTTTATACCGTATTACCGTTTTATATATCCTTCTTTGTCTTCGATACATATTTGGATTTTATCAGTGGTCTTAGACTCCTCATATTCTTTTATTCTTATTTCCCTTTGTCATTCAGTTCCATTCTTCCTGACCTTTCTCATCTATAATAACCACCAGATACCTAAAATGGACCAGTCTCTCGAAATTATATTCCCTCGCTTGATTAGATATGTAAGTAAACTGTCCCCCTTCTTTTTGCTCTATTTCAGAGTATTTTGGAGTATTATGTACTTTGACTTTTCCTGATTTATTTCTAGGTCAAAATATTTTGCCCCCTTTTCTAATCTTTTCTTAACATTTCTTAATTCTTTTCTTGTTTTCGTTAGAACCGTAAGATCATCAGCGAAGACTAGACATTGATGCTTATTATTGAAGAAATGTGATCAAAGATTGACAATTTTTGCAAATTGAAAGAAATACCAGGTGGGCGGTTAATTGGGTCGATGTATGATGTATGTAGGTATGTGTAAAAATATTTCATTGCGGTTTTACTTTTGTGCATATTTATATCCAATTTCTCTATTAAAATTTTATTCAAATATCATTCAAATATGTAGTAATATTTAGTTATATAGATTATAAATCAGCATATTTTATCATTATTTATTTTAAGATTGTTTACCTCAGTACTTGGTAATTATCTGTCAACTATTTGAAAAATGATGATGCAATTTGTTTGTTCTATTTACCATAGATAACTGATAAGGATGTTATCGTATCATTGATTAAAATTTGTCATAATTCTTTTGTCTCTTGATATTGGATCAAGCTATTCTATTAATACTCCAATGCAATGAATTATAAATTAATTATTCACTGTTTCGGCTATGGTTAATAGAAGAAGTCACATGAAAATTAGGATAAATATAATGATATCCGGATTTCTACAAATAGAGCAGTCAATGAGGGTATTTGGCTCCGAATTCCATCCTACTACATCTATTTACTTGATATTTTCACAGTAAGTAGGGAATAGATCAAGAAACAAAGTCTACCCTATATACTATGGCACTTTTATCTTGGGGGCGGTTCCCACCCCTTCAAGGGGGTAGCCCTTGTAGCCCAAGGGTTTAAGTTCTCTAGCCACGGAAGTGGCTAGACTAGAGGACTTAATTCTAAGTAAAAACTATTCTATATTTTTTTTGAAAACTTACTTTGTATTTAAGTTCTGGTGGATGAGGGATTAAATACACCTCTCATCTTTTCTTAAGATACAATAGTTATCAATTTTTTTGCAGCATATCTCGCTTAGTTTGAATGTAATCGACATTTATTATTACTCATTTTAAAAGGTCTTGTTAAGCACTACAAAAGGTATTGGTAGCATTATACCGTCGCCTTAATACTATAACTTGATAACTCGAAATTAGTAGTTTTGAGATAAACGGGTTTAAAGATTTTTAAGATATTTGTGCTGCTCCCATGATGTTGGTAAATACGGAATTCACTATGCAGCTCTAAAATACTGTTCCTTAACTTTTTGGCTACTGATCTATTTAGGAATACGGTGCAAATTTGCTTTCCAATATGGAAAATAACATGAAAAATTAAAGTTATCAACTTTTAGCACTACCATAATGTTAACATTTGGTAATGTCGCATGTCATGCCAAGTTGCATCTAAGTGAACTTTTTAACAAAACTTATATTTTTAGCATTATCTTGGTGAAAATTAGCCCTCTGTCGTGGGGGTTGCCAGATCTGCTAACAATTCTAGAATCTTTGCATTAACATGAACCGAATAAACAGATAGTATTTACGTGGTAAGCTCAATGGTTTCAGAAAAACACGTGCTACAACTAGATAACTGGAGTTACCTAGTTACAGCATTCAGTGTATGTCGTATTCACGATTATTTCTATTAAAAAATAGCTTGATAACTTATCTTGTCAAGTTTTAGCACTGAATATTAGCGTCATTTGAGTTTTATCAACTTTCGTCAATCGTAAATAAATACTTAACCCGTTTGAAGCTAGTTATCAAGTTTTTACACAATATAGAGGCAAATAAAATACATCTTGTGAACTAGTTATCTTAAAAACGTCAATTTTGGAGTTATCAAGTTATAATACTAAGGCGACGCCGTTGGCCGCCTTTGAATTTTGGTGTTACAGAAGAATCCTACGAATATCATGGATTCAAAGAATGTCGAACGTGGAAGTAACTAGAAGGATAAGAAATCAACCGGAAATAATACTAACTATCAAAAGACGAAAACTTGAGTACTTGGGACATGTAATGAGAGGGCAAAAATACTCATTATTACAACTTGTTATGCAAGGCAAAATCCGAGGAAAGCGAAATGTGGGAAGACGAAGAACATCCTGGTTTAAGAACTTACGGGAATGGTTCGAATGCAGTAGTGCAGAGCTATTTAGAGCGGCAGTCAACAGGGTCCGAATAGCCATGATTATTTCCAACCTTCGATAGAAGATGGAACTTAAAGAAGAAGAAGAAGCATTATACACCTAAAATCGACCGTTTCTCTTTTACTTCAAGTCGAATATACCCCGATTTGAGCAAGCACAAAAAAACTGTTTCACCTACCCTATCTCTTTTTGCATTATAACTAGAAGATTTATGAAGGAACGAATAACTTTTAAAAAAGAAATTGGAAGCCTTTGAAATTTGGGTATACCGAAGAATCCTACGAATAAGTTGGGTGGATAGAGTTCGTAACGAAGTTGTTTTGCACCGGATGGGAAAAGTCACAGAAATCGTCAGAACAGTTAAAAATCGAAAACTTGAATATTTTGGCCATGTTATGCGACACCCAGAGAGATATAATATACTCCATTTAATAATACAAGGCAAGGTAGACGGAAGAAGAGGGCCAGGTCGAAGAAGAACGTCATGGCTTAAAAACCTGACAGAATGGTATAACAGATCCTCTGCATCCCTTTTCCGAGCTGCCGTTAACAAAATTGCTATAGCCAATTTGATAGCCAACGTTCGATAATCGAGCACGGCACATGAAGAAGAAGAATAACTTTGATTTCCTGTAAGTAGAATAGTATATTAAGTATGGAGAACGGTAAGGGTTTTATACCGATCGAAGACAATTGTTTGAAGACAATTATTGTCTGAGATCGGTTACCCTTAACGTTCGACATGCTTATAACGTTTTTTGCACGATTGATACCATTATAAATTATAAAATTAAACATTTTCGTCATATTGACTAGTTTCATTCATTTTATCAAGATAGATACTTTGGTTGTTAGGTAGTAACTAGGGTGTATAACAACAATGGAGAATTGAGTTTTTATTTAGTTGTCAATAATTTTAAGTACAATTTTGATTATTATAAATTAAAATATGAGCGAAAGTGAATTTGAAGAAATTGAACGGGCTTGGGAAGAAAGGTGTTCCGCAATTATTCCCGAAAAATCCAAAATCCGTTATCAAAATACCTACCAAAGTTTTAAAAAATGGTGCGAAGGCAAGAATTTAAGAATCGAAGAAAAGACTCTATTGGCATATTTCGTTCAAAGACATATGCAGTTGAAAGCTCCTGGAAGCCTCTGGGCAGAATATTCAATGATTAAATCCACCGTTTTTCTTTACGATGGCATTGATATTTCCAAGTTTTCAACTTTGATCGCGTATTTGAAGAGAAAAAATGTTGGCTATAGGCCTAAGAAAGCGAGCATTTTTACACGGGAGCAATTTTAAAAATTTCTGATGGAAGCACCGGATGAAGAATTTTTAGTTCACAAGGTAATATAAGCTAGTTTAGGTAAAAGAAATACTCTAATGAAGATTTTTTCATAATTTGTAGGTCGCAATGATATTGGGAATATCTGGTGCCTGTAGAAGAGAAGAATTATATAATATTACTATGAATGACATCCAACAAACCGATGGTTTAATGATTGTAAAAGTACCCAATACAAAAACGAACATCCAGCGTACTTTTACAGTCGTTAATAAACCAGACGATAAAATTCCATATTTAGAAATTCTGCAAAAATAAGTTAAAATTAAGAGATTTTTTAACTCGACGGTAAGTGAATTACTTACCGTCGAGTTGGAGTACTTACCGTCGAGTTGGATTACTTACCGTCGAGTTGCTAGTAAATGTCACCTACTGACGTAAAATCTGTCACGGTAAACAGTCAAAAATCATCAATCGTGCGAAAAAATATGTTACAAATAGTTTTTTTTAGTTAGATACATAGTTTTTAAGGTATTCGCAAAAAACCGTTCGAAAAGGTGTTATGTTTCAATGAAAATTGCTAATTTTCAATCACGAATAACTCAAAAAGTATTAAGTTTTCAAAGAAATATCTGTATGCCGGAGGTAAGTATGTCACAAATTTGTAATTTTACAGTAGAAGCGTTTTAAATTTATTTTTGTGTTTCTTTATTCACAGGATGTATGTTAATACACATTATGTCACAATCCCTTGTCTAATTTATTCTTCAGATTATTAACTTTCAAAATTGTATTATTTAAAAAACATATTGTGATAATAAACTTGATTTATTTTTAATAAAAAAAAATTAAAACACAATGTAGTGGACATAGTGCTGTTCACCTCTTCAAGATCTTTTGGGTCATGGTACTAGATGTTTACTAAAAATGCATTATACAATGTTAAACTTTAATTTGTTTCTCCTTCATGACAAACATTACAGGGTAAAGTGTAATACGTAATACTTTACCGAGGTATAGGGATTCATGTCCACATGGTGCCCTCTGCCTCTAAACAAAATGTGACATGATGCTTTTTATAAAGTGCTTATCTTTGTTATTTTATAAAGTAGGACATAGTGCTCTATACCTTTGTGTGGAGAATTAAAAGCTCATTATAACTGCAGTAAAATCCCAATATTGGCAAAAATGGACATAGTGCCCTTTACCTCCGGTAAACAGATATATAGAACAGTGTTTGCTTAGAATTAGGTTCTCTAACCACTTGCGTGGTTAACATCACAGTTTTTTTAATAAAGTTTTAAATTGTTTACATTGTGTTGTTAAGAAAAGCTGTGATGTTGAAAATATTCCTGAATTTAACTTCAGGCATCATGGGACTCTCCCCACGCGGGTTGCAATGTCCAGAGGATACAACCTCACATAACTGACTTCAAATGGCAACTGGTTGCCTCTTTTTTAACAACATAATGTAAACAGGTCAAAACGGCAAACAGGTGTATGTTCTCAAATAACTTTTGATAGTGTGTAAAAAATACACACTACCAAAAGTTTTTTGAGAACATACACCTGTTTGCCCTTTTGACCTACTTAGAAGTGTGTACAAGTCTTACAGTCTTTTCCAATTTATAATGTAAACAATTTAAAACTTTATAACATTTAAAGGGTTTTTACGCAAATACCTTGGTGGCTCAGGCATGTACTTTAAACCTGTAATGATCACTGATGGTGGAATTAATATTCCGAAAACGATCTGTGATGTAGCCCCGTTTATTGATTTTTTTTAATACCTTTTACAAATTAATTTAACTATTTCTAAATTATTGATAATTTTAGCCATTATTTACTTTTACTTTATATTTCCGTTACAGAAGGAGCTTGTATTTGACGTATTTGTATTTTATGAGCGAATTTACCAGTGGCACTATGCCGCCCATGATCTTATTTTATGCCCGAAGGTCGTAAGTTTTGCTGAAGATAAAGTAATTTTCCTGTTCGCTTTACAGCTGATGATTAACAATGATTTTACGCTTTCAACCAAGAACTTGATTTATAGTCACAAATCCAGTAGATAACTGTATTTGACAGTATATAAAAAATGTAATGTACCTTTATTGGTATCATTTCTCGCATTCAAAGTATTATAATAAGAAGAATAATTATTATTGTTATATAGAAATTATAGAATAATTATAGTAAAATAAGAGAGGCCTTAAATCGACTAAATAGCCGATGGTACCGTACCTGGTGTGATGTATGTAAATAGGTAGTATTCGGAACGCACTCAAGTTGGTAATATTGTAAGAGTGACGTGACAGTGACAAGTACAGTGAAGCGGAAATAAAACCATTCTGAATCTAGACACGATAGATACAAGTTGTTTCATTATAACCTCTCCTCCAAAGTTAACCTAGGAACCCTACCACGTGTTACATTATAACATTACATGGTGCCGAACTAAATCGAATACGTTAAAAAAAAAGAAGATATAAGTGCAATGGAATTCAAGGCAGCTATAAACTCGATGCAAATGTCAGGTAACGTGTATGAAAATTGGAAATTCTTCATACAAAGATTCAAAAACTACTTACAAGCTACAGAATTAACAAAGAAACCTGAAATAACCCAGTGTGCACAGCTATTACAGTTAATAGGGGACGAAGGGTTCAAAATATATAACACGTTTAAGTTCTCAACAGAAGAAAAAGACAAGTTAGAACTGTTAATAAAAAAATTTGAAGCACATTTCAAGCCAAAAAGCAACGTGTCAAATGCAAGGTATTGCCTGTTCACCAGAAAACAAGAAGAAGGTGAGTCAGTAGACAAATTTATAACAGATATTATAAACAAGGCAAAAAATTGTGAGCTAGAGAATTTGGAGGACAGTCTGATTAAGACTTGCATAACTTGTGGGGTAGCAGATGAAACGATGAGACAGAGACTATTAGAAGAAGATGAGATGAGCTTGGAAAAAGCAATCAATCTGTGTAAAAGTATAGAAAGTTCGAAAATCCAGTCTGAAAAAATGAAGTCAGAGGAGGTGCACTACATAAAGAAAAGAAACTTCAATAAGAAATATGTAAATAGAGAACAGTGGGAAGACAGAAGAGTGAATCCAACTCATTCAAAGTCCCAAGACGGCCAGTTCAATGGTAAATCTGGAAGCAGTTCAGGGTGCAGTAGGTGCGGAATGGAGCACAGAGGCCAACCATGCAAAGCATATAAAGCTAAGTGTAATTTATGTAATAAAATAGGGCATTATGCAAAAAAATGTTTTCAAAAACAAATTAAGTATGTAGATGTAGATGATTCAGAATCAGATGATTTGTTTATAGGCTTGGTAAATACTAAAAATAGCAGTTTTGATGATGATTTCATGATAAATTTTGAAGTTAACAAGCGTAAATTAAGCTGTAGATTAGATACAGGGGCAATGGCAAACGTAATATCAATAAATAAGTTAAATTCTCTAGAAGTTAATGTTGAACTACAGAAAACAAACTGCAGGTTAACGACATTTTCGGATGAAACACTTAGGGTCATTGGAAAATGTAGTTTAGAATGCAAGTATAAAGATAACATGTACAACATAATGTTTTATGTGGTAGAAATTAATTCACCAACGGTATTAGGTCTTCCTACATGTAAAGCTTTAAATATATTAAAAAGAATCAATACTATAGAAAAAAGTGAAAATAATTTGAATTCTAGAGAAGTTACATTTAAAAATTATTACTCTGATGGTGGACCACAATACACAGCCAATGAATTTGTTAAATTTTGTCAAGAATGGGAATTTAAAAGCATAAAGTCAAGCCCAGAAAATCATAGATCTAATGGTCTAAGTGAAAGATATATTCAAAACTACAAAAAAGCGCTAAGAAAATCTCTTAGAGATGGTAAAGATACATATTTAACATTGCTACAACTTAGAAATACACCAATTGATTCAAATTTACCATCACCATCTCAACTTTTAATGTCACGAGTACTTAGAACTCAGATTCCCACCACTGACAAAATTCTAAAACCAAAATTATGTAATTCTAAAATAGTAATCAGCGATTTTCAGAAAAGACAAAACAGTCAAAAAGCTTATTATGATAGAGGGACAATAAATTTAAAACCGCTTAAAAATAATGAAAAAGTTTATATTAAAGATCAAAACAAATTGAGAGAAGGTCTTATCACACATAAATTAAGAGATAAAACCTACTCGATTAAATTAAGAGATTCTGGGTCAGAAATTGCAAGAAATAGACAATTTTTAGTTCGCATTCCTGCAATTTCTGACGATGAACATTCAGATAACGAATCTGAAACTAGTGAGTCACAAAATTTTGAAAGTGTCTCTGATAACCATTCTGATCATCACTCTCCAATAAACTTACCTCCTTACCTTACTAAAAGGGGGTAAAGGATGAATGAAACAATTGTGGAAATTTATAAGTGTTTATTTAAAGATTTGTTAAAGAAAGTTATGTTTATTTTGTCATTATAAAAAGAGGGGGATGTGATGTATGTAAATAGGTAGTATTCGGAACGCACTCAAGTTGGTAATATTGTAAGAGTGACGTGACAGTGACAAGTACAGTGAAGCGGAAATAAAACCATTCTGAATCTAGACACGATAGATACAAGTTGTTTCATTATAACCTCTCCTCCAAAGTTAACCTAGGAACCCTACCACGTGTTACATTATAACATTACACCTGGTACCTGTACCTACTGAATTAAGAGTCTTAGTGCAAACATGTAACTATTAATAAATCTTACAGCCTAGGTCAATATACAACTGTGTTCCAGGCTGAAGCAGGCACGTAGCCAGGAAATGTGCTTGAGGGGGGTCCAAACACAACTCAAATTTTTTGTTAGATTAGACGGTAAGGTATTGAAAAAAATATTCAGAATAAATTTTAGATCCATATGCAAAATTTGAAAAACCTATTTTAACCCTAGAATACTAATACTCGTAAAATATACGCCGCCAAATTATTTTCTGCGAACTTTCTCAACAACCGAAAATCCCAAGAACTTGGGTTCCACAGTTCTTTTTCTTTGGAATTAGAGTAAACGTTGGTGTATAAACGTCAGTTAAATTTTGTGCGCAAGTGTGTGAATGAAGTATCCTGTCGTAAATATTACGACGATTTAGTGTTAACACTAGTAACATAAGCCGTCCAAGTACCGCATAAAGATTGTCATGCTTTGCGATTCATTCTCCAAATGTATAATACAGGGCCCAGAGCACGCCAAATAGAATTCTATTTTGCTGACGTCACAAAATAGAATTTCATAATGGGGGAATCGACGGTTGCTAGGCAACGTGACGTCACTCAAATAGAATTCTATTTGGCGTGCTCCCGCACCAGTATTGCCCAAAATAAACAGTACTGAAACTGAAACATAGATGTCTCTTTGTGCGCGCTGTCATATTCAAATTAACTAGTATAGACCTGTCAAGTAATACTTAAACAATTAATTATTAAGGCCTAATTGTTAAAAATGGTGTTAAGTACAGAGGAGAAAGTGTTTCTTGTGGAGCATTATTTTCGCTCATACGGAATGGGCCGACGTAATTGTACAAGTCTGCAATACGTGTGTGATAAATTCACACGCAACGGTTTAATAGACATTCTCCAAGTAATGCTGTAATTTTAAAGGTTGTTGAAAAGTTTAGAAATACGGGTAATGTATTGTGCCAACGAAAAGGAAACTCAGGGAAACTTGCCATACTGCTGTCGCAGTTCGTCAATATCTTCAGGGACATTTTCCAAACAAATTCATTTCACGATTTACTGACTTCCCCTATCCTGCACATTCTCCAGACTTAACATTTCCAGACGCATACATTTGGGGCATGGCTAAAACTGCCTTTTTTAAACGGGCACCACAAACCATCAATGAGTTAAAGGATGCCGTGAGAGCCTTCTTCGCGGACTTGAGACAACCTTTATTCCATAACATTACGAGAAATCTGGAATATCGGTATGAAGTCTGTCATGATAGAGGAGGAGCTCATTTAGAACATGTTATAAAGTGTCAATAATATCTATTTTTTAAAACAATAAAATAATTACAAGTTAAGTACTGTTTATTTTGGGCTATACTGTATGATTGATGCCACATGATCTTGACAAAAACACCGATAACGGAGGATTACTCTTCCAAATTTTTATGTAAAAGAATTGTCAAAATCGGTCCATGGTAGTAACCGTAACATTACCATTGATACAGTGTGGTTTTATGGGATGATAAATATAAGTACTATCAATTTGTATGTGATATACTGCAATAATTCGCACAAAACAAATAGGAAGCCAGTTTTCCACTTTCAGTTTATGTTTGATTTGGGCAAAAGCCTTGCTGAGTCATATATGCTCAAAAGATTAAACACATCAAAGGACCCCGCAGAAACCTTATGGGAAATGGCTCTCTGTCAAATGCTCTGAAACTTTGGGTTCTGGTAGTCCTTGATGTGTAGAACAAAAGACTCAATGGGCGCGTAGCTCCAAAAATCATGGTTTTAAGATAATATTAGCCTCTGAAGTTATAGCTACAGTGAAGACGTTTGAGTTGGAATAAATTCATTTTCTCGAGTATCGGTGACTCTGGTGATAAATTACGAATCAGGTCGATTTTTATTTTTAAATTATAATTTTTTGGCATATATACCATACTAGTGACGTCATCCATCTGGGAGTGATGATGCAATCGATGATTGTTTAAATAAGAATAGGGGTAATGTGATAGCTCATTTGAAAGGTTATTCAATTCTATATTCACTAATATAAACATTAACATAATTATTTATACAGGGTGCCCAAAAAAATTTTTTGAATTAAAATAATTGGGACAAAAAGAAGAATGTATATAATTTATTTAATTCGAAATACATTTTACTGTTGTCCGAAAACAGGTGAAAATGTTTATTTGATAAATAAATATTGTTTTTCGCCTAAATTCAATATTAAAGCTGCCACCCACCTGCCTCTTAGCAGTATGAACATTTAATTTAAACGAAAAGCAATGTTTATTTTTCAAATTAATATTTTTTTCTGTTTTCTGACAGCAGTAAAATGTATTTCGAACAAAATAAATTATATACATTCTTCTTTTTGTCTCAATTAATTGAATTTAACAAAATTTTTGGACACCCTGTATAAACAATTATGTTAATGTTTATATTAGTGAATAGAGAATTGAATAACCTTCCAAATGAGCTATCACACGACTCCTATTTTTATTTAAAAAAATCATCAATTGCGTCATCACTCCCAGATGGATGACGTCACTAGTATGACATATATGCCAAAAAATTATAATTTAAAAATCGACCTGATTCGTAATTTATCTCCATAGTCGCCGATTATCGAGAAAATGAATTTATTCCAACTCAAACGTTTCACTGTACCTATAACTTCAGAGGCTTATATCTTAAAACCATGATTTTTTGGAGCTACATGCCCAGTGAGTCTTTTGTTCTACACATCAAGGACTACCAAAATCCAAAGTTTCAGAGAATTTGACAGAGAACCATTTCCCATAAGGTTTTGCGGGGTCCTTTACGACGCAATATTCGACAGGACATAAACGAAATCCTAAATATACAAAAAATTTCTCAACCGAATAATCCTGTCTAAAGAAAACTGACAGTATACTATTTATGCCCTAGGCCCTAGCCGTCTAGAAAGAATGACAACAAACTTTTGTGGACAATGCAAATGAGCAATCTGTGGACAACAACAAGAATTGCTGTCCAGAATGCGATTTTCTTAGGAGATCTAAAAGGAAAAGACTTTGAAATGCTGATAGAATACTTTCGGTTTTGGTAAATCTGATGTTTAAATTGGATATAATATATAAGTTGATCCGTACTCTGAATAAAAAGAGAAATAATCCTAACAAAAAATAATAATAATTTCGTTCATTCTTTCAAAAAAATTATAATAACTTGGGGATAAATTTGCTGCCTTGGTACCAAATCCGGGACAGTTTTGGGAGGGGTCCGGACCCCATGCACCCCTCTCTTGGCTACGTGCCTGGGCTGAAGTTTTTGCTTTGGTGGCCTGCATTGATGATATCATTGATGAAGAATGAAGACCCTAAAGCTAAGAGAATAAACATTTGCACAGACAGAAGCGGCTATTTTGGCAGTGAAGAATCCACTTACGAAATCAAAACTGCTGTGGGAGCACGCCAAATAGAATTCTATTTTAGTGACGTCACGTTGCCTAGCAACCGTCGATTCTCCCATTATGAAATTCTATTTTGTAACGTCAGCAAAATAGAATTCTATTTGGCGTGCTCTGGGGTGAGAAACTGCAAAGATTTTCTTAACAACCTGGCAGAAGACAATAAAGTGTCTTTAATATGGCTACCGGGTCATGAAGGGGTGCACGAGAATGAACGAGCAGATATGTTGGCAAAACAAGGCTCCAGGAAAACTTTTGAAGGCCCAGAACCTTTCTGTGGCATCACTAAAGATGCTACGAAAAACGAGGTTCAGAAATGGCTGATAAGGAATCATTAAAAGATATGGAGAGCCACTCGAGGAAAAATCCAGACTAAAAAATAATCAAGAATATTGACAAAAAAATCTCGAACAGTTTGATTAACCTCAATAAACGAAAGATCAAAACTGTCACTAAAATGGTGACTGGACATTGCCGTTTAAGAAATCACCTATACAAACTAGGTAAGGTGAATGAACCATGGTACAGAAAGTGCGAAATGGAAGAAGAGACTGCCATACATATACTATGCCATTGCAGTGTGCTAAGTGATGTAAGGCAAGAATTCACCGGTCAACTGAGGTTTGAACCAGAAGAGATTCTAAAACCACCAATAAAAAACTGTTGGCCTTCGTTGAGGCCACAGAACTTAAGGAAAAAAACAAGGTAGGTATGGTGCAAAGGCTTTAACCAATTGCCAGAGACTAACGGGTTTCGCCTGATCTAAGAAGAAGAAGAAAAAGAAGAAGAAGAAGAAGAAAAAAAATGAAGAAGAAGAAGAAGAAAAAGAAGAAGAAGAACAAGAAGAAGAAGAAGAAGAAGAAGAAGAAGAAGAAGAAGAAGAAGAAGAAGAAGAAGAAGAAGAAGAAGAAGCTTCTAATACGCACTTACTGCCTCGTCACAACAAACCTTTGTACTCCAATTAGATATAATTTTATGTTTTATTTTATTCAAATGCGTACATAGCCCATTTGTGGCGTTTAGCAAATAATGGAATAATTTTGTATTTATATTTGAACCTCATGCATATCTGAATCATGCTTATCAATGTCACGGATGTGTTAAGTGTAGACTGCAAATAAATTAAGTGATCGTATGCGAACGGAAAAATACCTATAGATTTTATCTCACAGTATATTATTTTATCAAAATATTCCACTGCTCGACAATGCTCGTTTTATTATGATTGCAATTATCACTTCTAAAATTATAGTGCAGTGAATTCGGCATTAAAATATGTTATAATTAATAATTATAAAAAATTTTAGAAAAATGTGAAATATTTTTAAATAAAATTTTGTTTAAGTAGGTATTGTGTTTTATGGGATTATTAGGCTATTGATCATGTTCAAAATAAGAGAGCTAAAAGGAACTACAACGTTAACGGGGTTTTGTTGTTTCATATGGTCAATGGACCTCTTAATTTGAAAAAACCGCTGAGTGCTACCATTTAAATGGGTGCGTTTTTGAGAAAGGGGTGAATTAGTCGATAGGCACAGGGTGAATTAGGGTGAGTTCTATGCACTTTTGGTAAAACAAGTCTAAAGAAAAGTTGTTCCACGTTAAATTTGTTATCGAAACATCACATATCAAAGTCAAACATATTTTTCTTTACCGAAATATATTCAAAAGAAAAGCAAGAAAAAAACACGAAAGAAAGCAATTTTGTTTTTTGCCCCATAACTTTTTTCCACAGTGATATAGGTATAGGCATTGCTTCAGCAAGAAGTAACTTCCATCTTTCCTCTTTGAAATTAAGTTTGGTAAACGTCTCTAGGATTTACAGTTTCCGAAATAAGATTTTTCAAATTTCGCCGCTCACAGCATTTTTGGGTCATTTTCCCCATTATTTCGCAAACATTGTTATGTAACTTTTTTCTACGCATTTCTAAGTATATGCAATGGTACATTTAGTAGAAAGAGAAATTAATTACCTTTAAAATGGTCTATCGTATAAGGTTTTACGGCTATTTTTAAGCAAGTTATGCTTTTTCAAGATTTTATAATTGAATGATTTTTGATATTTTTAATGATTATTTTTTAAATTTCTCATTACGACTTTTTTCTTGTACATTTAGGTACCTATATACGTTGTAAAATAAAAAAGCTTATTTTCTTTACTTTAAAATGGTGTGTTGCAAAAAATTGTAGGGCCATTTTTAAACAAAATATTCGTGGGATATCCAAGGGTAACCGTAATTTGAGAAAAACTTTAATGGCAGAATAGAACTGCACATTGTAACATAATTTTTAATTCCAAATAACTTTTCTTAATAACACTTTTCGATATTGTTAAATATAAAGGTACTTTACTCTTGAGCGAAATTCATATTTTTTTACATACCTCGTACACTATTGATAAAATTTTATATTTGATGATTGCATCTTAGGTTTTAGACTATGCATAGTATTTTATAGAGATTTTTTTAATAAGTTAATAAAAAAAAGTTTTACATAATATGGTTCCAACTTAGTGGGACCTATTGCATGTGTAATGTGTATATGTCACATTTTGAAAAAGCATATCTTGTTTAAAAATAGTCCTAGAATTTTTTACAATACACCATTTAAAAGTAAAGAAAATAAGTTTTTTCTTTATTGTACAATGTATATACCTAAATATACAATAAAAAAAGTTAAAATGAGAAATTAAAAAATAATCGTAAAATATATAAAATATATTAAAAGTATAAAATTTTGAACAACCATATGTTGCTTAAAAATAGCCATACAGCCTTCTACAATACGCCATTTTTAAAGGTAATTGATTTTTTGTTCCTATTAAATGTAACATTACATGTACCTAAACGTACGTAGAAAAAAGTTACAGAACAATGTTTGAGAAGTAACAAGGAAAATGGGCCAAAATCGCTGTGAGTGGCGAATTTTGAAAAATCATGTTTTGGAAACTGTAAATTATAGAGACTTCTACTAAACGTCATTTTAATGAAGAAGGATGGAAGTTTTTTTTTCTGTAAAGCAGTGTCTATACTTATATTCCCGTGAAAAAAAGTTATGGGGCAAAAAACAAAATTGCTATCTATCGTGTTTTTTTCTTGCTTTTCTTTTGAATATATTTTTGTAAAAAAAATATTTTTGACTTTAAGATGTGATGATTCGATAGTAAATTTAACCTGGAACAATTTTTCTGTAGACGTGTTTGTACCAAAAGTGCATAGAACTCATTATAATTCGCCCTGTGCCTAGGGACTAATTCACCCCTTTCTCAAAAACGCACCCTTTTAAATGTTAGCACTCCGCGGGTTTTTCATACTTAGAGGTCCGTTGACTATATTAAACAAAAAACCCCGTTAACTTTGTAGTTGCTGTCTAACTAAAGTACATAATCAATAGCCTACATTATTACACCACAATTATTGGTGTAATGAAAATTACATTTTTAATTAATTAATGTTGGTTTTCAGTAAAAACGATTTTCTGTAGATTAGACCACCATAAAGGACGATTATTTTAGACCACCGATAAGGGCCGATTATCTACACATTGTGTTTGGCAGAGACGACCAGGTGGTGATGGCTCAAGATGAGGAAGATATCAATTACATGGTAAGAAAACTAAAAGAAAAATACAGAAAGGTGGGCCTTGTATAAGACAACTCCCTAGTGTAATCTGGAATAAAAATATCAAAGAAAAAACAAAACAAAAATGATATACCAAACAATAGTACGAAGTATCATGCCATATGCAGCAGAAATTTGGATCATAAACAAAAAAAAAACTAAAGGAGCAATCTGATGACCGAAATGGAATACTGGAGAAAATGCTGTGGTCTGACTCTGACCAGAAGAGACATAATATCAATAAATGAAGAGATAAGAAGAGTGAAACTGGAAAAAGATTTCCTGCAGCATATAGATGAGAGAAGACTAAAATGGTACGGCCACATACGTAGAGCAGAAATAGTGGAGTCACTGAAGGTTTTCACCTCCGATTTCGTTGAACCTCCATCGATTTTCATAAAAATTGGTGAGTAGTTAGAGGATACCTCAAGCAACAAAGGTGACATGATGCTAACTTGCGCTTTTACCTTAGGGGTGGATGCCACCCCTTCTCGGGGGTGAAAATTATTTTATTAAAAATAATACCATAAATCGATATAAGGACAAATTCTAAGCAAAATTTGTTATATAAAGTTATTAATATAAATCAATGCTTTTTGAGTTATTGAGGATCAACGATTTTTTCGTAAAAAATGCATGCTTTAAAGCTGTTTTTCACGTATAACTCAAAAACTATAAGCTTTTACAAAAAAGTTATTATTAACAAAATTGAAGATAATAAAAAATTGAGTACACTCCTCACATAAGGAACTAAACTAATGTTAAGTTAAAGTGAGTTATGGGTAATTGAATGTCAATTTTTTTCGACGAGTACTCAAATCTAAGTATTCAAGCTTAAATAACGGGAAAACAATGCATTTTATAAATATACCTGTTAAGCATTTATCAAAGCAATTCGGATTACCTATCAATTGAGCTTCAGAAGAAGTTAATAGCATTAAAATTAAGCAAGTTATGATGAAAATAAGACAACCCTTTCGAATTGTTTAGGAAAAAGTGGAAAATAAAACATACCCCATTTCCATAAAAATTAAAATTTATAGTTATCCTTACAACAATTTCTTTATGTTAGCATAAGTAATGATTTCAACAATTTTGACCGGTTTAGAATGAACATTTTTGAAAAAAGGTATAATTTAAAAAAATCAGAATTTTTAAAATGATCGTAATTTTCATTTTCTTTTGATAATAACTCCAAAAATACTCAATATACGTAAAAAATGAAATATAACCAAATTTTAGTTTTTTCTGTATTACATATTTTACCTTTTTTATTATTTCTGTGAGGGTAAAAAATAACCGAGATAGAAACGTTTACAGCTTAAATTTTGCTGCGAGAACCATGTAACCGGGGCCATTTAACCTTTTATTTTTAAAAAAGTTAGAGGTTTAAAAGATTAAATTCAACGTCGTTTAATTGCCCTTGGAATTAATTTTCAAATGGTTTTTAGGTGAACCTTATATCCTATCAATTAACGGAGATATTAAAAAAAAACAAGAATATTTTTTGGAAAAAACTTTAAAAAATAAATTTTGAAAAATTTTTGGAGCATAAATTTTAATGCTATCAACTTGTTCGAGGACTCATTTGATATATATTTCTAAGTACTTTGACAAATGTTTAATAAGTTTATGTTATAAAATGCATCATTTTCCCGTCATTTAAGCTTGAATACTTAGATTTGGGTACTCGCCGAAAAAAAATACATTCAATTATGTACCTATAACTCACTTTCTGTTAACATTAAAAGGTTTTTTTAGTAGGTGGTTTATTTCTTTTTTTATTAGCTTCAATTTTGGTAATAATAACTTTTTTGTAAAAACTTATAGTTTTTGAGTTATTTATGAAAAATGGAAAATGCATTTTCTCACGAAAAATTAAAATCTTTGATCTTTAATAACTCAAAAAGTTTTGAATTATTTTAATAACTTTATATAACAAATTTCACTTAGAATTTGTCCCTCTATCGAATTATGTAATTATTTTTAATAAAATAATTTTCACCCTCGAGAGGGATGGCACCCACCTCCAGGGTAAAAGCGCAAGTTGGCACGATGTCACCTTTGTTCCTTGATATATCCTCTAACCACTCACCAATTTTCCAGCAAATCGATGGAGGTTCAACGAAATCGGAGGTAATAATAGCTCATATCCACCTTCAGTGTCTGCACTAAAAGCATATTAAGATATGATTATAGATTTTATCTCACAGTATATGATTTTATCAAAATATTCCACTGCTCGACAATGCTCGTTTTACTATGATTGCAATTATCACTTTTTGAAAATTATTATAGTGCAGGGAGTTCGGCATTAAAATAAAAATATAAAAAAAAAATAATAGACAATAATTTTTGGTGCCACTATAGTATGCCGTCTACCGTCGCGTTTCTGCTATAGGTTGCGATCTACCGAGGGATGCGGTGTATAGTGTCACAAAATCGACTAAGCCGATTTTGTGACTTATTCCTATATTCCCAACTAAAATAGTAAATTGATATGACAAAGTATTAATTTCTAAAATTAAAATAATAATTCTTCTGATTTATGCGTTTTATTCACTTTGTAAAGATTTTCATTATTGTGTGCAAACCCTTATGAGAAAATATTACGGTGTTTAGTCGCACAGGTATACAGTGCTGGCAAAAAATCTTTACAATACAATAATAGCCCAGTAAATGAACGGGAAATACGGCGATACCTCGTAATTTTCAGGGGCTGCTCCGAATTGCATGAAAATTTGGATTTAGTTTCTACTTACCTTCCACTTCAAAGTTGAATTTGTGCCGTTGGTTGCAGTGGCGTGCTGGGCATATAAATGAATCGGTGCAATCACCGAGAGGCCGCGGCCTCTTGAGGCCGATCAAATAGCTCTTTTCACAAAAAAATTTAGATGTAACAAAATAAATATTTTTTTAATTTCTAATCGAATGTTAATTCTGCTAATAATATTAATAAATCTTTTCAAAAAATTTAAATTATTTTTAATTGTAAAATACAGTTTAAGTAAATGTATAAGACTCTATATACCTAAAAATAGATTTCTAAGGATACCAATAGTTATTTTCATACATACAAGTATATTTATGGTGTTCCAATTTCCTTCAAACATGTATGTACTCTGCATAATAAAAAAACGTCTTGTACATAAGACAAATCGTTTTATGATGATATACTCGTAAGCACTCTACGTCCTAGAAATTTTGATACAGTAAAAAATGATATAGTCCAGAAAGCCACTGCGCATCCGCTAGGAAAAATATTCTAATTCGGATTTTTTGCACAATCTTACTCAAAAAGAACTCCTTTTAACAAATTTGCATGTTGTCAGGACCAAAAGGTGGTCAAAAATTTTTTAAACGTTTGTTTTTGTTTTTTTCCTAAAATTATTTTTTTTGCATGGAACAAAGTTTTTTTAGGTTTTTTGGATCATTCCAAACAGAAAAGGCCTTTAGTGACTTTTCTCTAAAAATAATAGGTTTTGACATATAAGCGATTAAAAATTGAAAAATTGCGAAATCGGACATTTTTAACCCTCAAAAACTATGTGAAAAACTGAAAATTTGAATGTTGCCAAGGTAGGTAGATATTCTTTAAACATCAATTGATGAAATCCCGAAGAGTTTTTTGCAATATAATATTCAAAACTTCTTTGTTTTTAATTTCTAATCACGCGTGCGCGGCACTATTTTCCACTGTTGCATGTGTATACAGTATGGTGCAAATGAAAGGAATAAATTCGTTATTTCGTAAACTGGCTACTTTAAGAAAAAATCCGAAACAGGTCGATTTTTATTTTTAAGTTATGATATTGTGGCATGTATGGTATACTAGTGACGTCATCCGTCTGGGAGTGATGACGTAATAGATTATTTTTTTAAATGAGAATAGGGGTCGTGTGGTAGCTTATTTGGAAGGTTCTTAAATTCTCTATTCAGTAATGTAAACATTTACATAATTATTTATACAGGGTGTCCAAAAAATTTTTATTAAGTTAAATTATTTGACAAAAAAGAAGTAGAAGGACACCCTGTATAAATAATTATATAAATGTTTATATTACTGAATAGAGCAGCGGTTCTCAATCTGTGGTACATGTACCACTGGTGGTACATATAATTATTTGCGGTGGTACACAAAACACACAAAAACTTAAAATAGTAGTACATAGTAAATCTTGATTATACAATCTAAAAATATAGAAATACAATAAAATAAACTTTAGATGGTACATGACTCATAAAGATTGAGAACCGCTGGAATAGAGAATTGAAGAACCTTTCAAATGAGCTAGCACACGACTCCTATTCTTATTTAAAAAAATCATCGATTACGTCATCACGCCTAGATGGATGACGTCACTAGTATACCATATATGCCATAATATCATAACTTAAAAATACAAATCGCCCTGTTTCGGGATTTTTCCTTAAAGTCGCTAGTTTACGAAATACCGAATTTATTCCTTTCATTTGCACCATACTGTCGGTGGAAAATAGTGTCGCGCACGCTTGATTATCAATTAAAAAACAAAAGAGTTTTGAATATTATATTGCAAAAAACTCTTCGGTATTTCATCAATTGATGTTTAAAGAATATCTAGCTACCTTGGAAACATTCAAATTTTCAGTTTTTCACATAGTTTTTGAGGGTTAAAAATGGCCGATTTCGCAATTTTTCAATTTTTAATCGCTTATATGTCAAAAACTATTATTTTTAGAGAAAAGTCACTAAAGACCTTTTCTGTTTAGAATGATCCAAAAAACCTAAAAAAACTTTGTTCCATGCAAAAAAAATAATTTTAGAAAAAAAACAAAAAAAAAACAAAAAAAAAACGTTTAAACAATTTTTGACCACCTTTTGGTCTTTGGCAACATGCAAATTTGTTAAAAGGAGTCCTTTTTGAGTAAGATTGTGCAAAAAATCCGAATTAGAATATTTTTCCTAGCGGATGCGCAGTGGCTTTCTGGACTAATATACCTTTAACAACATTTAAATCATTTTCTGAAAAATTAAGAAATATTTATCCTACCATATCTGCGACTGCAATTAGAGAACTCGCGGATTTTGCTGATAAATGGATTGTATTAAAAAATGGGATTTTGCAAAATACTGAAATTATAGAAGGTCGAGTTAATGATGAATATGTTCAGTCTACAGAAAATATAAAGAATTATATTATCAATCTAAGTGATAATGAACATGAAGTAACAAAAATGACAATGTTGTTGATATCGTGAAAACTTCACCTCGGTGTGGTAATAAAAAGTGTAAGATTGTATAGCTTGCTGTTACGCTGTTTTGCTAAGTACAACTTATATCAGTGTGCTTATCCAAATTTGAATAGTATAAGCATTTATTAACTCTTTCAGTGAAACTGTGATTTAAGTATCTTGCGAAAGCGAAAGAAGCTTTTCAACGTTGAAATACATAAAAAGTCGGTTAAAAAGTACTTTAACACAAGATCACTTAGAAACATTTATGGATTTATGCTAAAGGTTATAGAAAAAGAAGCCTGTATGAGCTTAAAAATGATGAAATAATCGACGAATTTGCTCAAAAATCAACTACTTAATGCGAAAATTATGGATCAAGAGCTAAGTAATTATTTTATAAAATAATTGCAAAAGAATGTAGAGTTTAGATTATTGCGTTATACATATTAACATTTTAAATATTTAATACACAAGGAAATTGAACTCCTGTAGCTGGTTGTATACCATGAATCACAAAAAATGTAAAATTTGTTTGTAAAAGCTATATTTAAAAATATCCCTAAAAAGGGGCTACATCAAGACAACAAATGTTTTCGGAATAAGAATTCCATCATTAGGTTTTAAATTCAACATAGCATGCCTGAGCCACCAGAATAATAGGGTCAATACCTTTTAAAGTAGTTAATGTTTACAAAGATTGTAAATAGTGTTGTTTTAAATTTTTCCAGATTTAACTTCAGGCAACATATAATTCTGCCCCATGTGGGTTGCATTGTCCAGAGGATGAACCTCTATTGACGGACTCCAGATGGCAACTATTTTAAATTTTAAATATTGTTAAATTGAAGTATTTGCACTGTACTTGTATTTGTACTCTCTTGTAAAATTGTTTTACTAAAATTCAACTTAATACATAATTGAGAAATTCTCAAAATTTCATTTTACTTTTATCTTAATTACATGAAATTCGTATTATACATATTTATTCATCAAATTCTGCCTTATTGCATACAATATTGTCACACATGTTATTTATTATTTTTTGTAAGATGGCTTATTCTTAAATAAATAAATATAGCAAATTAAAAAGAATCATTTAATTCAAAGTTTTATGTTTGATTTAAAAATAATTCATATTTTTGTTTTTTTTTTATTTTATAAATAACGAATAAAACATTTTGATAATAGAAGGCAAAATGAGGATGGGAGGTCGCTTTTCTATAAAATCACCGGGCCGCTTGAAAAGTTCCAGCACGCCACTGGTTGGTTGCTTTTACTTGGGGGGTGACAGTCACCCCTTCTCGCGGGTGAAAAAACATACGTTCAAGATAAGCCCGGAAATGGATAAATTGACTGATTATACAACTGATTATGCAACTTTCGTTCTGTAGAGTTTTTTTATGTAAGTCAATACTTTTCGAGTTATTTGGGATTGAAACTGTTTATTTTTCGATAAAAAAACTACGTTTTCAGACGGTTTTTCGCAAAAAAACTGAAAAAGTATATATTTTATTGAAAAAATTTTTTAGCAAAAATGTAGCTTAGAGAAAAATGAAAAAAAGCTGTGTATTCGTAGAGTCTATAGATCCAGCAAAAGCAAATTTGTAGCTCCTGAAAAATACGTTTTTATTCGTTCAATTCCAAATCGAATAGTTCATAGTGAAATAACCAAACAATGAAGCACTTTTCGGAAAAAACCCATTTAACTTTTTTAAAGTGTTTAAAAAAAGCCTTATTTTAATTGTTTATAAAAGTTTCTAGCAGTAAAAATAAGCGAGTTACCCTCAAAATAAAGTTGGCCCCCTTTTTTTGGTAAAAACTCATAAATATCTCCCCGTGTTCAGCTCCCCAACCAAATGAAATTAAGCGCTTTACAAACAATTTACTTTACTGATCTATTTTTTATATGATCTGTCAGTTTCGCCGGTTTAAGGTGCTTATTTTTGAAATAGAAATAAACCTTTTTTAAATACTTTAAAAAAGTTGTAATGAGTTTTCCCTAAAAAGTGCTCCGTTTTCTGGTTATTTAACGTTGAAATATTCGATTTGAAATTTGACGAATAAGAACCTACTTTTCATTGGCTACAACTCTGCTTCTACTGAGTATACAGACTTCATACCTACACCATTTTTTCACTTTATAAGCTATGTTTGATAAGAATATTTTTTTCGATGAAATACTTACTTTTTAGTTATTTGCGGAAAACCGTCCAAAAACATGTTTTTTTTTGTTAAAAATTAACATAATATTCACTCGCAAATAACTCAAAATATATTGACTTAGTGAAGAAACTATAGAACAAAAGTTGCTTAGAATTAGTTATTTTATCCAATTCCGGACTTATCTTGAATGTTTATTTTTTACCCCCGAGAATGGGGTACATATTTCCAAATTTTTGTAAAATGGAGGAGATGTAGAAGTGTAAACTTTTTCTTATATAATAATAGATACTTTCTAAGGGCGGATCCAGGACCGATTTTCGGGAGGGGCCATACATTTTTTTGTGGGAAGGGTTGCCGGGGGATCTGGGGTAATTCTTAAAAATTAGGATTACAATGGTGAGTTTTAAGGCACTTTTCACACACTTTTGAGTGCCATATAATCATTCAAAACTTATCGTTATTAAAGTATTATTAAAGTCGGTACCGATTCCTACACATTTCTTCGAATTCAAGTGCAGTTCTTTCAACAACTTTAATATTATTTTTCCCAATGCTTTTCCTGTCAGGCCTTGTTCTTACCTTGTATGTATCTCAAATTTAGAGAAAGCTGTTTCACGTGAGATACGTCGGTCGTTTCGTCAGATATGAAAGAGTAATAATTTGCACTTTGAAGCTCTCAAAGCTCTCTTTTATTATTTGTTCAATTATTTCTTCACTACAAAATGTTCTCAATTGATTGTGGGTCAAACCGGCAAACAGGTGTATGTTCTCAAAGAAATTGAAAGTGTGTAAAAATTTTTTTAATAGTCAGCTAAGTACTTTCAACACATTTAAGATAAGAGATTTTTTATAAACAAAAGATTGAAAAAACTTACGTCCTATTATAAATCCTTCATAGAAAAGCAATGGTTAAAAATCACATAAAAAATCATGGATACTGGGCAAAAGCCACAGATATCGGATATAAAACCTTTATCTATAAACCCGATATCTGTGGCTTTTGCCCAGTATCGATGATTTTTTATGTGATTTTTTACAATTGCTCTTCTATGAAGGATTTATAATAGGACATAAGTTTTTTCAATCTTTTGTTTATAAAAAATCTCTTATCTTAAATGTCCTTTTAGGAAGCTCTGATGATGGCACGTAATGTGTTGAAAGTACTTAGCTGATTATTAAAAAAATTTTTAAACTTATAATTTCTTTGAGAACATACACCTGTTTGCCGGTTTGACCTATTTAGAAGTGTGTACAAGTCATACAGTCTGTTTAAATTCAATTGATTGTGACGGGTGCTACTAATGTATGTTGCTCGGGAAGATGCTGTGGATAGGTGTTGTTTAACACATTCCCTGCCAGCCTTATTTTCATATATTATGTGCCTCAACGGGTCACCATATACGTAGTTTTTTTGTATATAGAGCTTTGCAACTTGGTTATTTCGTCAAAATTAATGTATATTTAAGAAACCATTCTTCACATAATATATCTTCTAGGCCTAGGTCACGTTGTTCTCTTAGTGTGCATTTAATAATGCCGTTAATAAATAAATAAATAAAAAAGTGTTGGTCCCATTGGACCAATGTGGCAGGTAACGTGTTAAGAGTCTTATCTCCTGCTGCGATTTTAAACCTTAACAATTCTCCTTATTGCTACACCTATATACTCTGTATATTTATGTCTATAGCATCTTCGTCCAGAAGCAGAAGGCCATCATCACGATGGCCTCTTAGAGGAATATTTTGTCGACCTAAGAACACTATAGACTTTACTATTGGTCGTAATTATTCTCTATTTTCTTGTATCTGTTTAGACCTCTGAGAGTATATCTGCTTAATGACTGACTTTTGCGGGTTGCGATAACGTTGTAGAAAATCTAACCCAACCTGAACGCACTCCTTGTGGTATATTTTACACGCACACCATATTTTTCTTTAGAAAAATTAAACGCAATACTCGCAAAACAATCTTTTTGAATGTGCGAAAGTACCAACCAATTCCTTTGTTCTAAGTGCTGGTGACCAAAGTAACGCTTCATTTCTTTTTTATTTTTATTCTTTATATGTACAGAATATAGAAATTGATACGATTTTGATGGCTGCCAAGGTCCGTTCTAACAATTGGCACTTTGTAAAACTATCAACGTTTTGATTTACAAAACATTCTATGTCATTCTGGAAGCTTCCGTTACTGCTTTTGTTCAATTCTAGTCCAGAGAACATATTTATCCCGTGTTGTGTACATATGTGTTTGAAACTAAAAACATCTTTGAACTGCCAATATTTAAATTTATATATTTTTTATATTCTCGGAGGGGGCCATGGCCCCCATGGCCCCCTCCCTGCATCCGCCCTTGATACTTTCAAGTATAACTGCAAATTTTCATTCTTCCTTTATTTTTTTGAGGTTTTCGTAGAGTTTTGTGTTCTTTGACTGTGCTAGTTGTGTAAAGCCATGGATAAGTAAACCAAAAATCAATGTTTTGAAATTGTAATTAATAACAGGTAAGTGCTTATACAGGGTGTTTCATTGGGAAAGTAACATACGTTAACTGTAGAAAGAGGACACTTGGCGATCTCAAAAATACCATACTTAATGGATCTTACCATTAATAACAAAGATACTGGGTGTTTTATGTATTTTGCCATTTTCTTAATTGGTTCATAACTTTTTAACCACACTGTATATTTATTTTATATTTGGCACGCAAATATCATTTAAGGTGTACAATAAATTAATTTATTTATAATTGTAAAAACTCCAGATCCGGATTAAAAAATATTAGAAAAATGCTCCGACCCCAAAACAACACCCTGTACATTAAATTTTTTTAAAATGGATTTTTCAGTTGAAGAGAGGATAAAAATCTAAATTCAGTGGTATAATTTGAATTTTCGACAAAATGATTTTTCTGGTGAAATTTTGAATTTGAATTCGGAAATTAAGTGAATTGCGAGAGCTCTAAGTAAAAAAATTGAAATACAGCTTACATTTTGTCAACCTCACTGTATATTGATTTTATATTTAACACGCGAATATTCTTTTAGGTGTCCAATCAATTAATTTATTTACAATTATAAAAAATCCAGGTCCGGTTTAAAAAATATTGTGTAAATATTCCGACACAAAAAAACACCTTGTATATTAATTTTCTTTACAATGGATTTCGCAGTTGAAAAGAGGATGAAAAACAAAATTAGTGGTATACTTTGAATTTTCGACAAAATGATTTTTCTGGTAAAATTTTGAATTTGAATTCTGAATTCTTATGTCAATTGCGAGAGCTCTTGTAGAAAAAATTAAAATGCGACTTAATTTTAATTAATACCATTATTTAATCTAAATTGGTAAAATGTTAATATTTTAGTGTTTTTTTATTATGTGTGAAAAATAGTTTTTGGCGATTATTCATCTTTAAATAATGTATAAATAATAAAGGGTCAATAAAGAATACATCACTTCAATCAACAAAATAGCTAAAAATTATAACAAAACAGCGAAAATTTGCAGCATAATCAATATTCAAATTATTTTTTTTATACGTAGGTACGGTAAGTTTTTGTAGTTAGGTACCTAGCGTCATGTGTACTGTGTGTATTGATTAAGTGTCTTGTTACATTGCAAAGTCGACGTCATTGTCTTTGCAAAGAGACGCTAATTGTATCCGAACGTCTGCGGTCCCTCCGGTGAGTACCGATCCTACAAGGACAGAAACTATTTTCATTTATTAATTTATAATAAACGAAAAATTTCTGACCCTGGTGAGATTCGAGCTCATGACCATTCGGACCTTTCGATCCAAAGGTAGGCGCTCTTACCACTGAGCCACAGAGGGGGTCATCAAAAATTATTGTTATGGGGGCAAATGTTAATATTTTACCAATTTAGATTAAATAATGGTAGTAATTAAAATTAAGTCATATTTTAATTTATTTTACTTTGAGCTTCGCAATTCACATAATTTCAGAATTCAAATTCAAATTTTTACCAGAAATATCATTTTGCCGAAAATTCAAAGTACACCACTAATTTTGTTTTTCATACTCTTTTGAAATGCAAAATCCATTTTAAAAAAATTTAATATACAAGGTGTTTTTTTTGGGTTGGAACATTTATACAATATTTTTTAATCCGGACCTGGATTCTTTATAATTATAATTAAATTAATTGACTGGACACCTAAAAGAATATTCGCGTGTTAAATATAAAATCAATATACAGTGTGGTTGACAAGTTGTAAGCTGTATTTAAATTTTTTTCTACTTAGAGCTCTCGCAATTCACTTTATTTCAGAATTCAAATTCCAAATTTCACCAGAAAAATCATTTTGCCGAAAATTCAAAGTATACCACTGAATTTAGTTTTTTATCCTCTTTTCAACTGAAAAATCCATTTTAAAAAAATTTAATGTACAGGGTGTTGTTTTGGGGTCGGAATATTTTTCCAATATTTTTTAATCCGGACCTGGATTTTTTACAATTGTAAATAAATTAATTTATTGTACGCCTTAAATTATATTTGCGTGCCAAATATAAAATAAATATACAGTGTGGTCAAAAAGTTATGAACCAATTAAGAAAATGGCAAAATAGATAAAACACCCAGTATCTTTGTTATTAATGGAGTAAGACCCATTAAGTATGGTATTTTTGAGACCGCCTAAGTATCCTCTTTCTACAGTTAACGTATGTTACTTTACCAATGAAACACCCTGTATTTACTGTGGTAATGAGCAAACCACATTTAAATTTATAGCATCTGTTTCTGATATAGCGATGCACTTATAAAAAGGATACTACTTTTTTTTTAGAGTATATTGAGTGGTAATTATGTTTTGATCGTTCATTGCTATTTTCGTCTACCTGAAAAATAACAAACACGGCTGGTTCGAACGGGTCAGACAGTCTGTTAGTTCATCACCAAACAAGTTAATCAGACTAATTTTTTAGCGGACAATGATCATGTTTGCGACTAGTTATGCTGTCATATCCAAAATTAATCGAAATGCATTATTTAAAGTTGGATTTACGATAGAAACAGAAAAGACAGAATTATTTTTCCTAAATAAATATAGACCAGGGCATTTAGCACAAAATAAATCGATTTTTAAAAATAGCACTTAAAAACTAAACTTCATGGTCAGGATGATGCCAAGAAAAAAGTCTACTATAGAAAAATGGGTGTAAATGCATAGTTCTATTTTAAAATGCATAAAATGCATCCAAAAGTGCATAAACCAGTCAAAAAAGGTCATTAAGGGCAAGATTTTGTTACTCGGGAGTTTTTAGGGTCGCTGAAGACGAATATGCCATCAGAACCGACCACCGGAGGACCTGGTGTCCAGGTTCACTGCAACCCCAAAAATAAACATATGTTTGCATCAATCTAATACTTAAATCCCTCGAAATTCTAGAAATGACGTGCCTTGATAGTGACACTGGGCACCAGGTGCTTTAGGGGTAGGTTCTGATGGTGTGTGTATACATGTTCAGTGACTCTAAAAGCCTCCAAGTAATCTATTTGCATCAATGAACCCTCGAATCTACAGATGACGTGCCTTAGCAGTGACCCTGTGCACCAGGTACTCCGGAAGTCGATTCTAATGTCGTAATCGTATTCAGCGACCCCAAAACCTCCGAGTAACAAAATCTAGCCCTTAGGATGCTTATTTTGACATGTTTTTGCACTTTTGGATGTATTTTATGCACTTTAAAATGTAATTATGCATTTCCACCCATTTTTCCATATTATACTTTTTCCTGACATTATCCTGAACACAAGTGATATAGTTTCAATTTTTGAGCGTAACCCCCAAACAACCCTTTAATTGATTCAACTCAAGAGTAAAATGTTAAAGAATCAAATGTAAAGAATTAAAAATTGGTGACTCTGGTTAGAGCAGAGGTGGGCAAAAGCCGGCCCATGGGGTGGATCCGGCCATTTTGCTTACTGTATCCGGCCCGTTGAAAAATCCCGCAAGCAATTTTTTTATCTCTTTTCTCCACCAAAAACATTAGCGTCTGCATAGCGTACGTACTTGGTAAGAGTCTTCTGGCCCGTCGGAGTCAGCTCTACAGACGTCCCGACCAAACTACCCGACAAGACTTTAGTTGCCAACTGATTAGCGATTTTTTCCCCTTATTTTTAATTGCAGCCTTGGTGCAATTTTTCCAATACCAATATAATATTATGTTGTAAGCAAATTGTTTTTTTTTATTTTAAATTTTAAATTTGTGCATTTGCATGTTACTGAATACGGAAAGAACAAAATAAACAACGTATTACCAATATGGTAAATGGTATTGGGACCGTGCAAGTTAGGAAGAACGACACCTATACTAAATTTACAATCAAAATGCAGTAGAAATAAACAAACCAAGACACGTTAAATGCTACTAGGAGCACTCCTGAATCATAATTTACAATTTATATACATTGTAAATCCCAAATCAGGATTTTCCAAAGTTCATACATTGTAAATTATGATTCAGGAGTGCTCCTACTAGCATTTAACGTGTCTTGGTTTGTTTATTTCTACTGCATCTTGAATGTAAATTTAGTATAGTGTCATAGCATCAGCAATATTTTTAGCACTTTTAATTATTTTGGCCATTTATACTGGTCCTGGTTACTGGATAATTGTCAAGGCCATAGCCCAAAAAAGGAATAAGAAGAAAAAGTAAGATTGGGGTTATGTTATTAAAAGGTAAACGTTGTATTGTATGTAGTAAATAAAATTAATTTTTAAAATGCAGAACTACAAGCAAAATACAATTAATTAAATTCACTTTAATAATTGCATATCATATCAATATTGTGGAGCAACATATAATTTTTACAATTTATTACAAAGCATTTGCGAAATCCAATTTTCTTCAATGGTAGTAGTTATCAAATATACGTCAATTTGACAATTTTAATTGCCAATATGAACTATTTAAGAAATATGTTGAAGAAAGTTGCAAGATTTCTCCGCTACTCGCGCACGATCGTTTCTCGTATCCTCTCCAAGTACTTGCACACAGCGAAAACGTAAAATTATTACTTTACTTACATTTTTTCTGAACATAATGTGTATAAGCACATTCTGAACAGTGGATGGAGAAACGAAGAATATCAACATAGAACATGGAGTAAGACAAGGTGACAGCCTATCGACAACGCTCTTTAATATAGCCTTGGAGGGAGTAATTAGAAACAGAGGGCTAACAAAAAAGACAATAATCCAAAGCTCTACACAAATAATAGGGTATGCAGATGACCTAGGTTTGATAGCCCGTGACAAGAGAAGTCTAGAAGATGCATTGCTAACATTGACAAAAGAGGCAAAAATCAGGGGATTAATATTTAATCAGAAAAAAACAAAATACTTAATAAGTACGAGAAATCAAGACCAAGTAAATAGAATAAAAGAAATAAGAATAAGTGATTAGGTATTCCAAAGGGTTGACTGCTTTAAATACTTAGGAGTGATAGTAGATGGTCAAAACAGAAGAAGCATAGAGATAAATGAAAGAATTAAAGCAGGGAATAGGGCATTCTGGAAATACCACAAGCTACTTAAAGATAAAAACCTGAGCAAGAAAACAAAGACAAAGATATATAGAGCGGCGATTAGACCAGTCATCACCTATGGAGCAGAAGCAATGTGGCTTACAAAAATAGATGAAGAAAAACTGAGAATAATAGAAAGAAAAATAATGAGGAGAATACATGGTCCAATCAAAACAGATCAAGGAGAAATACGAATTCTGATGAATCACGAACTAAGAAATCTAATGGAAGGAGAAGATGTAGTGAGATTCATTAAAGCACAAAGACTAAAATGATTTGGCCACATCCAAAGAAGAGGAGCTGATGAACTTATTAGGCAGATAACAAATTGGACGCCAGTAATAAACAGACCTAGAGGAAGACCGAAAATAAGATGGGAAGGTCAACTGCGAGAGGATACATCCAATATGGAAATTACAGGCTGGAGAGAAAATATACAGAATAGGAAAGAATGGAAACAGATCACAGAGAAAGCAAAAAAACACGAAAATCTATAAAGGATAATGAAGAGGACTTATGCGGACCAATCCACCGCAGGAAACTATACTATACTAGAGTGACCGGTCTATGATGAGCGCGATAATAACCGGCAAAATAGCGCAAAAGATGGAAAACATATCAAATTGCGAAATAAAAAGAAATACAACTAGTAGAGTTGTTAAATTTAGCGATAGTAACATATAAATTGACATTATATTGATTGTTTCCCACCTTTAGACGAAACAGAGGAGTAAGTCAACTAAAACTGTCACTGTGACAGGCATTTCTCAAACTCGTCCGATCAGACCACGTATTTTAAATTTAAGAAATATTTTCCAAAAATTTAATATTTCTAAACTAGACATTACGCTTTCGAGGTGTGAACAGTTTCTGTTTTGCAGCAGTTAAAGTTTGCCACTAGTTTAGGGTCTTAACCTAGCTAACAACCGCCGGTGTTGTTGCTTAAGTGTTTGCATATAGGTAAGTTGAGCATTTTTGCTTATATTTTTTTTTAAGCGGCTTTCTTTTATGCTATTTTGCTTGCTCTTTTTATTTCTTTTTGCTTTCTAGTTATTAATACTTCATTGACTGGTTTTTTCTTACAATGAGTGAGGAAAAGGGGGGCTCAGTCCCCCCTTATCCTGATACTTCTCCGGCTAAAATTGCAATGACTAATAATTCCGAAAAAAATCAAAATCAGACTTCCGACAATAATTATCAGGAAGAAAAAAAGGTTAATACATACTCCGAAAAAGATCATGGACCTTTTGTAGTATATCTTGAATCTACAAATATACCGAATATAAAAATTGGCACATTCAATACAATTAAAATAGCTCGAGATATATTCAACCTCAAACTTAATGACGTTAAAAAAATAGATAGTAAAGGACTCAATAGAGTTTCAGTTGAATTTGCCAATTTTCACTCGGCTAACATGCTACTTAAGAACACTCAACTTCTAAATCAGGGATACAAGATATATATACCTTTTAACTTCGTAACCTGCAAAGGTATCGTCAGACAAATTGATACAGATATTGATGAAAAAGAACTTCTTCGGTGTTGCGATACAGGAAATGACATTGAAATTTTACATATAAAAAGATTAAATAGAAGAGTAATTAAAGATGGAGTAACTTCTTATGAACCCACAGGTACGACACTATTTACATTTCGAGGCGTTCTTATGCCCAAAACTGTGTTTTTTTATGGCATACCAAGACTAGTGGACACATATATTGCCCCAGTGACACAATGCTATAACTGTCTTAGATTTGGCCACACAAAAACAAACTGTAAAGGGAAAGAAAGATGTTTTAATTGCGGGGAAAACAAACATGAAGACGTATGCATGACAAAATGTTTTTATTGCAAGGACTCTCACAAATCTATTGACAAGAGCTGCCCAGAATATACAAGGCAAAAGAATATTAAAGAACTGATGGCGTATGAAAATTTGACATTTTTTGAGGCAAGTGAAGCCATTCCAAAATCATACATCTCAAATAATAAATTTATTTATAACCCGAGAGATTTTCCAAATTTTAAAAATAATAGCAGGCCATTAGAAAATACTCCAAGTACCAGTACAAATAATTCTAACACCATAGAACCATCGCAACGAAGAACAAACAATTTTAGATCATCTACAGTAAAACGTTCCTTTCAACAGGTGGTTCTGAACTCCGACAACAAACGGAGAGTCGTGCAAAAACGTCAAGATAAGCAACCAAATGAAAAGAGTACATATACACAGCAATTAAGACCAGAAAAGCCAACCTCTTCCCCCACTAGCTCATTTTCTCGTTCAGAACCTTTCAAATCAAGAACCTCGGCTAATTTATCACAAAACTCCAATCAAGCCTGGCAATCCAGTGCATCGCAAAACTTTCAAAATATTGATACCTTTTCTTCAAATGACTTTTTAAACTCATGCCTAAATTTTATTAGTAATACATCATCAGAAAACTTAAATTTACTTAAAAACCATTTATTTTCCCGATTAAACGTAGAGTCCTATATGGACCAAGAGGATAAATCTGATTCTGATTTTAATTAATTAAACATATCAAATCACATAATCATGAATTCAAAAAAGAAATTAAAAATTATTCAGTGGAATATTAGAAGTATTAAATCAAACAGGGAAAACATAACGAACTTAATTTTCAAAGAAGACCCTGACATAATTGCTATTAATGAAACTTGGCTTAAACAAGATTTTAATTTTTCTTTGAAGTATTATAATGTTGTCAGACAGGACAGAGATGACGGATATGGTGGAGTAGCTACTTGTATCAAGAAATCTATTATTTTTTCTACAATTCAGAAGTACAACTCAGACCAAATCCAATACATAACAACAAAAATTGGTAACTTATACATAATAAACATTTACTCCAATACAAATAATGCCATAACTCTTCCTTTCTTGAGCTCAACAATAGAAAACATACCTACAGAAAACTTAATTATACTAGGTGATCTGAACTCTCACCATCCCCTATGGGATAAATGTCCTACCAATAAGGGAGGAAAAAATATTTATGATTTTATTTTTGATAAAGAATTAATTATCCTAAATGATGGGTCAGCAACATTGTTTCAACCTCCTAATAATAATCTTAGCGCTGTAGATCTAGCCATAGCAAGTAATAATATGGCTCTATGTTCTACTTGGGGTGTCATACAAGATTGTGGAAATAGCAACCATTTCCCCACCTTTGTCATAATAAACAACTGTGAGTTTAACAAAAATGATAGCATCTATACACAAACATACAAAATGAGAAATATTAAAAGAGCAGACTGGTATACATTCCACACTGGGATGATAACAGGAATGCTTGATTTACCGGTAAACTCTAATTACAATGAGTTTTTGGAGGTAGTTAATCAAGTAGCAGATAACTCAATTCCCTATAAAAACTGTAGAACACAGGGTAAACCTTCAAATCCGTGGTGGGATGAAGAATGTTCACTTTGGATTAAAAGCCGCAAACAGGCAATTCAAAACTTTAAACAATCTGTTTCCTTAGAGAACTATATAAACGCTAAACGTATAATCGCCCAAACTAAACGAAACCTCAGAATTAAAAAAAGAAATAAATTCATAAACTTCTGTGAATCATTAAATAAGGAATCTAACACTACCTATGTCTGGAACAAAGTTAAAAAATTCTCAAATAACAAAAATTACGGCCAGACATTTCATAACCCCGCAGATAACATTAAAACAGAAATTCTACAGAACATGTCTGCAGTTTTTATTGATCCAAATTTTGAGCTTGACGATATAAACGAGCAAGTTTCCCCTTTTACAATCTGGGAACTTAACAATGCTGTAAATAATAAAAAAAATTCGGCACCAGGTATGGACGACATTCCTTACCTTATGATAAAACATCTACCACTACAAGCTAAACATTTTCTGTTGAATATCTACAATAATTGTCTAAATGGTGACAACCTGCCTGAAGATTGGAAAAACCATAATGTTATAAATATCTTAAAGCCACACAAAAATCCACTCTTGGCCAGTAGTTTCAGACCAATAGTTTTATCCTCATGTGTGCTTAAAACATTAGAAATATTAATCAAGAATCGCCTAGATTGGTCCTTAGAACATAACTGTTCATTCACCAACCATCAGACAGGTTTTAGAAAAGGAAGAGGCACTGCTGACAACTTGACCCTCCTTCATTCCACAATTGTGGAAGCCTTTGAATCCTCCCAATCGGTTTTGGCCATCTTTCTTGATATCAAAGCAGCATATGATAATGTCAATATATACAAACTTTATAGCAAACTAAAACTTCGAAATATTCCATCTGCAATAAATAATATTGTGTTCAAAATTTTACAGAACAGACTTTTATATTCAAGATCTAATGATGGTGACTTTTTGGGACCTTTCATGGCAACTAAGGGGCTACCTCAAGGTTCTCCCTTAAGTACCATTTTGTTTAATATTTATATAGCAGAATTGTTTTGTATTAGCAATAATGAAGTTAAAATATGTGGATATGCACACGACTTGGTTTTGTATATTAAGGGATATGATATCCAAAGCATGGTAAGTAAAATAAACAAAGAATTGGAAAACACATTACACTGGCTTGCAGAACATGACTTGTCCTTATCCAAAGACAAATGTGAAGCTGTATGGTTCACAAAGGGTAGGCGAAGAGATAATCTAACAGAAATCAAAATCAACAACACAGCCATTCCTCTAAAAAATGAAGTGAAATTTCTAGGCATAATTTTTCATAAGCATCTATCGTGGGACTTACATGTTGACAATATTATACTCAAGGCAAAGAAAAATATTAACATCCTACGTGCAATATGTAGAGTCTGGTGGGGAGCTGACCCACGAACACTCCTAATGGTTTTTAATGCCTTGATCAGATCTCACCTCGATTATGGTTCCTTCCTATTCAACCCAATATCACAAAAATGCAACAACAAACTCAATGCAGTATTTTTTGAGGGACTTAAGATATGTTTGGGGTGCATGAAGTCTACACCAAATTTGGCAATCTTGGCAGAGTCTGCCCAAATGGACCTAGAACATAGAAGATTATTGTTAGCCTCTAAATTTTTAAGTAAAATCATCATTATTGAGAATCATCCCATAATATTACTCCTAATTGAAATACGTAAAAGACTTATAAACAAACCTAATTTTTATACAAGGCATAATGTACCATACTTGGTTTCGGCATTAGAATATTTTTTTCCATATTTTAAAAAAATATACAAAAGCCCAAATTTTCCATGCTATGAATTAGACTATGATACACTAATGAATCCACTTCCAACTCTAAATTGTAATATCAAAAAATATGACCCGATGATTAAAGAAAAATTCCTTATGACTACTGAACAATATGGGAAAGACCATACCTTTATATATACTGATGCCTCAAAAAACAAAGAAAGGGTAGGTTTTGGGATATGCATCCCGAGTATTGATTATAATTTCTCCTCAAGACTTTTTGGAGCTCTAAGCATAAGCAAAGCAGAGAGTATAGCAATACATCAAGCGGTGGAAGTCGCAACTACAAAACATCTAAAGAAAGCTATAATATTTTCTGATTCGCTCAATGCAATAACCAATATTAAAACATGTAACATATCTGCTTCAGCAGATATAAGGGCCCTAAAAACAAAGAAACTTATATCTTCAGCCAATGAGAATGGTACCAAAATTCTCCTTTCCTGGATACCTGGACACTCCAATATATTTGGTAACACCCAGGCTGACATACTGGCAAAAATAGGAAGAGACCTGAATGTACCCATGGAAGTACAACTGAATTCCCAGGATGCCCTATCAATCATCAGAGGAAAAATTACAAAAGAGTACCAAGAAAAATGGAAATCTTTAGTCCAGAAGAAGACTTCGCAATACAAAACAATTCAAGACTTCTTTCCTACAAAACCTTGGTATTCAAATTTTCCATATAGAAATAGAAGACACACTACCACCATCATTAGAATGCGCACAGGCCATTGTTTAACAAAACAACATCTGTATAAAATGAATATAAAAGATAATCCTTTTTGTGAATGTGGTCGTCTCGAGGATCTAAACCACATCTTTTTTGAATGCCCGATTAATGTGATTCCTAATTTTGATATATACACAAAATTTATTTCCATGAACTTCAAAACACCGCTCTCTATATACAATATTTTAAGTTCTTTAACGGAAGAATCAGTCAATGTAATTATGCGTTTTCTTGCAATTAACCAAATAAGCTTATAAACTGCAATGCGTTTTCTAGCAATTAACAAAATAAGCTTACAAATTGCAAGGCTCAACTGTTTATATGTATCCGTGTTATATTATGTTGCTATTTGTCATTTAATTTATGTTTTAATTTTTAATCATACTGAACCTGACCCAATTATTCTCATTTAATTATAATCATCACACCTCATCAAAAGCTTCCTTACAAGAACATAGTCAGCGATTTTGGTATGGCTTAGAGCCAGACTACGTCAAGATCGCTTATAAATCGTGCTGGTAATCGCCTTGCAGCGAAACCAAAAACAAAAAAGAAGAAGAAGAAGAACTCGTCCGATGTGTCTAAAGGTGGGAACAATCAATATCATGCCAATCTATAAGTTACTATCGCTAAATTTAACACCTCCACTAGGTTCATCTCTTTTGATCTCACAACTTAATATGTTTTCCAGCTTTTGCGTTATTTTGCCGGTTATTAGTGCGCTCATCACTGTATATGTACTATATAATGTAGTATATAATGTAGTATATAATGTGTATAACCGCTATTTTTTAAATTCTAATGTCACGATTGGGAGTACAAAAATATAACGTGTTAAAATATATAGCTCCAAGTAGTAAATGCTCATAGTTAACACGTAATTTGTGTGTAAATAGATCATTAAAATTTATGACCATCGGGATGTTGGAATAGCATGACCACCCGACCAAATCGGTCAGCCTGACTGTCGGGATGACTAATTTTTGTCGTGCGACAAGCCTACACACGGTCCAACGGTAAGACCCAACGTTGTCAGCCCCGATAATCAGGTGGTCAGGTCGGGACGTGTGTAGGCGTTGCAAAGCATTTCATAGATGTGAATTTAGACCAGGACGCATCTGTAAAAATATTAGTACATTTGGATGTTGAGAGGTGACCCATATTTTTTGCAGAAATTGCTTGAAAATAACTCATATACAATAATATTTCAGTTATCCTCCCACTCAAAAAGGTCCGGAACATTGTTTAAATAATCAAAATGTAAAAAAATTAAGGAAAAATTCGATTTTTTTCTTGGTTTTTTGATTATAACTTTAAAAGTATTCATTTTTGAGAAAATTTGCACCGACATAAAAGTTGCATATTTAAATTTCCTACAATATAGGATTAACTAAAAATTTTAAAAATTGTCACCCTTGTTTCAAAATAGCAATAACTTCGAAAAAAAAAACATAAAAAAACAAGTATTCGCATTTTACGTTTTTCAACCATTTATGCTACACTTAAAACCTTCATATTTTATAGTCTAAGAGCTACTGAACCCTCCGACTAACGGTCGTCCTGTAAGGTTAGAAATTTGTCTAGTGATAATTCATAGCACACCAAGGCTAAAAACCATGACCTGGCAGGCATCAGTGGTGCACGTGTATCTACCAGGTGAATCGAAAAGTGCATAGTTTAGGGGTAAAATAAACTTTCTCCTGTAAGGTTTAAATTTAAGTATGTGTTTGAGTAAGTCATTTAGAAGAAATGTGTACAATAACAGGCGATTCTGAAGAGCATAAGACCTTGCCAGGCGAGGGGAAAGATTAGGGGTTTTTCCTAAAATTATTTTTTTTGCATCGAACAAATTTTTTTTCGGTTTTTTGAATCATTCGAAACAGAAAAGGTCTTTAGTGATTTTTCTCTTAAGTTAATAGTTTTTGTTATATAAGCGATTGAAAATTTTGAAAATTGCGAAATCGGCCATTTTTAACCCTAAATCGGACATTTATCTAAAAATTTCAAAGTTGCCAAGGTAGATAAATATTCTTTAAACATTTATTGATGAAATCCCAAAGAGTTTTTTGCAATACAATATCGGAAACCAATTTGTTTTTTAATTAATAACCAAGCGGGCGCGACACTGTAGTATAAGTGAGGACGTTTCAGTTGGCATAAATTCATTATCTCGAGAATGGGCAAATTTCAAGAGAAATCCTCAGACAGGTCGATTTTTATTTTTAAATTAGGACTTTTTGGCATATATATAATACTAGTGACGCCATCCATCTGAGCGTGATGACGTAATCGATGATTTTATTAAATGAGAGTACTGGTTGTGTGATAGCTCATTTGAAAGGTTATTTAATTCTCTATTCACTAATATAAACACTAACATAATTATTTATACAGGGTGTACAGAAAAATTTTTTTTATTAAATTAACTTTGATTAAATTTGACAAATAGAAGAAAACTTTTTTTTGTACACCCTGTATAAATAATTATGTTAATCTTTATATTACTGAATAGAGAATTAAATAACCTTTCAAATGAGCTATCACACAACACCTACTCTCATTTAAAAAAATCATCGATTACGTCATCACGCTCAGATGGATCACGTCACTAGTATTAAATATATGCCAAAAAGTCCTAATTTAAAAATAAAAATCGACCTGTCTGAGGATTTCTCTTGAAATTTGCCCATTCTCGAGATAATGAATTTATGCCAACTCAAACGTCCTCACTTATACTACAGTGTCGCGCCCGCTTGATTAGCAATTAAAAAACAAAGAGGTTTCCGATATTGCATTGCAAAAAACTCTTTGGGATTTCATCAATCAATGTTTAAAGAATATCTACATACCTTGGCAACTTTGAAATTTTTAGATAAATTTTCGATTTAGGGTTAAAAATGGCCGATTTCACAATTTTCAAAATTTTCAATCGCGTATATAACAAAAACTATTAACTTAAGATAAAAATCACTAAAGACCTTTTCTGTTTGGAATGATTCAAAAAACCTAAAAAAAAATTGTACGATGCAAAAAAAAATAATTTTAGGAAAACCCCTAATCTTTCCCCTCGCCTGGCAAGGTCTTATGCTCTTCAGAATCGCCTGTCATTGTACACATTTCTTCTAAATGACTTACTCAAAGACATACTTAAATTTAAACCTTACAGAAGAAAGTTTATTTTACCCCTAAACTATGCCCTTTTCGATTCACCTGGTAGATACACGTGCACCACTGATGCCTGCCAGGTCATGGTGTTTAGCCTTGGTGTGCTATGAATTATCACTAGACAAATGTCTAGCCTTACAGGACGACCGTTAGTCGAAGGGTTCACTAGCTCTTAGACTATTACCCAGAAACACTTTTTGATATGATAAAACTACTGTAAATTTCATTAAGATCGGCTTAATAGATTTTGCAAAATAAATTTTGCAATCCAGCTTTCGCAAAAAAAATTCATTTTTCAAAATGTTGCAGCACTGAAAATAAAGCAGACAGCAAGTTGAATTTTTTTTATGTTTTTCATTTGCAATTTGCAAAAATTAAAATCGGTTAACTACCACGGCGTCAGGATTTTTTTTAAATAAACGTTACGCGGATACGTTCGCTCTGATTGGGCATTCCAATGACCTTTGATAAAGATTGATAAATTTTAATATTTAGTACATTTCGAAATAAATAAATTTGTTTATTGCAAAATAAAAACACATACTCTGTCCTTTGAAATAACACTTTTTTAGCAAAAACTTCTTTGCTCATATATTTTAATTTAGAAAATAAAAGTGTATTATTTTTAAACATATGGAATTGTTTAAACAATTTTTCACAAACAATAAACAAATTAGTTTGATTTTTGTGGAAATAAAATATGCACATACAACAAAATATAGAGTAAGAAAATAATATATTAGATAAAGATTGGAAGAAATTTTGGTGGAAATCAACTTGTGTGAATCGAACACCGCTGTCCTGCGCGTAGCACCAAAAATTAATGTTTAGTTAGAAAAATTCCTGACGTCGTGATAGCTAACCGATTTTAATTTTGCAAATTGCAAATGAAAGGTACAGTATTCTTCTATTTGTAAAAAAATTAACTTGCTATCTGCTTTATTTTTAGTCCTGCAACATTTTGAAAAAATGATTTTTTTTGCGAAAGCTGGATTGCAAAATTTATTTTGCAAAATTTATTAAACCAATCTTAACTAAATTTCCAGTATTGTTTTATAATGTCATAAAGTTTTTCTTGGTGAAATATGAAGGTCCTAAGTGTAGCGGAAATGGTTGAAAAACGTAAAATGCGAATACTTGTTTTTTTATGTTTTTTTTCGCAATTATTGCTATTTTGCAACAAGGGTAACACTTATAAAAATTTTTAACCAATATTATATGGTAGGAAATTTAATTATGCAACTTTTATTTTAGTGCAACTTTTCTCGGAAGTGAATACGTTTAAAGTTATAATCAAAAAACCAGGAAAAAAATCTAATTTTTCCTTCATTTTTTGACATTTTGATTATTTAAACAATGTTCCGGACCTTTTTGAGTGGGAGGATAACTCAATTATTATTATATGGGTTAATTCCAAGCAATTTCTGCAAAAAAAATTAGAGTCACCTCTCAACTTCCATCTCAAAACAGATTCGCCTTGGACTAATTACTGACCTCCTGACCATTGGCGAATGAAGAGAAATTAATCAATAATAATAGCTCGATGGCCTGGAGATATTTAAGTGAAGTTGCGACTTTATAAATTTAAGATATCATTTTTGTTTTAAAAAAACAAGGCTACACTACCACTCGGCCCTTTTAATGGGCCGGCGTAGCCGAGTGGTAGTGTGCTAGGCTAGCGTGCCGGTGGTCAGGAGTTCAAATCCTACCGCCGGCAAGAACAACTAGACATTAGAGAGATATCGAAACCCTATTTAACATCGTCCTTTAATAAAAGATCCTTTATTTTGACATAAATAACCATGCTTATATGTCAAAAGTGTCAAAATAAAGGATCTTTTATTATCAAACGACGGTTTCGATATCTCTCTATTTTTAAAATGTTTATAGGCCCCAGGTCGACTCAGCCTGAATAAAATGAGTACCTTGGGTAAAACCAGGGGTAATAATAGGCGGTTGAAGCGTAGCACTGGCCCTGTTACCTTCCTTGTATACCGTAGGCCCTAGATATAGCAGACTACCCTGCTATACTCCCAAAGCCACGTGAGCGGTATAAAACGGGAGACTATTATTATTATTTTTGTTTTAATTGTATTACCAGAGTAAAGTATTAAACTATTCCAAATTATTGTTTTGTCACATCATTGTTGTGTTTTAGATAATATAATATCAATGTACAGCTTTTACTGATAATTCCCGTATAGAAAGTATCATACTACTTATGAAACTCACTGTGTATACTTCTTCTGCTCCGAAAGTATGCGCAAATCGGAGAACAACGGTCAAGTGATATTGCATCATGTATTCAGATGTTTAAGTACGCAAATATATTATCTTTGTTTCATAAATCAAAGGTGAAACGGCTGCTTCGATTTCGATAAGTAGGATATGAAATTCTCTCTTCTTCTTGAGACTACTTTCGAAGTAGTCTAATGAATGTGTTTATATTAAAGGTTATAATCTTTTTAATGAGATATGTTTAATAAAAGCTAAATATAGAATAATTTTAATTAGATAATTCCTTTATGACTTACAAAAAAATGAACTACATACCAAAAAAACGAATAGGCTGTAGCTGTTTAGAAAAGAAGCGTGAAAGTAAAGCTGCACGTAGATAAAAAGTTTATAAAAATTAAAGTACTAAACTAAACTAAAATAACAGAAAATAAAAAACTAGTTAATTTAGAAGATCTAAATATTGCAATTATTAGGTACCAACATAAAAGTCAAAAACACACCTTATGTCGATGCATGACAAGAGCATTATATATAGTCCAAGTAATGAAGCTTAAAACAGGACAAAACTTCGCAATTTTTACAGAATGGATCGATTTGCTTGAAAATTTGAGAATAAGTAGTGGATAGTCCAAGGATCAAAATCTATATCATGCTGAAAGGCGCTTTTACCATGGGGGTGGAAATTTTTTATTATATTTTAATCACAAAAGTTGGTAAAAACGTTCATTCTTAGCAAAAAACGTTCTATACATTTTTTTAATAAAATTGATAGTTTTCGATTTATTCGCTATCGAAAGTGTTGGTTTTATATCGAAAAAATCAATGTTTTTAATAATAAGTTTTCTGCTAATAACTCCAAAAGTTTTCGTTTTATCAAAACAACTTTACTTAACAAAAATGTACCTTTTGAAAAAATAAACAAAAACGTGTTTCTGGATTTTCTTTAAGACCCATAGTAACCGAGCTATACTTTATTATATGTTGGCTCTTCTTCGTCAAATGCTAAATATTGTAGTTTCAAAGTCAAAAGACGAGAAAACTATGCATTTTTCGAGGACAACTTGTTCAAACTAATTTAAAGTATTAAAAATATCTATCTCCAGAAATAAAAAAAGTCTCTAGCTCAAAAATTAAGTAACTTATAATGAAAAGAATGTCAGTCCCTATTTTTTTCAGCGAAAAAGTGATTGGAAGCAACCCCCTAATCACCATCCTAATTAAAATTAGTCAATGACCTTATTTTGTCTTTTTTATTTATGTATTATTAATAGGTTCTAGAAGTTTGACCGGCTTAGAATGAACAGTTTTTAAAAAAATGGAGTTAAAAGCAAAATAACGAATTTTTGAAGTTTGGAAAAAATTGCTTTTTCTTTAGAATAGCAAGATTAGCATCAGAGATACGAAAAAATGTTCAAATATGAAATTGTAGCCGATTTAATTTCCAAAAACGTGGTTTGCAAAAATTTTTTCTACGGCAAAAATTGAGTGAGCTATCGACAATTAAAACTTGTAATGAATGTAAAAACCACCTTTACCAACCCTTTCAAAGTCACCTCTTTTTGTGACTGAGGATTTTAACAATAATTAATATTAATACCCTTATAGATAGGGTTACCATAATTTATTAAGTCCAAATCCGGACAGGGGTAATCCAAGGGGTTGTAGAAAATGTAAAATGTGAATTTCACTGTGTTGCTACCTCTACATTGTACATACCTATATGCGAAATGCATATATGATATGGCACAATTAAACGTTGCTTTTAGAAAATGCTTCAAATAGTTCTTTCCATTTGTCATGAGTGTTTGGGGTTTCTTATTTAGGTCTCTCTTCAATCTTGACCCCCCGGAGGGAGTGTAGTGGTATTATTTAGGTAGTTAAGTCCATTTACTACCATAAATAATGAAATTTCCCACCGTTTGGCCAATTGTTTTACATTTTTTTAGTAAAGAAATAAATCCGGACATTTCTCATATCCGGACGCCAATCCGGACATGCCTTTCAAATCCGGACTGTCCGGACGAAATCCGGACGTATGGTAACCCTACTTATAGACCTTATAAAAACCTACAAAATTCTTTTTTACCAAACTTCTAGTATCAAAACTAAAAATGTTAGGGTTAAAAAATCAATATATTTTTTTGAAAAAAAAAGGAGAAATCCAATTGGAAGCATAATAATGTAAGTTAGCGGTGTTTTTAGTCATTGGCCTTATTCATTCTTATTTATTTATGTATTATTAATAGATTCTAGATGTTTGACTGGCTTAGATTGATTAGTTTTTAAAAACAGGAGTTAAAAGCGAATAACGATTTTTGTAGCTTGGTAAAAAATGCCATTTTCTTCAGAATATAAAGATTAGCATCAGAGATACGAAAAAATGTTTCTATATAAAATTGCAGGTTATCCAATTCTCAAGAACTTGGTTTGAAAAAATTTTTTCTACGGCAAAAATTGAATGAATCGTAAATGAGTATACCTATCAAAACATTGATTTTTTCGATATAAAACTAACATTTTCGATGGAAAATAAATCGAAAACTATTAATTTTATCAAAAAAATGTATAGAACATTTTTTGCAATATAATAAAAAATTCCCCCCCCCCCCCGTGATGGGGTGACAACCACCCCCATGGTAAAAGCGCCTGTCGGCATCATATAGATTTTGATCCTTGGTCTATCTACTACTTATTTTCAAATTTTCAAGCAAATCTATCCATTCTGTAAAAATTGCGAGGTGAAAAGCTTCAGTTCCTGGCCTATTATGTTTCCTGTACTTTTCTACAAAATTAACTAAAAAAACTAATAAACTTTTAAAATTACACCAACATAATCATTCTACTTAATGGTAACATGAATTTTTGTCCTAATTTCCGGATAAATACCCAATCAAAAGTGGACTATGAGCTCAGCTATGACTATGACTCAGCTAGCTCAGACACTCAAAAGTGGCTAGTCTGTACTCTGTAGTCGTTCATTAAGTACATAGGTACATACCCTTTCAGATTAAAACACTGGTGTCCGACACCGGTGTCCGCACCAATAATTGCATTTTGCAGATATGCCGGTTTAATTTCACAGCGACGATATTGTACCTATCTAAATTGACGAAATAATTTTTGCGGAATTATGCAAATAACAATTGATTGTTTCTATATGCTTAGAATGAAAGCAACATCATTTAACGGTCTCATTATCGATGAGACATCTAATAATCGAATATATTACAATGAATCGCGGTAGGTATAATTTCAAATTCCATGGCCATTTACCATGGTCAAATGATTCAACAAAAACCAACAGCACTGATTCAGAATAGGATAGAAGAATAATAAAGTATAATATTGTTATTTTGCCATTAATCATATAAAAACTGCAATGTTCTTTCATTCATAAATTTGAATGTTGTGGCTATTGAACTTCAACTCCTACTATTATGACAGTGTAAGAAAATGCTTTGAAATAAGGTAAAAGACCTGGTCAAGGAATCAGTAATTTAAGTTTTGTGTACAATTATTTATCAGTAAGATAGTGTGGCAATGAGGCTACAAAATTTCATAAAGAAGGCTTAAGAAGGGGTTAAAGAGGTTCGATATCACATGTAGGTGATGACCTCCATCCTACATATTATGTGTTGACCACTTACCAATCACATCAGATGAAGTGGAAAAAGCAATATCACAACTAAAAGATGGCAAAGCTCCTGGACCTGACAATGCATATGCTGAACTCATAAAACTAGGTATTTAATACCCACGAAGGATTTCTTGGTTGAAGAATCTTCGCACACGGGTCAGCACAACAACCACAAGTCTTTTTAGAGCAGCAGTGTGCAAAGTACAGATGATGGTCGCCAACATCCGAAACGGATAGGCACTACAAGAAGAAGAAGAGGAAAGAATTAAAAAAATATTCTTCTTCTGAAGGTGCATATCTTCTAGTGATGCTGTCGACCACATTGACCCATGTTATTCTACTCACAGTAGCTCGAAACAAATCAGTTAACGTTAGACCAGTCCATTCCATAAGATTGGCCAGCCAGGATATACGTTTACACCCAGGACCTCTCTTTACCTCAATCTTGCTTTGTAGAATCATTTGTAGAAGCATGTATTTACTATTACGCATAATGTACATAATTTCCACGTCGGTAGCACAAGATTCCAAATGCCTTCCAAATTCCAAACTCTTTGAAGTCGTTTCCGTTTTTTAGACCTTTTGAGTTCATTGATATAATTTGTTAGCGTCTCAAAGTAAGTCTACGATTAAGTGAAAACGTGTTGGAAGATGGATGGTGTGATATAAAAAATAAAACTTATAAATGGACAAGATTATATTGTAAATCAAACAGAAGCTTTATCATGCCTGGTATTTCCACTAAAATATCCAACAACACCCATCATGTATCTTCTTCTTCTTCAAGTGCCATCTCTCCGACGGAGGTCGGCAATCAACATCGCTATTTGGACTTTAGAGATAGCTGCTTTGAAAAATTAATTTGATCTGTATCAGTACTATTCTCTCAGGTTGCGCAGCCACGATATTCTACGTCTCCTTATGCTTCTTTTTCCTTGGATCTTTCCCTCCATGATCAATAGGAGAAACATCTCTCTCCACGTGTAATACGTCCGAGATATTCCAATTTTCCTGTTTTGATTGTATTTAAGATTTCCATTTCTTTATTCATTTTTCTCAGAACCTCTTTGTTTGTAACGTATTCTGTCCACGATATTTTCAGAATTCTTCTATACACCCAGAGCTCGAATGATTCAAGTTTTTTCATTGATGCCGCATTCTATTCCATAGGTCCAAGGTCCAAGCTTCTATTCCATAAAATAAAGACGAGAAAATATAGTATAGGTAAGGGATTTTGAAAAGAGGTATGACCTTGAAAATTTCACGTAAACTTGTGTGCTAAATCGGCATGACTCATAGCTCTTGTCAAAATCCAATACCTATACCTATACTAAAATCACAATGAAGATGCGCTACAAATAAACAAACTAAGACACGTTGAATGCTACTATAGTCCGTCCCACCTTGACTTTACAGTAGGTATGGGAACATACGCAATGCAATCCTTATGAGAGTTTTTAGCGCGTTGATGCCAATTTTATCAAAAAGAATTTGGAATGGAACATTAGAGAGATTACATTAAAACTGTTTTAGAAAGACAATCTACAATTTTATGATTCGTATGTGTTTGTTTATTTGATATACTATAGTTATTACGCTTATAAATCTTAAAATTGTAGATTGCCTTTCTAAAACAGTTTTCATTTAATCTCTCTAATGTTCGATTACAAATTTTTTTTTATAAAATCGGCATCATCGCGCTAAAAACTCATTGCCTATGTTCCCTATACTGTAAAGTCAAGGTGGGACGGACTATATAGGAGCACTGCCGAATCATGATTAACAATGTATAAACTTTTTAAATCATGATATGGGATTTAAAATGTATTGTTATGATTTACTTTTTATTACTTTAATATCAATTAATCTTTAAATCAATTAAAAATTAAGAAAAAATCTCAGGGTGCCTTTTTATAATACAAAAAAAATATCTAAATTATCTTATGTTATACCTACTTATCTTCTCTCGTGGTTTCAGTATCTCTTAGTTGGTTCTAATCGGGAAAAAAATATTAGGAAAAGGAATTAAATAGAAATACAAAATAAACATACAGAATTGTCTTTTATTATCAAATTCAATACTCTAAAAATCGATCAAATTTAAAACCTGTGGACACAGCTGTCCGAATGAAATTTTTACCACTTAAATTTATTCTAGTTAAAAAAAAAACAATTTATCGGTTTGTTCCCGATGACTTAGATAAAACAAGCTAAACAAACAAATTTAGGTATTTGCAAAATTACCTATACTTCCTATTAAATTTTTGAAATATTGGAATCTTAATTCATGTGCTTTTACTCAAAAATTTAGTTTCCGAACATAAAATATCTTTCACATAAATTGACTGACCTTTTGCTTCACTCACTCTGATGTCTTCTCTTGACCCAAAACAGCTCTCCCTCGTTGACTATGTTAGGCTACCCATCAAAGCCCTCTCCGTTCTCAAGCTTCAAATTTATCAGCATACCAGCACCAACTCTCCAACAAAACACAAACTCCAAAATTTCTCTCCTCTCCTTCTCACAGTAATACAGAATCAAAGAGGTATTTCGTCTCAATTTGATCTGTCTCTCGTTCCACTTTTCAGCTCTATTCTCCACTATCAAAACACCCACTGGTACTTGCTATTTAACTATCCACGAAAACGTTGACTGCTCTTCAGCAATGCCAATAACATAATGAGTTCCTCTTTCCAAAACTATCTCAACATTCAAAACAAAACTTTCCCCATTCCAAAGTGCCTAGCCAATCAGAAACATTTATCTCCCCACCTTCTTTTTTTTTAAACAAACAGTCATTCTCTCAAAAATATTCCTACCCAAACTTACGACCTTCCGGAGATTATCTAAATATTCCTATCATTAAACAAACATATTTAAAATTCCAAACTTTCTTTACATTAATTTCCTAAGAACTAATTAATGTGGTTTTGCCCTCGTGCATAACAAAACATCGTTATAATCTCCAAATACCCTGAACCATTATGGTCTATTCATATCACTTTCTTTCCTAATGTGTTCTATTTTTCAGGGAAAAAGCTTACTAACGATAAATCACTTCTTAAAAACTACTTATAATAAATAGTTACAAATCAATGTACAGGGTGGATCAAATTTATGTGCCCGAGTTATATTAAAAAAAATTAAAATTTTTATTCTATCTTTGATTGATACATTGATCCACAATAGTATATACATTGTAATGGACCAAGACCTAGCAACGTCGGAAAAAAATCATTTTAAGGCGGCTGATTCTTTCATATATTGTTTCCTATGCTTCCTCGAACACCGTACCGGCCATCTGGCTACTGATACAGGTTGCGTTCATTACTGCGCAGCACACTTGTACAGGTAAACATATCGAATTTAAAATTATTGTAAGACGAAAAATTTTTTGTCATAACTTTTTAAACATTATTAGAAATATGAACTGTAATTGCCAGACATTTCTCTGGTTTAAAAAGTAATGACAAAAACATTTTTCGTCCTAAAATAATTTAAATTCAATATACAGGGTGATTGATGGGTGCGATAAAGCTCAGTAGATCCGCTATAGTAATATATAGCAATAAAAGTTAATAATAAAAATTGTGGCCAACTTTCAGCTTCACATTACGCAATAGTTAGATTGTTACAGGGTATTCGATAACATAGTGGCAGACCAAACTTATATATTTTTTAAATGGAATACCCTATATTTTATTTTATATTCGAAATCCTCTTAACTTCCCCATCACAAAAATATAAAGGTTTGTTATGTTATATAGGGCTTTTACAAAGTTATAACCAATTTTTTATGAAAATCGTAACAAGTTCCGCTCCCTGTATAAATAAAAAAAAGCACAACAGCGATGGTTTATTGGTGTCATATTTTTTTTGTTGATTGTGAAAATTTTTAAGAATTGTTGATACTGCTAATTTTTCTTATATCGAATACGATACAAACAAAACTAAAGTACATTCTTTTCTCAGAAATTTTAAATGGAACACCTTGTATTTTATATTACTATCGAAAAATATCATTACCGTACTTTAATTTTTGTATAATATTCCCTATGCCTAAATTTGTCAGTTTTCGAGATATTTTCATTTTTCAGAGCAAGTTATTAATTAGGGTGTTCTATTTAAAATTACTGTGAAAATAATGTACTTGCGTTTTGATTCACCCTGTATTCGATATAAAGAAAATTAGCAATATCAACAATTTTTATAAATTTTGACAATCAGCAAAAAAATATGGCATTATAAACCAAATAAACCATTGCTAAACTATAAAAAAAATAAACCATTGCTGTTGTGCTTATTTTTATTTATACAGGGAGTTGAACTTGTTACGATTTTCATAGAACATTAGTTATAATTTTGTAAATACCCTGTATAACATAACAAACCTTTATACTTTTGTGATGGGGATGGGGAAGTTAGGAAGATTTCGAATATAAAATAAAATATGGGGTGTTCCATTTAAAAAAACAAAAGTTTGGTCTGCCATTATGTTATCGAACACCCTATAACATTTCAACTAATTTTGTAATGTGAAGTGCAAAGTTGGCTACAATTTTTGTTATTAACTTTTATTGCTATCTATTACTATAGCGGATCTACTAAGCTTTTTCACACTAATCAATCACCCTGATTTTGTGTTTACCTGTACAGGTGTGCTGCGCAGTAATGAACGCAACCTGTATCAGCAGCCAGATGGGCGGTACGGTGTTCGAGGAAGCATAGGGAACAATATATGAAAGAATCAGCCGTCTTAAAATGATTTCTCGAAAACGTTGCTAGCTCTTAGACCATAAATCATGATTCGGGAGTGATCCTTGTAACATTCAACGTGTCCTGGTTTGTTTATTTCTAGAGCATCTTTATTGTGATTTTAGTATAGTCAACCTTACTCTTAGCTCCAACTTCAAATACCATATAAAGAACAGTCTTATAATTTTGTTAAAATTTGCTCTAGTCTTTTCTATTCTGATTTTAATTTCCTGAAAGTAATCATTTGTGGAGTAGATTATTGTTCTACTAGCATATTGGTCTACTAGTTCGACATTGGTTCCGTTTATAATCAGATTCTCGCTGTTTCTTTAAGTTTTCGATATTCTCATAAATTTCGTCTTCTGGGCGTTCATTGTGAGATCGTATTCTCGTCAATAATCCGCTGATCCGATCACCAGCCTCTGAAAATCCTTAATATTTTCGAATAAAGTGACAGTGTCATCCGCATATCTAATGTTATTAATGGGAACTCCATTTACCTTTATTCCAGCTGTTTCACCCTTATTTTAGGATCTCTTCCGAGTAGACATTAAATAGAATTGGCGACGATACGCATCCCTGTCTCACCCCACGTACGATTTAAATTTCCTCTAACAGCTGTTCGTTAACACGTGCTATTGCTCGCTGTTTATAGTATGAATTCGATATGATCCTGACATGATCCCGTCATGTATAAATGACATGTATGATACAATTAGAGCTTCACGATACGATACAATATCGATACTTTTTAAGTATTGAGTATTGTATTGGTTATGCCAATGAAGTATCGTATCGAGTATCGATATCAGCAATACTTTCTTATAAAAATATCGTATTGCTATTGATTTCGGTAAGATATCGATACAATACTCGATAAAATATCGACATAAAAAGGATTATTAAATATAATAATCCTTGACACAATTAAAAAGACATTAAATTAATAAAAAAATAATGTGTGTGTACTTTGTACGCACGTAAGAATTTATACTTCTATTATATGATTTCAACGAAATTAATATACTTTAAACAGTTTATTTATATTTTATTTACATATTAAACTAATTTTAGTACTTACTACTTCTCAAAAATTTTTATTAAAACAGTGCCAAAAATTAAAATAATAAAAGAATAAAACACACACAAACAAATACATTGAAAAATGCCACAAATGATTTCTGAACAATGTAGGAAAGAATTTTAACTAAATACGTATTTTCTGAAAAAAAATTTATATAATAAACTTACAATCATAAAATGTATAAAAAAAATAAAAAAAATAAAAGTTTCCATTGGGGTTCGAACCCGCTTATAAGCGCAGTTAGTATTGAAATTCATTCACCTTAAACTTTTACCCACGGAGACCATGTGTCATCATGTGCGAAGATCAACTAACTAAACGGATTAAACTTTTGACGGCTTATTTAAATTATTTAGAATTGAAAGAAATATTAGAATACAACAAAACATAGAGTAAGAAAACAATATATTAGGTGAATATTGATAGAAATTTTGATGGTAATCAAATTATGTAAATCAAAGCATTACATACTATTTTAGTAGGTTCTTTTTAAATTTTCCAAATAGGTAGGTCCTACCTATGATATTTTTTATTAGGATACTGAAACATTTACAATTATTACGTACCTGTCGCTTTTATTTTTAAAAACTATTTAAAAAGTCACTACAATATTATAAACTTGCATTTTTCTCTGCCATCACAACAATAAAAACTAATATACACAACATTAATTTGTTTATCCAAAATCTCCATATTGAACAATTATTGACAGATGATTTTAACACCCAATCAGATCCCGTGTAACGTTTATACCATACTGTCTATGTGCGCATGCGCGCAGAATTATGAAATTTTACTCTCAATCGCGCCTAAAAGAGCATAACTTCAAAAAAACTATTCTTTATTCATTTATCACTATCTTTATTAAACAAAGCTCTTAAAATATACATAGTGCAGTCACTGAAGGTGGATTTGAGCTATTACCTCTGATTTCGTTGAACCTCAATAGATTCTTTTGAAAATTGGTGAGTGGTTAGATGATACCTTAAGGAACAAAGTTGACATATTGTTGATTTGCGCACTTTGCATTTTAGGGGTGAAATCCACCTTTGCTTTAAAATTATTTTTTATATTTCTGAAAGTGCAGTCATCGAAGGTTTTCACCTCCGATTTCGTTGAACCTCCATTGATTGTCATGAAAATTGGTGAGTAGTTAGAGGATACCTCAGGAAACAAAAATGATATGGTGCCAACTTGCGTTTCTTGCATTTTAGGGGTGAAATCCACCCTTTTTAAATGGAAAAAATGCAGATTTAATCATTATGGCGTAAGTATAATTTATGATTGTAATTGATTTTTCAACCCTTTTAACAACCTTAGCTTAAATAAAATTTCACGTAATTGTTGTAGCAACTAATGTTGGGCAACAATAACTCACAAATAATGAAGTATCATAAATAGAAATAGGAAATAATGAAGTATCATAAAATAGCATTTCATTACAATGCGAAAATACAAGGTGCTCCATTTGAGAAAACTCAAGAAATATTCATTCAGTTTCGACCAATCCTGTATGTATACTAAAATTAAACCATTTAACTATATTAATAATTTTTAGCAATAGACTATATTAAAAATAATTTGAACATAAATAGATTTCTTATAACTTATAGATTCTTATAAAAATTGAATATGGCTGAATGCTTCTTTGAAAGTCGACTAAAACTTACTAATTATGTATTGTTTAAAAACTACTTTTGAAAAGATAGGGAAATCCCCGGAGATGCGGAATAAATCGCAATTCAGTATTTTTGTTGAAAATTATTTTTGCGTCATCATCACTCACTTTCATAATATTGCCACAAATTCCACTTGATAAACAGTGTAATCATAACAGTCATTTGCTCACTCTCAAGAGTTTCAAGTTCAGGCACTAAAGTGTAAAATATTACAACAGCTGATGCTTGGGTTGCAGATCACTTAATGCTTTTATGTAAATAATTATGATCTAAATACCTATTCCACAAAATATAACCAAACAACTGTAGCGTTTTATTATTTTTTTCTCGATATCGATATTTTCAATAATATCGAGGCAAGCGTATCGACAATACGAGAGTATTGTATTGATTTCAGATAATGAGTATCGTATCGACATTAATATTGCTAAGGTATGTATTGTATCGGTATCGTATTGGTTTTCGATACGATAATATCAATACAATATCGATATTTTTATTGAATATCGTGAAGCTCTAGATACAAATAATTTGCAACTCATCCTTTTCACAATACTAAGACAATTTTTTTAAACAAACCAGCAAGTAAATTTAATTCTATCCTGTGTATGTCCATTATTATTTCAATTGGCCTAAATGCCTAGTTTGTTATTGCAGATGAGAAAATAGCGACAATCTCTTGAAATACCGTTTTTACGGTACTCTATGTAATAATTGCGTTTAAAAAATGTTATTCAGTTTGAACAGTACGTCACTAGGTACATAAACCGTTTATTAAAGTTTAATTGCAATTGTTTTAACATGAAATTTTCTAATAAAAAACATTTTCTGATTACAAATGCTTAATATTTAGATATTCGTTTAATTATTTAAAAGTTTTAGTTGTTGTAATGTTATAATGTATTAATGTGTAGTGATTTAAGTAATTACCGACCAATAACCCTTCTCAACACGGTTTATAAATTGTTTACAAAAATAATCTCAAACCGCTTAACATCAAAATTAACAGGGTATCAATCAAAATAACAAGCAGGATTTAGGAAAGGTACCTGTGACCACCTGTGGCACCTGTGACCACCGCCTTATAGAAAAAACCAACGAATAGCGATTTTCATCGCCTTTGTTGACTTTGAAGAAGTCTTTGACAGTATTGAGCACTGGGCTATACAAAGCTCACTTCACGGTAGCAGAATATACTACCGATACACATAATTAATATACAACATCTACAGAAATGCTACAACCAGAATAAAACTGCACTAATATACAAACCCTATAGCGATAAAAAGAGGAATAAGACAGGGTGATACCATTTCTGTCAAACCGGCAAACGAGTGTATGTTCTCAAAAAAATTGATAGTGTGTAAAAAATGTTTTATTATCAGCTAAGTACTTTCAACACATAAAGTGCCATCATCAGAGCTTCGTCCTCTTATAAAACCTTCATAGAAGAGCAATTGCTAAACGACACAATAATAAACATAGATCTTGGGCTAAAGCCACAGATATCGGGTATAACAGGGCTAAATTCTTTTTAAAATAAAAAAGAATTTAGATGTAATTTATTCAATTTAAGGGGTTGTTATACCCGATATCTGTGGCTTTTGCCCAGGATCTATGTTTATTATTGTGTCGTGTAGCAATTGCTCTTCTATGAAGGTTTTATAAGAGGACGAAGCTCTGATGATGGCACGTTATGTGTTGAAAGTACTTAGCTGATAATAAAACATTTTTTACACACTATCAATTTTTTTGAGAACATACACTCGTTTGCCGGTTTGACCTACTTAGAAGTGTGTACAAGTCTTACAGTCTTTTCCATTTCCAATTGATACCATTTCACCAAAGCCATTCAACCAGGTATTAGAAGGCGTATGCAATAAATTACAACGGGAAAATAAATAAGTCAAAATAAATGAGCAATACTTGAGTTACCTTAGATAAGCCGATGATATCGTCCTGATTTCCAACTGAGCCAGAGCCGACAGTAAAGAAGAACTGAAAGATATGGTCGAAGAATTAGAACACTAGGCAACAACAGTAGATTTAAGAATGAATCTAGGCAAGACAAGCAGGAGTGATTGCCGCCCTCTTTGGGCTCCTCCGATTCATTTGTCGCGGGGAATCAATCCGCATTAACATTTTGATTTTACAATTGGTTGTGTGACTTGGCAACTTCTACAATTTTTCTCCATTCGTTCCTGTTTTTGCTTATGGTTACCCATTCTCTAACTCCAATCTTGTTAAGGTCCTCTACTACCTTGTTCTCCCATCTGGTTAGGGTCTTCCTCGTAGTCTGCCTGATACAGGTCTATATTTGAAAATTTTCTCTTCTGGATATCCTTATATATCTCCTTTCCATATATCCCATCTATCTGAGTCTCTGTGCCTTGATAAATCTGACGATGTCTTCTCCTTTCAAAAGTTCTCTTACTTCGTGGTTCATCAGTTTTCTAAATTCATTATTACCTAAGTTTAGTGAGCCTGCTATCCTCCGAATTATTTTTCTCTCTAGGATCCTCAATATTTCTTCATATTTCTGTGTCAGACACATTACTTCAGTACCATTTAATTACTGGTCTAATTGCTGCTCTGTAAATTGTCGGTTTGGTATTCTGAGTAAGCTTCTTATCTTTGAGGAAGTTATTGTATTTCCAATAGGTACTGTTTCCTGCTTGGATTCTTTCATTGATCACTATGCTTCTATCATTAGTTTCTTTAACTGAGACCCCAAGATATTTTACTGTCACATTAACAACTGAATTTTTTCTTGAACATATTAGTGTTTTTTTGTTTTAATTTATTGTTAAACCCCTTTTGTATGCTTCCTTACACAACTTCGCAAATTCTTTCTTACTTACTTACTTTCCGTGTCCGGAACACCAACAACTTTAAATTCTGTATTTCCAATGGTTGGCCACATAGATGGCCCTGTCATTTGCTATAATTAAGTCTTCTTCTGTGCAGGTCTCTCTCATATCTGTGCATGATAGTAGATGCCGGCTGGTCTGAACCGTGCCACTGTCGCAGGTATCGTCCTCCTGGTATCCCCATTTTTTCAGGTTACTAGCACAACGTGAAACGCCCTTCCTTAGTCTGTTTATCGCTTTCCAAGTCGGATACGGTAAATTGTGTCCAGCAGCCATTTCCTCTGAGAGAGGAAAATGTGTCGCGGTAGCTGACGCTTGCCATGGCGCGTCTCTGGCGCTTCGGGGATGGATCTTGATGTTTTCAGGAAGCTTTTCCGAGATCTTAGTCTGCTTGGCTGAGTTTGGTTGTCATATAAGGGGTGTCTTCGATCTGTCTCCTGCTTTTTTCGTTCTACCTCTGACGTGACCTTCCTCCTGATAGGTGGTGTAGCAATTCCAGCTATGGGGTATACCTCTTCGGTAGGTGTCGGTTTCAGGCAACCCGATATTATACGAACCGTTTCATTTAGAGCCACGTCGACGTTCTTTGCATGAGCAGAGTTTGTCCATACTGGTGCTCCAAAGGCAGAAGTGCGGAGAGTGTGTGGTTGTGCTCCCATTTTGTATTAGTTAGCTTGCGGATGATATTATTTCTGGCACTTACTTTCTTCTTGACATTTTGACAGTCGTATCGGTAAGACAGAGTTCTATCCAGACGGACGCCAAGGTATTTTGGCGTCTTGTTGTGTTCCATCATCTGACCACGCCATTCCACCTCCAGCGGCCTTCGGGAATGCTTGTTTCTCAGGTGGAAAGCACATACCTGGGTTTTTGTGGGATTGGGTTTCAGATGGTTTTTATCTTAGTATAGAGCTAAGTCTCCCAGGTCATCTGTCAGTTTCACTTCGACTTCATTGAAGGTTCTTCCCTGAGCTGCCACAGCTGTATTATCAGCGTAAATAAATTGCCTTGTTTGTTGGTGTATGGGTTGGTCGTTGGTGTATATGTTGTATAGAATCGGCGCGAGGACATTTCCCTGTGGTAGCCCATTTTTTGGTCCCTCCACCGACTGTTCTTGGACTGGAGCGTTACGTAGAAGCGTCTATTCTGGAGGAGACATTTCACTAACCTTGTTAGTCGGAAATCCTTTTTAGTTTCGTAGAGTTTTGCGAGTAGCCGTTGATGGTTAACTGTATCATAGGCGGCAGTTAGGTCTATCAACGCTACTCCTGTTATTTCCTTCCGTTCAAAACCATCTTCAATATGTTGGGTGAGATTAAGAATTTGACTGCAGCAGCACTTTCGGGGCCTGAATCCTGCTTGTTCTGGAATAATTTTAGTCTCCACAAATTCTGCGATCCGGTTCAGTATCATTCTTTCAAAGTCCTTGGAAAGGTGGCACAAGAGAGATACAGGTCTAACACTCTTTGTATCCGCCGGATCCTTCCCTGGTTTTAAGAGGGCTACCACTCTAGCTTTCCTCCAGATTTTGAAGATTTGTAATGTACGGATGCAGCAATTCATCATTTTTACGCGAGCCACTCTACGGTTTTTAGTCCAAAGTTCTTTATTTGCTCTGTTCGTATGTCGTCCAGGCCAGCCGCTTTATTATCTTTATTTTGGTGGATCGCGCCTCTCATCTCCTCTAGACAAAAAGAGGTACCTAGAACATCTCTTTCTTCGTCGATATTCCGTTGAGCTCTCACCTTGTTCTTTCTTGATGTCTTACCGTTCATTAGAAGATGATGAGCTATCTGATCGGGTGTGACTTCTGTCGTGTTGACTGCCGGAGCAGCGGGATCGTTGCCAAGATTCCGAATCAGCTTCCAGGCACGCCTGTTGTTTTGTTTCATATCCAGACTCGTGACCAGCTTGCACCACCTTTCCGTTCTTGGCGGATATCGCATGTAACATTTCCTCCCCAGCCTGTATTGTCGCTTCCGAGAAAGGGTCTTCTTCATATAGCTGTTCGTATCTTTTAAGTAGGGGTTTAGATTTTTCATTGAGCCCAGCTATGTACTCAGTTCGACAACCTCTAGGGATAAATTTCCGTGATATGTACTTGCTTTACGATTTCTACAAATTTATCGTATGAATCAGGGCAAGGTTCTAGCTGGGAAACTTCTTAATCCAATGTTTCAGAGAATTTTTCCCATTTTGCTTTAGTAAAGTTGAACCTTCTCTTGAAAGGAACAATTTCGTATCTGATTGCCGCGTTGGAAAGACAAATTATTGGTCTGTGCTGTGTCTTTAGGAGGGCGCTTCCAACGATTTTTGTCACCTGTTCTCCAATTCTGTCGCTGACAAATATACTGTCTGGGTTGTAACCTCTGCGCCATCTTCCGCTGTTGAACGACGCAGGCTGCTTTGGATCGTGAATAAGTTTTAGGTTCATGCTTTCAGCCCATTTTTCTAGTTCTTCGCCATTGGAATCTGTTTCGTTGTAACACCACGCGACACTGTGACAGTTGAAGTCACCCAGTACGAATTTGATTTGCTGTGAGTGAAAGTTTCTCGGTTCCTCAAAAGCAAAGTCAGCGTTTGGTGGTTTGTAGACTGACGTTACTGTACAGGAGTTTATCTCCACTGTGAGAATCTCGATGTCATTTTGATCTGTTAGAGATGTGGACGCTACGTCGATATCTGGTCTGACGAAGACTGCGCTACCGTGGTCGTGTGGTCTCTCCAGTATAAGCTTCATACCCCGAATCCTTGGTCTGCGGTTTGCAGTACCTCTATGCGTTTCTTGAACCAGTAGAACATCGACACCATGTTCTCTGCACATATTAGACAATAGGACTTCTTTATCTGCTGATTGTCCTTCAATATTAATTGAGGTCGTCATCAAAAATGGCCTTGATAAAGACCGTTTTGATTCTGTGTGGTTGGTGCACCGGTGTTGAAAGGATTAGCCGACATTACTCGTTTCCAGGGGACGCCCGATTGTATTCACAAGTGATCACAATCTACGTGGAGGCTCCTTTCATGTCCCCCATTCTTTCTTGATACTGTTTAGATTTCTGCTAATCAATCCTATATCGTCAGCATACGCCACAAGTTGCGACGTCGATATTATACTTGTGCCTTTTATTTCTGTAGCTTTTGTTGTTCGTTCAATAGCGACATTAAATAGTCACGTTGATAGAGAGCCTTGTCGTACTCCCATTGCTATTTCTATATTTGTGGTGATTCCGTCATCTGTTATGTAGCCATCAGCTGCAGTCGATTCTTCCATTGTCATTTTCCTAATATCAGTCATTAATGCCCCGTTGCACCAACAGATTTTAAGCTTAAGTCGAGAATATCATAAGAATTAATATAATATAATTATAATATATTACAATAAGAATACCATAATATAATAATAGATATCTCACAATAAAACACTGAAAAACGTTTGTTTTTCTATACTTCCACAAAATTTATTACAACTATGTTATTACTACAGCTGTTTCGGCAAAATGCCTTTCTCAAGTGATATATTTTACAATGTGTTTGTCTTTTTAAGTCTTTAACTGAAGAGGTTGAGGAGTGGGGAGCTACATAAAAGGAGTGGGGAAGTTGAGGAGATACATAAAAAAGAAAGGAATAACACCAGCTTTCAGAACTAACAACAACTTAAGCAAACATATTAAAAACAATAAAAGCCGAAAGAGAAAGCAACTACAGAGTGGTGTGTACAAACTAACTTGTGGTGACTGTCCGAAAACTTACATCGGTCAAACTGGCAGAACTTTTGACAAACGGATAGCAGAACACAAAAGGGCTTTCAACAATAGAAAAACAGACACTTCTACATACGCACTTCAACTTCTAGATCATAATCATTCTTTCAATGAAGAGTTTCAAATTCTACATATTCAAAATAAAGGCCTTAAGCTATCACTTTTAGAATCAATGGAAATTAATAAATTGAAAAATACAGATATAATTCTGAATGACCAACTCGAGACAAACAGCTCCCCACTCCTCAACCTCTTCAGTTAAAGACTTAAAAAGACAAACACATTGTAAAATATATCACTTGAGAAAGGCATTTTGCCGAAACAGCTGTAGTAATAACATAGTTGTAATACATTTTGTGGAAGTATAGAAAAACAAACGTTTTTCAGTGTTTTATTGTGAGATAAAATGAACTTCCATCAAGTAACGGTCGAATCCATCAATTAATAATAGATATAATTGATAATAAGGTAAGAATCTAAAATTATGGTGCAACGTAAGTGATACTCAAGGAGGCCATATCTATGAGTAGAGCTTAGCTAAGGTGGAGCTTAAGATCTGTTGGTGCAACCGGGCATAAAATAATCAATAAAAAAATCCATTTGTTATGATGTCAAAGTTTTGAAGATACAATTTTAAAACAATCAATTAGAGACCTGAGATCCTGTGGTGACGACACACGGAAGGAGACACTTATTCATTATCGAGCTGCGGTATTTTACAGATTAACTATATAAAAGAATACAATTTTAATCGAGTTTAACGTGATGTGAGCTGGGCTGTCTGCATTACTCGATAGTGAGCTCACTCAAGGTAAACGGGTCTTTCATTAAACTCACTCACCTCTTCAAATCTTGAAATAATGCCTTTATAAATGTCACACTGTGTGCAGGAGTGCAGGAAATTTTACTTCTTAAAAACGACTAATTCAGGTCGCGCTTTTTTACCAAGATCAACGTCTGTGGTTGACGATTTGTCGCGAACTATGTTTGATTATCTACAAGAATTAACATGCATCAATTAAAATGACACTTATTATTGGTAAATGAAAAAAAATTAAAAATCCTTTATTAAAAGGTAAATAATTTTATTAAAATCGCTTCAAGGGCTACATTAAATCACATAACGTTTTCGATATAAAAATATCATCATTAGTGCTAGTACAGGTTAATCACATGCTGAGCCTCCAAAAATACTTCTTCATCTTCCTTCTTGTATGTAGGCTTTAAAGCCTGTTTCTTCTTCAATATTAGCCTCCTAAATTGTTTAAATTATCGCACCATCTCTTTCTTGGTCTGCCAATACTTCTCCGTCCATTTGGTGACTTATCTCGTGCTATTCGTACTATCCCATCCTCTGCCATTCTACTAATGTGTTCGTTCCACTCCTGTTTCCGTTTTGTCAGCCATCCATTAATGTCTTCTACATTGCATGATCTTCTCATGTTTTCGCTTCTCTCCCTATCCAACAGACTTTTCCCTGATATTCGTCGGAGTATTTTCATCTCTGTTGTTTCTAGTAGTCGTCTCGTTTTAGATGTGTCAGGTCTTGTCGTGTATGTCAATATAGGTCAGGTCTAATTGCTGCTTTATAGATTCTTGCTTTTGTGTCTTGTCTTAGGTGTTTGTTCTTCCAGATTGTGTCATTAAGAGATCCCGCCGTTTTACTTGCTTCGAAGCTTTCTTGTCGTACTTCCTCTTCAACATCTCTGTAATTTTTTATATTTATTCCCAGATATCTAAACATTGCTTCCTGCTTTATTATTTTCCCATCAATTTCGATTTTACATCGTAGTGAGTATTTAGATGTTGTCATACATTTGGTTTTTTCTGCTGATATTATCATATTATATTTCTTGGCTGTTGTATTAAAGATGTGTGTTAATCTTTGGAGATCGTCTTCTGCCTCGGCGATTAATGCGGCGTCGTCTGCATAGCATAATATTTGGATTTCTTTGTTCCCATTTTGTAACCATGACCTTTACGTACTGTTTCTATTTTTTCGTCCATTATTATATGAAAGAGCAGTGGGCTTAACGAGTCACCTTGTCTGACTCCGTTTTGTAGAGGTATAAACTGTGTTAGTTTTCCATTTATCTTTGCCTGTATTCGATTATGGAAGTAGATGTTTTCGATGGTTTGTATAATATTGATTGGTATGTTTCTTCTATACAGTAAGACATCTCCGACTTGGATGCGATCGAAAGCCTCTGTCAGGTCTATAAAACATAGATATGCTGGTTTATTGTATGTGTATGTAATACCGCGTCTACGCAGGATCTTCCGGATCTGAATCCTTGTTGTTCATCTGATAAAGTTGTAAGTTTATTGATTTTGTTGGTTAGGACTTTTGTGGTTAGCTTAAGTGCGGTGTTCAGTAGATTTATACCTCTATAATTGTTGGGGTTTTCTTTGTCTCCTTTCTTGAACATTGGTATCATTATGCTGTTTCTCCATGCGTCTGGTATCTTGCAGTGCATTTCTAATTACCAAAAATTGGTACCATTGGTTTATACCAAAAATATCTGGGTATAAACCCTTTAAATGGTATGAATATGTATTAAATTTACATTTTAATTAAAATTCCAAACGATGGATAAAATTGTTAAAGATATGGCCTTTAGGCACCGCACGACTTCCCCACACCACGTGGGTTGTCACACATACGTGTGTCATCTACGTATCCCAGGTTACTGATTTTTCTGCCTCCTATTGTCATTCCCCAATCCTATTGGTCCATAATTGGTCCATCCATTTAGTACTTTCCTCATTACATATTCAGAATATAATATGTTGTATAATCATGGTGATGATATACAGCCCTGTGTACTGTGTAGTTCCTTTCTTTATTTCGAACGCATTTGAGTATATTCCAAGTACATACTTTAAGTTTGGCTGAGTTTTTATCATGTCAATATCATATAAGACAATGGAGCACAACGGCACATAGAGATCTGAAAGAAAGGACGTGGCCAGGCAGACCAAGACTCATCTAGGGCTAAGAGGCCAAAAGAAGAAGATATCATATCATATTATGTGTAATGGAGTATGTCATGCTCATAAATCCAGCGTGTTAATCATCAGTCTTACAAGAGAAGAAGAAGAAGCCTTACAAGACAAGACACTAAGAATAATTTCGTTTAAAAAATATTAGTTGGCTGATAACATACCAGCTTGTCGTAAATAAAAAATTATCTTCTTCTTCTTCTTTTTCTTTTATATACTAGTACTGCCTATTTTTCTTCAACGGTGCCTTTTATTCTGTCCCTAAATTGTCATTTCATATTTTCCTTGGGCGTCCTATACTTTTTCTGCCTAACGGTGACTTGTCCCTGGCTATTCTTACTATCTTTGACTGACTCAGACATCCTGCTTATATGTTGATTTGCTTATATGTTGATTCCACTCTTCCTTTCTGTTTACCCAGGTATTTATATTGTCTACCCCACATATGCATCCGATTTCCTCACTTCTTACCCTGTCCTGTAGTCCTTTTCCAGAAATCCTTCGTAAGATCTTCATTTCGTTGGTCTCCAGATGTCTCCAGATGTAAGATAAAAAAATATTGTAGACGAAAATGAAACATCTCAACAATTCAAAGAATTGCGTAACAATCAATAATTACAGATTCTTCTATCTAAAAAATTATCCTTGAGACTACCTATTTTAAATCCAGATCACATACAGTCCCGTTTAAAATTTGTTGTGAATTTTGCATGTCAATTAAGACAATGAAGGTCAGTACTACTGTACACCTCCCAGAGGGTCTAATTTTAATTATTGTTGATGATGTATTAAACAACTCACTCAATAACAGTCTATCCATATTAAAATGGATGATTGTTTATACTCAAACCATAAACAAGAGATTTTAACGTGTTTCTGCTGTTTTAATAATTTTAGTGTTTTGTCAAAGTGTATTCTTATCAAATAGTGCAATTTAACATATTTTGTCATTCAATTGATGTATGAACTATATCTCACTGTGCTATCGTGCAGTGGGAAGTATGTTTTAAAAAATGCAACTCACAAATAAAAGTATGTTTTGAAGTTTCGAATTCCAACCCGGAAATCGTATTCAAAAAATTATTTTAAATTAACAAATTATTAGATTTAATCTTCCACGAGGAAAAATTTTTCCTGTAGTTGGCTGTATACCATTTATTACAAAAAACCATAAAATCCTTTTTCATTGGAGCAGGTGTTAGCAGGTGTTGAAGGAGGTATATAATAGAGCCCAAAACGCTAAATTCAAATTAAACACTATACAAATTAATCGATAACTGGGATTTTTTTAAATATTGAATACCATCGTTAATATCAAGGAAAGTCTAAATTTTTAAAGATTTTTCATGTGATGAAAAACTGTGTCGACCAGTGGTACCTATCTTGTATGTTTCATGCCAAAAATACTGATGTGATTGCCTCCATAACCAAAATATTGGTCTAGGTCACAATCAAATATTTTCAAAAGGATCACTTCAGAAAAATATTTATACTTAAGAGGTTATACTAATAATATAAATAGACTTCTACAAAGCATTCCTGTATGTTTTTATCAGACTTGGCAATCTTTATTGTGGATTTGGATAAAAATAACTGTTTTATATTTACAAATAACATAAATGTTTGTGGTACACAAAAGTCAACATTCCTTTATAATACTGGCTAAATTAGAAAAAGAAAAAGCGAAATCGAAAAAAACTCACTAATCAATACTACGTATAAAATATTCGGTATTACTAAAAAGACTACTACCATAATATTATCCCGAAAAAATAGTTGATGACTATCAGCGTGGTTTCAGGTCTGGAAGATCTACTATTGATCAAATATTGACTATTAGACAAGTACTGGGAGTTGGGAGTATAATCGAGACGTGCTTCAGATCTTTATAGATTTCAACAGGCTTAGGATTAAATCAATTGTCCAACACTATGGAAGGCAATGGTCGAGCTGGACGAACCCAAGAAACTTACTGCATTAACGCAAATTTGTGTAAGTAACTCCTTTGCAGAACGCAGAAATTTTTCGGCGTAAATTCTGGACTGGGACAGAGAGATCCGTTGTCTCCATTGTTGTTTAACCTTAGAATATGTCATGCGAAAAATTTATCCAAAAAACAAACTAGCCATAGCTGCTCGGGGAGTAAAAATTATACTCGCCTTTGCCGATGACGTAGATGAAGTGGCACAATCAACATTAGAAGTTAAGGCTATTTTCTCGAGTTTTGAAGAAGCTGCATTATATGTCGGTGTAAAAAAAATGAAGACAAAACCAAATACATGGTTGCCTCAAAACAAGAGCGACGACGAATAAGACAAAATATGTATTAATAAATGATCATAACTTCGAAGTGGTTAAAGAATTTAAATATCTAGGAGCAACAATCACCAATGAAAACATGAAAAGATCGAAAAGTTGAAACGCGAAGGATGTCAGGAAACAGATCTTTCTTTATCTAACAATAAAACACTGAAAACGTTTGTTTTCTATACTTCCACAAAATTTATTATAACTAAGTGAGTACAGCTGTTTCGGCAGAGTGCCTTTCTAAAGTGATATAGTTTACAATGTGTTTGCCTTTTTAAGTCTTCAACTGAAGAGGTTGAGGAGTGGGGAGCTGTTTGTCGAGTTGGTCATTCAGAATTATATCTGTATTTTTCAGTTTATTAATTTCCATAGATTCTAAAAAAGATAGCTTAATGCCTTTATTTTGAATATGCAGAATTTGAAACTCTTCATTGAAAGAATGATTATGATCTAGAAGGTGAAGTGCGTATGTAGAAGTGTCTGTTTTTCTATTGTTGAATGCCCTTTTGTGTTCTGCTATCCGTTTGTCACATGTTCTGCCAGTTTGACCGATGTACGTTTTCGGACAGTCACCACAAGTTATTTTGTACACACCACTCTGTAGTTGCTTTCTCTTTCGGCTTTTATTGTTCTTAATATATTTGCTTAAGTTGTTGTTAGTTCTGAAAGCTGGTGTTATTCCTTTCTTTTTTATGTATCTGGCTATTTTTGTTGTTATCTTGCCAGTATATGTGAGAGAGCAGAAAGTACTGGGTTTTTTTCTGTGGTGGTGGATACACTAATTTCAGGGCTTTCTTATGGAGTTTTTGATTTAAAAATTTGTTAACTGTTTGTTCGTTATAGCCGTTGTTTACTGCTATTTGTTTAATGATGTTTAGTTCTATCTTTCTTTGCAATGCAACGTCTAACGAAGTCAAAACTTCTCTCACGAGGTGCATAAATCTACATACAGAGAGAGTCTGTAAAGTGGAATAAATTCAATATCTCAAATACTAATTGTTTTTTTGGAAAATGCTCAGACCCGTCGATTAGTATTTCAAATTGTCCTTTTTGACATTCAATAATAATGTATACAGGGTGTCCCAATTTAGAGATATGACGTCATCGTCGATTTTCTTAAATGGCAACACTGTCATTTTGATAGCCAATTTGATAGGGTTTGTAAAGTTATACATAACTGCAAAATATCAAATTTTTATTATCTACCATTTACAAGATAATAGAAAATAACAAAGTTATATCTGTAATTTGGAATATATTCAATAATTAAAATACTAACTGTTTTTTTGAAAAATGCTCAGACCCGTCGATTAGTATATCAAATTGTCCTTTTTGACATATAATAATAATGTATACAGGGTGTCCCAATTTAGAGATATGACGTCATCGTTGATTTTCTTAAATGGCAACACTGTCATTTTGATAGCTATTTTGATAGGGTGTGTAAAGTTATACACAACTGCAAAATTTCAAATTTGTATTCTCTACCATTTAGATGATAATAAAAAATAACAAAGTTATGAAAAAGAAGTAATCAACTAATAATTGAATTTAATTATTTCAATAAATTAAGCAAAAACTCATAATGTTGCCCTCAATTATTGTCAAATTGTCAATGGGCAACGTTATGAGCATTTGCTTAATTGAAATAAATAAATTCAATTATTATTTGATTACTTCTTGTTCTTCATAACTTTGTTATTTTTTATTATCTTGTAAATGGTAGGGAATAAAATTTTGAAATTTTTCAGATGTGTATAACTTTACACACGCTATCAAAATAGCTATCAAAATGATAGTGTTGCCATTTAAGAAAATCAACGATGACGTCATATCTCTAAATTGGGACGCCCTGTATACATTATTATTATATGTCAAAAATGACAATTTGATATACTAATCGACGGATCTGAGCATTTTTCAAAAAAACAGTTAGTATTTTAATTATTGAATATATTCCAAATTACAGATATAACTTTATTATTTTCTATTATCTTGTAAATGGTAGAGAATAAAAATTTGATATTTTGCAGTTATGTATAACTTTACAAACCCTATCAAATTAGCTATCAAAATGACAGTGTTGCCATTTAAGAAAATCGACGATGACGTCATATCTCTAAATTGGGACACCCTGTATAAATTTTTATTGAATGTCAAAAACGACAATTTGAAATACTAATCGACGGGTCTGAGCATTTTCCAAAAAAACAATTAGTATTTGAGATATTGAATTTATTCCACTTTACAGACTCTCTCTGTATATAAGACCTACGACCAGTACTGTCCTTGCATAGACAGCGTGACAAACGAGCAGATACAATAACGAGTTAGAGTCTCTATTCGGAAAGGAAAATCTAAACAGATATCAGATACCTATATAAAGGCCAATATGGGCATGTGATAAGCAGGGCATGTGATACGCAGTAATGACAATTGCCTTATAAACAATGTGTTTTGGGAAAGGCCAGATACTCGTAGGAGAAGGTCTGTAGGACGGCCTAGAAAAAGGTGGAAATGTGAAGTCAGAGAAGAAATAGAGAAAATGGAAGTGAGGCAATGGGAAATAGTGGCACAGGCCCGACAAACTTGGAAAGAAATAGAAATATGCTTTATTGTCACTGAAAATACAAATTTTATGGACAAAGCTTAATTAAAGTAAGAAAAAATAAATAAATAATATCTAACAATAACAATAACAAATACAATTTTCTGAAATTTGATAAATCGTCAATATAAAAAAAATATACATAAATACAAAATATAAGTTAATAAAGTAAAGAAAAAAAAACAAAATCGATATATTTGCAACAATTTATAGAAATTGCAAAGTGAATATACAACAAAGTAAACTATTTATAGACATAGGAACTAATAAGTTTAAGCTGCTGCATGTGACACCCAAATATAGATAAGTTTGGTTACTTGTACATTACTGTAATTTCTTAGTTAGTCATTAAGAAACTCTTCTACTGAATAATATGGTCTTTTAGATAGATGAGCTTTTGTCATTTTACGGAACTTGGGGAAAGATGTTGCAGATTTGAGTTGTAAAGGAAGATGATTGTATAGTTTTTTTGCGGAATATAATATAGATTTCTTTACTAACTCAGAGGACGGGATCGGTAAATAGACATCAAAATTTGAATTTCTGGTGGAGTAGTCATGACGAGGCCTTGCTGGAAAGACATGCATGTGTTTACGAATTAAGCAAACAGTTTCTAAAATATATAAAGATGTAAGGGTTAAAATGCCGTGATCTTTGAAGTAACTTCTGCAATGTGTTGTTCTTCTGAAGCCAAACAGATACCTTATTGCTCTTTTTTGTAATTTAAAAATAACATCTAACTGGGCAGCTGTACTAGAACCCCAAAAAGAAGACCATATCGAAGATGAGACTCGAACAAAGAAAAATATGTTAGTTTAGAAGATGCTAAATTGAGTTCTTTCGAAACAGATCTTATAGCATAGCAGGCTGAGGCGTGTTTTTTACTTAACACATCGATATGAAGGGACCATTTGAGGTTGCTGTCTAAAAAAATACCAAGAAATTTTACAGAATCAACGGTAGAGATCTGGCTGTTATTAACAAACAGGGGTTGAAGAGCACTTTTATAGGATAATGCTACTGTCTTATCCACGTTAAAAGAGAGTAAATTAGAGTCAGACCAGGTTTTTATCTTAAGCAAATCAGAAGTTATAGTTGCATGAAGAGATGCAATAGTTGAGTTGCTCCAAGTGATACTGGTATCATCAGCAAAAAGAAAAATTTTTCCATCGATTTTTAAGTTAGTGATGTCATTTATAAAGATAAGGAACAGTAGAGGACCCAATACTGAACCTTGTGGTACTCCACATACAATGTTTTTGAGACTAGAGTCAGCATCATTTGCTCTAACTATTTGTTTCCTATTATTCAAGTAAGATTGGAACCAATTCAAAGAAATACCTCGAATCCCATAGAAATTTAGTTTTTTAATCAAAATGTCGTGATTTACACAATCAAAAGCTTTGGCATAGTCACAGAAAATAGTGGCAGTATAAAGATTATTGTTTAGTGCTTGGTAAACCTCATGAAACACAGAAAACAAGGCATCAGTGGTACATTTATTAGTTAAAAAGCCGAACTGATTTTGGGATAAGATGTTGTTATCAATGAGAAATGATATGAGACGGGTTTTTATGAGTCTCTCAATAATTTTTGAAAGTGCCGCTAGTAAGGCAATAGGTCTATAGTTGCAAGCATTAGATTTTTCACCACCCTTATGAAGGGGAATAATAATGGCTATCTTTAGGCACTCTGGACATTTGCCTCTTTCAAAGGAATCATTAGTTAGTGAGACGAGGTTTTCCAACACATTTTCTGTGAGATTTGAGAAGATTTTTATGGTATAGTGAACGCCGCAAAGACTCACGAAGAGTTATTGATGATGATGAAATCTAAAAAGAAAAAATTAATCCTTAATTAAAATTTGGACCTTACTTTACAAGGTTTTTATTATTTTTTTATTTACCTAATGTATGGAATCTTCACACATACGATATGTAGATACTATAAACATACTGTCAGTCACGGTTTCGGTCCGGTTTGCCAGTTTTGGTCTGGCCAGTCATCTTCATGGAGGCCTCGTTTCTCCATTGTTTCTTTGATGTCTGTTTTCCAGCTTCTGGATAGCCAACCTCGTTTTTTTTTCTACTGGGACCCAGTATTGGTTTGTTTCGCTTAGTTGTACTTCTGGAAAACTTTTTTCTTTCAGAGGGAATGGTGGTCCTGGCAGAGGACAAACCAGACTGCGCAACATCAAAGATTGGACAGGGCCAGACTTGCAAAGCCTAATTAGAAAGGAATACAATAGAGATGAATTTGCAGAAGTCATCGCAAACCTCAATTAGGTGACTCCTAAAGAAGAAGAGAGTGTTTAAATTTATTTTTTAAACTTAAAAGAAGAAGCCACTGTTGGGGTAATTTTCCACTTTGGTATTAGATATATGTATTGTAGAAGGTCAAGTTAAGTCTTTTACTATATCTCTAGTCTACTTCATCTAGTCCTGCGGCTTTTTCCTCCTTAATGATTTTTTAGAAGCTTATACTTCAACTTTGAGAGTAGGTGGTCTCGTATCGTCATTTTTATTTTGTGTCATAGTGACACTCCTATTATCTTCAAACGTGGTTGTGACATGGTTTATCCATGTTTTTATTTCTTCAATATCAACTATTGGATTTTCTTGAGCGGCTGTTAAGAAGTGTCCTGGAATTTCTTATGTATAGAGGCCTTTTCTCCGTCCAAAACCGCTTTTCGATTTTTTAAGCGCAACAGTTTGTCGGAAACATGGAATACTATTATAATAATAGTAAATTTTCACTTTAAAATTCTAAGTATATTAATTAGGCCATTGAAATGTTACATTTAGGGTTGCATTTCTTAGAGGAGTCAAGTTTATTTTTTTAATGTGTAGGGGGGGTTCAGTAGAAGCTTAACTTCAAGTTTTTGGGGCCGGCACCCTTGTCCCCCGGCCGCCATGTTGGAAAAATGAGTGCAAATGGCTTTCGCGTTGTATCTACTAAACTAGCAATCCTACAGAAAATTTAATTACACATAAAATGTAGCAAATTAAATTTTCTACAATTTTATATCTATTACTTTTTATCGTCAAGTGATCAACAAAAAAGTTATAAACAAAAATATGAGAAAATTTTGTAAGAAGTTTATTTTGGAGGTTATAACTTTTCTCCCTTCATTTCACAATAAAATACCATCATAGCGATTTTGTAGAGAATTTTTCAATGAACAATTTTCACTACACAGTTATTTAATTTTATTTATTATCTAGGTTTTACAGCGCTCCAATCTTGACCAGATTCTCGAGTTCTCATAGGAATACAATACAAAATAATACTTTTTCCACCTACCTCTACCGAAAGTATACTTTTCTGGACCTGATTGTAGGGAGCAAAGTTGTACTTTTCCTCCCTAGGGAGGAAAATATTTTTCCTCCCTAGGGAGGAAAAGTAAAATTGACGTCATGGTATTTCATTCATGAAATATAACTTATTGTCGCCCTGTACAATATCTATTTTCTATTACGTAAATATCTATACATTTTAACGTTTATTTAAAAACACTCTGTATTTTGCAGAATGGTAAAAAAACAGTAAATTGTTATTCTGATTTAACAATGTTTACATTAATAATTTGACTTATATTTGACAGTTAACAGTTATATTGTACCTACTTGTTAGTTTTAGTTCTAGTAAATTTTGTTGGTTAGTTACATAAATAAATTAAGTAAAAATGAAAAAATGACTTGTTATTTGAGGAAGGTGGAAAAACCATATGTATAACATGGGAGTAAAGTGCTTTTCCTCCCTTGAATGATTACTGCCCTCCGCTACGCGTCGGGCAGTAAACTTCATTCTCGGGAGGAAAAGTAGCACTTTCCTCCCTTGTTATACAAATAGCTATTTCCACCTACCTCTACCGAAAGTATGCTTTTCCGGACCTGATTGTAGGGAGCAAAGTTGTACTTTTCCTCCCTAGGGAGGAAAATATTTTTCCTCCCTAGGGAGGAAAAGTAAAAGTGACGTCATGGTATTTCATTCATAAAATATAACTTATTGAGCCCTGTACAATATCTATTTTCTATTACGTAAGTATCTATACATTTTAACGTTTATTTATAAAACACCCTATATTTTGCAGAATGGTAAAAAACAGTAAATTGTTATTTTGATTTAACAATGTTTACATTAATAATTTGACTTATATTTGACAGTTGACAGTTATATTGTACCTACTTGTTAGTTTTAGTTCTAATAAATTTTGTTGGTTAGTTACACAAATAAATTAAGTAAAAATGAAAAAAATACTTGCTATTTGAGGAAGGTGGAAAAACCATATGTATAACATGGGAGTAAAGTGCCTTTTCCTCCCTTGAATGATTACTGCCCTCCGCTACGCGTCGGGCAGTAAACTTCATTCTCGGGAGGAAAAGTAGCACTTTCCTCCCTTGTTATACAAATAGCTATTTCCACCTACCTCTACCGAAAGTATACTTTTCAGGACCTGATTGTAGGGAGCAAAGTTGTACTTTTCCTCCCTAGGGAGGAAAAGTAAAAGTGAGGTCATGGTATTTCATTCATGAAATATAACTTATTGACGCCCTGTACAATATCTATTTTCCATTACGTAAGTATCTGTACATTTTAACGTTTATTTATAACCCTGTATTTTGCAGAATGGTAAAAAACAGTAAATTGTTATTTTGATTTAACAATGTTTACATTAATAATTTGACGTATATTTGACAGTTGACAGTTATATTGTACCTACTTGTTAGTTTTAGTTCTAATAAATTTTGTTGGTTAGTTACCTACATAAATAAATTAAATAAAAATGAAAAAATGACTTGTTATTTGAGGAAGGTGGAAAAACCATATGTATAACATGGGAGTAAAGTGCCTTTTCCTCCTTGAATGATTACTGCCCTCCGCTACGCGTCGGGCAGTAAACTTCATTCTCGGGAGGAAAAGTAGCACTTTCCTCCCTTGTTATACAAATAGATATTTCCACCTACTACCTCTACCGAAAGTATACTTTTCCGGACCTAGAAAAGTAAAAGTGACGTCATAGTATTTCATTCATGAAATATAACTTATTGACGCCCTGTACAATATCTATTTTCTATTACGTAAGTATCTATACATTTTAACGTTTATTTAAAAACACTCTCTATTTTGCAGAATGGTAAAAAACAGTAAATTTTTAGTCTGATTTAACAATGTTTACATTAATAATTTGACTTATATTTGACAGTTGACAGTTTATTGTACCTACTTGTTAGTTTTAGTTCTAATAAATTTTGTTGGTTAGTTACATAAATAAATTAAGTAAAAATGAAAAAAATTACTTGTCATTTGAGTAAGGTGGAAAAACCATATGTATAACATGGGAGTAAAGTGCCTTTTCCTCCCTTGAATGATTACTGCCCTCCGCTACGCGTCGGGCAGTAAACTTCATTCTCGGGAGGAAAACTAGCACTTTCCTCCCTTGTTATACAAATAGCTATTCTAATATATTATTCGAGCGTCAGCAATCGTTATGCCGACCACGAAAATAAAATTTAAGGTGAATGACCAATTTTGGTCTATTTTTATGTTTTCGAGGTCGCTGAATCCGAATATGAAGTTTATTTTTATCTAGATTTGGTGGAACATGTTCAAAAATAAAATTTTATACAAAAATGTCGAAAATCAATTTTGATGATTTTTCAAATTTACCTCGCTGTATCTTTGGTCGCTGTAAATATTTCCTTCTGAAAAATTTACTGTGTCATCTTTGAAGGATGTAGATAACAATGAAATTTGTCCATAAGGTTTAAACACATTAAAAAAGGAGTTGTTAGTTTTTTAAACATTTTTTCATCATGTTTACTTAAAAAAGTTGAGTGACAAACTTTTTAGTTTATAATTTTAACCAACACAACAATAAAACGTAATTCATGAAGAAGTTTTTTGGAAAATTTTAAGTCAAAATATACAATAGGAAAAGAGTTATGTTACTTTATAGACAAGCGGCACACAATACAACAAAAGCTTATATCTCGAGATCCTGACCACGGTGTGGCGAATGGCTAATTTTGATCATACTTTATGATTTTGATATCAAAAATTCGTTTTTTGCTCTTCTTGAGAATTTTGCATTTTGCGGTTGCGTCATTCTTCTTCTGAACCGGCAAATTTGTCCTCAAACAACTTCTTAGGCCTTTTCTATATAAGCTTAGGGTTATAAGTTTTATAGTGGGGAGAAAGGTCAAAAACAAATTAATAATAGCATAGGAATGTCAAAATCATAATAAATTGTATGAATAAAAAATATATATAGATAGAAAAGTAAGCCTAACTTTTGTTTTTATTGTATCACTATGAGCATTCGAGAATCTGGTCAAGTTTAGAGCGCTGTAAAACCTATAGAAATAAATAGAATTAAACAACTTTATAGTGGAAATTATTTGCTGAAAAAAAGTCTATAAAATTGCTATAATGTTATATTATTATTTTATTTTAAAATGAACTGAAAAAAGTTGACGATAAAAAGTAATAGAAATAAAATTGTAGAAAATTTAATTTGCTACATTTTATGTTTAATTAGATTTTCCGTAGGGTTAGTAGTTTACGAGATATAGCGCGAAACCCCTTTGCACCCCATGTCCAAGATGGCGGCCGGGGGACAAGGGTGGCGACCCCAAAAACTTGAACTTAAGCTTCTACTGATCCCCCTACACATTAAAGAAATAAAATTGACTCCTCTAACAAATGCAAGGTATGGCTTAAAAAATGTAACATTTTAATGGACTAAATGTGATTTTCCAATTTTCTTTAAAAATCGTTTATTCAAAGAATAAATTTAACTCTCATCGATTCGTGTGTTGAAAAGTGTTGAAAGATGTTTCATTCACTTACACACTCTTATAATGATATTTATTTCCTTTTAGATAGTTGGCTTACCACAAAACGCAATGTCACTTTCTTCGTTTACCTTATGAAGCCATGAAGCACGTTGATGTCTTGATTGATGATACCTGCAACGCACTGTATTTAAATCTTAAAAAAATAAACTAGTTTCGAAATATTACCATATTGTACTATATTGTAAGTTGATTTGTTAAACGTGTGAGGTATTTCTCAGATCAACTATGTCATTATAGGCTATATTCTTATTAATCACACGCAAAACATTCGGAAAAATCTAGCTGACTGCCTTTTATGGGTTGTTTTAAACAAAGAAAGCAGCAGGAGATATTATTATTATACAAAAAAATAGTTTGTTGACACAATAATTAGATTTCTGACGTATTAGACATAATAAGGTAACAGCCTCTGTGAGTGCTATTAGAACACAAGATAATTATGCCTATACTCGTAATTGCACACAGGAAATAAAATTTAGTTCAAATCAAAGGTAGTTTTTGCCTGACTTTAATTACCTGTATATGACACGTTGAAAGGATATACATAACCAAACAAAACAGCCAAAACAAAATGCGGAAGACATATTATTATACTTTATTTATTACCAAGACAAGTGGAATATAAAGACTGCTAACTCTTGAATATTGCTAACACTGAATACCTGACAAATAGTCGCTACCACTACAACTCTTAATTATTATACTCAAGAGTTCCCAAAGTGTGCCCTGTGACGCCCGGGGTCGCGCGACTGCCTGGCCAAAACGAAAAAATTTATGGGGAAATGCATGGTCATAACATAAGATCATATTATGCAGAAAACCTAATAACCTAATGTCTCTCACATGATCTGGTTTGAATGATCTTCTAGCTTCATCCAATTTTATTCGGCTTTTTCTTCCATTATCTGCAGTACTCTTACTTTCTTCAAATCGCTGAATAGGAAGCATTCAGTCATTATATCTGGGCACATTTGAAACTTCTCTTAACCATTTGCTGTGAGCTGTTTATATCATTTTTGTTTGTCTTGCTCGTATGTTCCCATGCGAGAGATGCATTGTGAATTAGGTAATATGATGCTGTTTATCAGGTTTATCTTGGTTTTAATTGCTAATTTGCTTTTTCTTCCTGGAAGTCCTCTAATAGTGGCTCTGGCTGCATCTTTATTGTGGATTGATGTGTTCATATATGTTGTAAACGTTGCTAAGACCTTGGTCCGTAGTGATTCCTGTAGGTATTTAGGGTCATTTTTCCATTCAGTGTGTCTTTATGGTGTTATTAGCTTCTCTTTTGGGTCATCTTTTCTCTATTTGAAGAGAACTGCGTGTGTCTTCTTTGTATTTATGGCTATTTTCCATTGGATGCACCAGTTCCCTATTGTATCTAGTGCCGTCTGCAAGTTTCTTACGGCTTCATCCTGGATTCTGTGTTTTGCGGCTATTGCAGCATGATCTGCTGATCTTTATAACGTCTGCTGAGTGTGTACATACTAATATTATTCTGAAGCTATTTTCTTATGCACAATTCTGTAATTTGCTGTTTTATTTTAGTTTGAAATTAATTTATTGACGTTTCGACTTAAAACACATATAAATTAAACACATTTTGTTTGTGTTGCTTGGTAGAAAAAATTCTTCCAATAATTTAATTTAATCTGGGCCCGGATTACGTACACTCGATACGCATCTTATCCGCCATGTTTACCGTAGGGAGTGATTACAAAACCTCTTTCCCTACGTTGTCGAGGCGAGTCAACTCGAAGGCACTGCTCGATACCTACGACCCTGTCGAGTTGCCAACTCGAACTATCTATCTCTCTCTGATAGATCGCTGATCTCCTATAACGCTTTCTCTCTTGCCGGTCCAAGTATAAAAATTAAGAAAAGTGAATACATGATGACATAACCTACTTACTTCATACTTTGATTTTTTCAATTTAAAAATCATGTAAATCGTTAATCAAACGATATTTAAATTATACGGTTTTGATAATAATTCACATGTTTTGAACATTAAAAAAATATATTGTTTAAATCTCCCAGTGAGGTGTTATTACACTCATTACGCGGACAGAAGTTCTCTAATACATACTTATTCCTATTTTAAAAATATGTGAAGGAAAGCTCAGGCAGAATTCGATGAAGTGAATAGGTAGTTAGCAGTGACTATTACGACCTTTAGTAATATTTTTATATAACGTCTCCTATCTTTCCCTGGCCATTTAATCTTTAATAACGGTAAAAAATCATAATTAATCTCAAATTCTACTCAAGTTCGAAAATCATATATTTATATATCTAGGTACACGTTCACTGTATCATCCTTAGAATATAAAATAAACGTTTATAACAATTAAATATGTAATAAAAACTTTATTTTATATTCTATTGTAATAATTATTGGGGTTAATGAGAGAAATTCCTTGACATATAACGTGCACATCATTCCATTTGTTCGAAATATTATCCCGTAGGTTCAAAAATACGAAAATTGCCAATGATTTTCTGACAGTCTACTCGAACCCAGTTCGTAATCACTTTTTGGCTTCGATGCGTATTCGCATCGAGTTTGCCTACGGTTCGTTTTGCGATCTCGCATCGAGTGTTCGTAATCCCGCTGCTGATTCATCATTCATATTGACAATTCAGACATATATACTGCCGTGCTAGGCCCAAAGGCGGTAACTAACATTTGATAAAATGGTGGCAAAATCGATTTCAAAATTGAATGCTAAAATTTTGGCCCGTTAGGGATTTATGGACTAGCTAATAGTTTTAATGCATGCATATATGCCCCCGTTTATTAAGGGAACCATTAATTATATTTTAAAACAAAGTTTTATATAAAAAGAGGTAGATACCGCTAAAACGTTTTATCAAAACTTACTATAAAACTAAGCCTATTAGCGGTATGTGGTTTACAGTTGTGATTGATATGAAATAAAAACCTTTTCTGTGTATTACAGTTTATTAAATTGAAAGAATTAAAGTACTATTAAATGTTATTATTTTTGTTAGAAATTTTAAAAGCAAAATGCAGAGGTAAATACATTTATTTTAAATATTTAGGTAATACACAAATCTTTCTTTTACGGAATACCATCATCGACTGGCTACCCAAACACTTGATTTCACCCCTATTCGGGTCACCCTGCTGTTTTTCAAAACATCGCACCTTGTCCAGCGATTAGTCAGGGCCGGTGTGACAATATTCTTTACAGTCGGCCACGCTTCCCTTATCCACGTCCCCGTGGATTCCATGCCACTGATGTACCTAGATCAGAAATAATCATGTTAACTTCAAAAGTCACGACTGATGAAATAAACAAGGCATATGACATATTGATAATGGCATATTAAATTAATAATAAACATTACGATGTAATAATTTTACATTAAGCTAATAACAGGAGTCATACAGCCAGTTCATCTTAATTTGGATCTGAAATAGTAACTTAACTTAAGACCTACACTCTACAGGTAGTAAATTTCATGCAATAGGTAAAAATGCTATACCAATAGCAAGACAACAACTCTAAAAGTTGTAAGATAAGAGTATGAGACTTATAAGTTCGCTTCTAAAATATGCAACACCTGCAATAAGAAAACAACTCTTAAAGTTCGCCTCTTTAGTAAATTACATTAAGCAAAACATGCAGTAGGTACCTATAGTAACAAAAGAGCTCTTATAAGTTCGTTTCTTTAAAACTTGCCCTCTCCAAACCCCTTACCATGGGTTGGAAGAGCCGTGGTCTAAGAGCTAGTTTCTTATACTTTTGTGGTCAACCATCTTAAGAGATCCGTTTCGTTAGGACCCTTATAAGTTCGTTTCTTTAGAACTCGCCTAGGACTCTTTAAGAACTCGTTTCGTAAGAGTTCTGTTGCTAGCTATTTTGGAGATCCGTTTCGTTAGGACTCTTATAAGTTCGTTTCGTTAGAACTCTTGTGGCCAGCTATCTTAGAGATCCGTTTCGTTAGGACTTTTATAAGTTCGTTTCGTTAGAACTTTTGTGACCAGCTATCTTAGAGATCCGTTTCGTTAGGACTCTTATAAGTTCGTTTCGTTAGAACTTTTGTGACCAGCTATCTTAGAGATCCGTTTCGTTAGGACTCTTATAAGTTCGTTTCGTTAGAACTCTTGTGGTCAGCTATCTTAGAGATCCGTTTCGTTAGGACTCTTATAAGTTCGTTTCGTTAGAACTTTTGTGAGTTCGTTTCGTTTGAACCCTTGTGAGTTCGTTTCGTTTGAACTCTTGTGAGTTCGTTTCGTTTGAACTCTTGTGAGTTCGTTTCGTTTGAACTCTTGCGAGTTCGTTTCTTTTAAACTCTTGTGAGTTCGTTTCGTTTGAACTCTTGTGAGTTCGTTTCGTTTGAACTCTTGTGACCATCTATCTTAGAGATCCGTTTCGTTAGGACTCTTATAAGTTCGTTTCTTTAGAACTTACCTTCTCTAAACCCTTTACTTTAGGTGAGAAGAGCCGTGGTCTAAGAACTCGCTTCGTAGAGTTCTGTTGCCAGCTATCCTTGAGATCTGTTTCGTTAGGATCTAAATCCTCTTCTGATTCAGAGCTGACGCCAATATTGAAAGATTTCATCTTATCGATAGATGTCACATCTTCATATTTCTTTTGAGATCTCACGGAACCTTGAGGATCCTCGATTACGTAACGATCCTGATCTAAAACCCTTTTTAATGATATAAGTATCAGAATATTTAGGGAGTCATTCGTTTGACGTCCTCTTGAATTCTTCCTTGAATTCAATCACTTTGTCAAATGTTTGCTTTTATTTGACCTGGTTTGCATCAGTCATTCGTTTGACGTCCGCTTGAATTCTTCGTTAAATTCATTCACTTTGTCAAATGTTTGGTTTTATTTGACCTGGTTTGGATCAGTCATTCGTTTGACGTCCGCTTGAATTCTTCGTTGAATTCAATCACTTTGTCAAATGTTTGCTTTTATTTGACCTGGTTTGGATCAGTCATTCGTTTGACATCCGCACATATTTTCGATAGATCGCCCCGATCTGCCTCCTGTAATGACACTTCGTTGGCCAGAACAGCATCGGCTATACCTCTTGGTTGGTAACCCAACATTACTTCGTAGGGCGTTTTTTTCTGTGGTTGAATTCTTTATTGAATTCAATCCCCAATCTGGAACGAATTCATCTCAAGTAATCTCGTCTTCACTGCAGGATGATAAAGAACAACTATTGTACAATTATACCTCTCCACTTGTCCGTTTACTTTAGGAGCAGCAGTGGAATTCAGAACATGTTTTATATTAAGTTATGCACAATAATCCTTGAATCGTTGGGAAGTATAGCAAGAACCTCCATCGCTAATTATTCTTCTTGCTACACCAAAGTTTTCAATTGCACTTTTCAAAAAAGTAATCACCGGGTAACTTTGGTGGACTGCACAGCCTTCATAAAGACGAACTTAGTGAAAACATCGACAATGACAATGAGATAAAAGTTCCTTCGTTTTGAGTTTACAAATGGACCTAGATGGTCTATATGCAGTGTATCAAAAGGTACTGCAACCTTCTCAACAGAATGCACAAGTCCAGTTTTTTTGTTTTTCACCAGGTTCCTTATTATAGACTATATATTATGTCCATTCTAGACAACATCCAATGTATTTCTTAACATATCTTCTCATACCTGAGAACCAGTATAATTGAGATATTGCAGAAATAGTCTTTTCTACTGACATGTGACCAGTTTCATCATGATAATGCAAGACAACCTGCCTGCGGGCTTGCCTTGGAACAACCCACCTTTTGCCTTCTGAAGTTTTTCGATATAGTCGATTGTTTACGATGCAGTAGTTTGATGGATCTTTCTCTTCCGCATCTGAGAGAGATTTCGATAGCAGATCTATAATAGTGTTGCATCTTTCATCTTTTAGTTGGGCATGTAAGATTCAATCTTCTTGATCGATGTTTACAAGGTTTATGTCAAACGTGAGTGCCTCCTCTGGAATTTTTGCGACAGTATCTCTGCTTAGATCATCCGCATGGAACATTTTTGTACCTGAACGGTATTCAATATCGAAAGTGAATTCTTGAATGGTTAACCACCATTCTTCATTCTGGGAATTATATCTCTCTTGGTCAATGTTGTCCGCACTGCATTACAATCTGTGACCACCTTAAAGTGGATTCCGATGTAAAATATTCGAAAATGTTTTAATGAGTTTACTACCGCCATGGTTTCTAACTCGTGAGAATTGTATTTTTGTTTTTCCTTTGTGGTCTGCCTTGAAAAGTACATAAAGGGCTTTAAAGTGCCATTTGATTGTTTCTGAAGTAAAATCCTTCCAATGCCCCACTTTGAAGCATTTGTATGTACTTCAGTTTCTAACTCAGGATTGTAAACAGCAAGGACAGGCCTCGAAGTCAATTTATTCTTGAGGGTTTCGAAAGCTGCACGTTGTTCGTCACCCCATTTTTTTTTCGTGAGAAGTGTCAAAGGTCTTGCAAAGTCCTTTATATATCTTCTGGAGTAACTTGACAAACCTAAAAATTGGCGTGTATTGTGGACATCAACAGGTTCTGGAAATCGTTCAATTGCTTTTGTTTTTTGATTACCAGGTCGTATTCCATCGGAGCTGATTTCATGTCCCAAATAGTCTATCCTTTCCATAAAGAACTGACACATCGACAGACGCAATGGCAATCCTGCGCCTTTTAGAGCTTCAATTACGTTTCGTAGTACTTGCCAAATTCAAACTCGTGAAATACATACAGTCTTTTAATTTTTCTAAGAACTCGTCTGCACGTGGAAGTGGAAATCTTAACAGTCTTCGAATTCAATGCACGATAATCTACACACATTAGATTTTCTCCATTTTTCTTTTTGACTAATAGAATCAGACTTGAATATGGTGAACTACATTCTTGAATTACTCCCTTAGCCTGTAAATCATCTACAATAGTCTGTAAAACTTTTCGTTCATTGTAAGACAAATCATAAGGACGATACACGACAGGACGATCATCAGTAGGATAGATTCGCATTTTAAGAATATCTGTTTTACCCAATTCACTAGTGTTTAGTGCAAAACAGCACCTAAATTGATTCAGTAAGTCAAGGAGCTTTACTGCTTGCTCCTCAGATAAATTTGAATTATATAACACATGCCAATATCAGAAGAAATACTTTTATCTTCAACACAATCAACGCCTCTAGGTGGAATCTGAGTTTCACTTAACTCAACTAAGCTGATATATATTCAAATTATTGTACCCTGTTCTAGCCAATCCACTAAAGTCTACTTTGCATGTGGAATATCATGGCAACAGTTCGTTGCAGTCACTAATAGATCCCAACATCCCAAAAAAAATTCAGGAATGCACTCGGGCTCCACAAATGTTCCATTAACCGCATCGTTGGGCTTGAGCTTTTTTTTGACTAGTAACTCTAATCGATTGAGTCTATTACTAACATACATTTCGAGTAGTGGAGGAGTGTGTGAGACTCTTTCACTTGATGAAACTACCTGAACGATGTTCGTTTCTCTAGATCTGGGAATCTTGGAACTTGCCTGATGATGTAAATATTGTCCGTTTTATCTTGTAATCATAGTCGTTACTACTACTGCTAGATTCGGATGTTGAACTTGAACTTAGTCTGGATCCTTTCCTTTGGCCCATTGCTTTTGCTTTCTTTTTATATACTATATTTATATAATAGTAAATACTTATACTCATGCTTTTCGAATAAAATTGCGAAGATAAATTGAGAGAAAGTTGTTGCTACACGTTGAACAACCTCTCGAACTTAAATAAGGCAATATAAGCTCAATTCTATACGTTGAATAGCTTATACAGAGCGTTAACCAATCAACCAGATATACCACTTCGAAGGAAGCGCCAAAATCGGCAACACTGTTTATTATTCCACTATAGTATCGATGCATAATCGTCCATCGACGGATTTAAACAAATTAATAATACTTTAAGTTCTGAAATTACTAATCTACAATGAGTAGGTGACGTAATATGATTGTCAAATTACCGGCAAGTGGTTAAATGAACCGGCTGCTCAAATTTCTCAAACATTTATTACCAAACATTTAAAATTAAATTTTAACTGTTAAAGATGTTCAAAACTCATCTACTTGTTCCGATAGTAACAGTATGTTATTAAAATCGCTTTATCAATTTTTCTCGATTATTAGTTTTTATTGCATAGTATATAAATTATTGTAATGACTGAATAAATAATTAATTAAAAATAATGCTATTAATGTAAATTAATAAATAATTCAAGCAATTATCAAGTAAGGAATTAAAAGAATATTCAGAAACTAAAGCCATAGTCACCTCTATTTTGAAAATGACATTTACACTCTACGAGTATGCCGTCTACACTTTAAATATTTATAAATGCATGTCTATAAATTATAATAATAACGCATACCTTATTAAATGTTTACACTTTAAGTCAGCATATCTAATTGAAACCCAAACGCAGTGTATATTCTTATAAATATTTTAATCTATTTTAAATTTAAATCGCGAAATATAAGTCTATTACTATACGTTGAATAGCTTATAGTATAATATCCTTGTAAATGTTACTGCCTATTTTTAATTTATATTCCAAAATATAAGTATATTACTATACGTTGAATAACTTGTATTATTCTTAAAATATTTTAACCTATTTTGAAATCAAATCGCGAAATATAAGTCTATTATCTACACTTTGAATAGCTTACAAATATAATAAATTATTAATATAATAAAATTGTGAAGTTAATTAAAGATAAGTCTGTTGCTCCACGTTGAACAGTTTCTCAAACTTAAATAAGGTAATATAAGCTTAATACTATACGTTGATTAGCTTATATATACTATCCTTATAAATATTTTAACCTATTTTCAAATCAAGTCGCGAAATAAAGTCTATTAGCTATACTTTTGAATAGCTTATAATACATCAGAATAAATATTTTAATGTCTATTAAATAAATTATCTGATAATACATACAGTTCAACTCCTTTAAAATCAGTTCCAAGACATCCTATTGTTCCAAGTATATGGCACATGTACATAATTGGCAAGAAAACAGCAAAAATTGTTCCAAAAACACCACATAAAAACACCCAGGCGATTCACTGTATATTAAATGTTATTTACACGTCGCATTTGGTGCAAAATCCGGTAATATTCCACGTGAAATGTAACAACACTTAGCAAGTTCACTTCTTGCAGTAAAATTCCATTGTTATTTTGTCACCCTCGAAACATTCACATACAATTATACTATTATTGTGTTTTTAAACAAATATCACTATTAAATAAGTATAAATATGACTTAACACTTGTTAGCACATGGATAATGATAATATCCTACCGCTGCTTTGTTAGAAATTTTAAAAGCAAAATGCAGAGGTAAATACATTTATTTTAAATATTTAGGTAATACACAAATCTTTCTTTTACGGAATACCATCATCGACTGGCTACCCAAACACTTGATTTCACCCCTATTCGGGTCACCCTGCTGTTTTTCAAAACATCGCACCTTGTCCAGCGATTAGTCAGGGCCGGTGTGACAATATTCTTTACATTTTGTTGAGCCACAATATGACAACAACAAATTGACAATATTTAGTTGTCGTTATATCTGTTTTCTTTCAAGAGTCAATAAATACATAATATGTTATAATATATAATATATTATATTGGTTCATTAATATTAATGTTCTATTTGTGATTCAATATAGACAATTTAATAGACAACCGAACAACATACCTTGTGTCCGGTACATACACAACAACTATTTAGTATTACAATGGTATTACCTCATAATTAACATTTTTTATAAAATCTTTTATAGTGCTTCTAATAATTTGGGCAGAACTGTACTTATACTAGGAAAAAACAGAATCCGTTCAGATTATTATAGATGTTTAAACACCTGCTGACGTTAAGCGTTTTAAAGAATTCTTCAAAACTGTGAATGTGATTGTAAACCATACTTTTGACTTTCTCAGCTATTTTTATTTTGTTTCTTAGCGACAAAGGTTTGCTATTTTACGACAGGTTGTTATAGAGCTTTTAAGATTTTTATGATCGCCGAGACCTACCCTAATATTATTATGCATTGTTATATTATTGGGTATTTCACAATATTATATTCGGGTAAATACTATTACTTCAGTAATTGGGGCACATTTTAACATTTTATTAGTTATATTGTACAAACTAGTTATATGTTATGATTAAAATATGATGACATTGTCTTTTAGACCGAAAAATACCTACGTATGGGATATATAAGATTTTTAAAATATGCAAACAAATTTTTGGATCATTATCCAGGAACCTGACGCATTCTTAAAAAAATTAAGGAATTTGCATTTTGTATAAAACTTAGGTAAAGGATTCTCAAAAGATTAAGTAAAGATATCCCAAATCTACAATCTCGTATCTATAATAGCATTGCATAACTAGACTACTAGACATTGTCTAGTTAAACAATGATAATAGCTTGTATTTAAACAAAAAAAATGCAATCAATGGGACTGCTAATCCCATGTACGACCAACAAACACCTCGTGTTTCACAACTCTTACTCGACTCTACTTGATTTTCTAAAAAAACAAAATATTTTAAGTCTCTTTTTCTAAAAATGTTTGTGGACAGCGTGTGGATATATTATTAAGTTTTTAAAACCTAATTAAAAAAAGACATATTTTTTAAATATGAAAATATCTTACCGCCTAATTCAACATATAAATTATCCACTTGGCGCAGATTCATATTGTTTAGGACAACATAATTGGTTAATTCTTGAAATACTATAAACAAAAATGAAAATACATTTCAATAGATATAATAATCTCGAAAAGTTCTTACCATCCTCGCTAATTATTTCTTTTACTAACACAACTCTTTTAACTAACACAATAATTTAACCTTGTAAAGTTAGGCCGAATTTACTTTGTAATACTAAGGCGATTTGGCGGTTTCTAAATGTAGGCGTAGCATTCTTGAAAGTAGATTAGCAGTAAGTGCCATATGCTAAGGTATATGGACGGCAACTGTAGCAGATACCGTCAAAACGCCATAGTATTTAACATTTGCCGCCAAATGGCTAAGTATTTTAACTGAAAAGTGTAGATACCGCTAACAAAATTGCAATTTTATTTAAAAAATAATGCTTCTACAACTCCAAAGACTTTATAAATATATACTAAATACCCTATTCTACCTAAAAATACAAAAATCTCATTTTCGATAAAAAATCAGTTCCCGCCTTTGGGCTTAGCACGGCAGTATAGTAGGGGAGCAAAGTATGCTAAATGTGCAGTCACTCAAGCGCTTTGGAGACCTATTGGGTTGTGAAGAGTAGGTCCTAAAACCAAAAAAAGTTAAGTAACATTTTCCATTTTAGTGGGCGCTTGCCATTTTTTAATTTAATTTTCCATTTCCAACAATCGTTTTTTCCGATTATAACACCATCTATGCATAATTCGAAAAAATGTTTCGAATAAAAGTTACTTATTTTTTCGTAAGGAATCCAAATCTGCGATAAAGAATGGGGTTCCTATTTAAGATTTTAAAGTAACCCCCCACCCCATCTCCGTGGAGGGTCGCGTTTAGTAGATAATTAAATAATTAATAATAATTATTAATAACCCCATTCGATAGAATTTTTAAAAATATTAAATAAGTGTATTTTACAGTTTTTCGATCTGATGTTCATTTCGCGAAATATCGCGGGATTCGTATTTAAAATATTAAATTTACCCCCACCCCTCTCCGTCGGAAGTCGTGTTTGGTATCATTCGATAGATTTTTAAAAAATATTGAGCACATGTTTTTTAGTTTTTCGATCTGTCATTCATTTCGCGAAATATTCGCTTTTTTCTTGTGAAATTTTGGGACTCGCCCATTTCCTTACGCCCGGCTCAAATCGTCAGATTTTTGAAATATACACTCTTTTGCATGTACTTAACTTACCTTATCTTAATCTGACAATTTCGAGTTTTTTTAAGGATATATTTTTTTTTTCGGGCCACCCTTAACGAACTCCCCTGTGTTAAGAGCCAATATATGGTAGAAGTACATATGCAGGGTACCAGGTTTCTCCCCATATGATAATCTGACGCGCTCGAGTAACTGCAAAAATCCCCGCTTGGGCTCCCCTACCATTCAGACATATACATTTTAAAGTAGATGACTTTAAAATGATATTGTCAATATTTACGATTTGAGCTATTCCAGGTCAAATCAACACACTTTGAATTAATTTTTTTCCTGACCTATTTAGATTTTGTTAAAATTTAGAGTACTCATAGTGGATGATTAGGTGAAGAAAAATACAAAATACAAAAATACAAGATTTTTATTTCAAGCCGTTTTCGAAATATGGTTATGTAAAGATTTCCAAAAATAATCAAAAACAGCGACCATACATTTTAGAATTTTTTATTGGAATGGTTGTAGAAGCTGTCCTAATTGAGCTAGAATGCTGGGAGAGGTGCATTTTGCAGCATTTTTAAAGCTCTTTATAGTGATATATACAGCATGATAGCATGAAACATGATGTTATGATAAACAAGTTTTTCTCAAACAAGAACAATATATTTTGATTAAGTTTTTTCCAAAAAAAGCATAATTTAAAATTTTCATAATATTCCTACAAATACAGAGTACTGTTGTGAATAACATATAAAAGTTTTATCATGGGATGGTGATGGGTTCAACATAAAAAAATAAATTTCACACATACAGTTGAAACAGTCTCAAATTCACCGTCTAAATATTACCAAGTCCGACCCTGTCGTGATATGTAAAAGTGAAACGCAGTTCGCACACGAAATATTTTTCAATAAGTCTCACGCTAAGTGAAGACTTATAATTTTCGTCGACATTCAAGTACCTAGAAAATAACACGTGCTGTTGTTGTCGGCTAGAGTATAAAGAGCTTTTATAGCTTTTTCAGACAGAAGTCTGTAGATTTTTTGTATTGGAACAGAAAATGTCGACATAAATAAGTCGATGGTATTGATAAAACCCTCAAGTATTGAGTTCTCAAAACTAGCTGTGAGGTTGCCAGTCAGCATATTTCGTGAAAACTCATAGATTTGTTATTGCAAGGATAGCGTCCAAGGACTGGTCCAAAAAAAGGCCTAACCCAAACATCCAAAGTAAAAGTTTTCCTCCAACACCAAATTGTTCTGTATGGTCCACATATTGTTCAGTAAAAAGTTACACCATTTTGAGCGTCCGGTTTGGGGGGCAGATGGGGGAGAATTCGGTAAATTAGTAGTTTTTTTACGTTTTTCGTCAATATTTCTAAAACTATGCTTTAGCGTAAACAATGTTATATACAAAAATGTTCTACATGAAATTTAAAACGAAAGATCTTGTATACATAATTGTTATAACATCAACGGTTCCAGAGTAACGGAGGGTGAAAGTCGAGGTTTTCGATACTTTTTATATTTTTTGGGCAATGTATGGTATATATATATATATATATCGGTTTTAAAACGTTCTCCTACGTCTTCCGATGCCTAGTCGCCATTCACTTCGGTCCATCCAAAGGTCTTCATCCAATTCTCTTTCTCTCATTTCTCGATTTATGCCTTCTCTCCAACTCAGGCGGGGTCTTCCTCTTTTTCGTCTACCATGAGGGGTCCACGTTAGGATTTGTTTCGGGAGTCGTTCTTCGGACATTCTTTGTACGTGTCCATACCATCTAAGCTGTTTGGTACTAATGTCATCTACTATTGTGTGTTTCAAATTCATTATTTCCCTAATTCTGTTGTTGGTTACCCTTTCTAATCTTGATTTTCCTGCTGAGCGCCTCCAGAAATCCATTTCTGTTGCTTCAAGTTTTCTCTTGTATGGTATAACTATACCAAAAACCCAGACATCCAAAGTGAAAGTTATCCTCCAACACCAAATTGTTTTATATGGTCCACATAATGTTCAGAAACAAGTCACACCATTTTGAGCGTCGGGTTTGGAGGGGAGAGGGGGAGAAATCGGTAAATATAAAAAGTATCGAAAACCCCCACTTTTCACCCTCCGTAACTCTGGAACCGTTGATATTATAACAATTATGTATAGAACCTTTTTTGTTTTAAATTTTATGTAGAATATTTTTCTATAGAACATTCTTTACGCTAAAGCATAGTTTTAGAAATATTGACGAAAAACGTAAAAAAACTACTAATTTACCGACTTCACCCCCATCTCCCCCCCAAACCGGACGCTCAAAATGGTGTAACTTTTTACTAAACAATATGTGGACCATATAGAACAATTCGGTGTTGAAGGAAAACTTTTACTTTGGATGTCTGGGTTAGGCCTTTTTTGGACCAATTATAGTATACTACCTCCGTAACTTTGGAACCGTTCATTTTAAAAGGGTTATCCGTAGGGCCTTTTTTATTTGAAATTTAATGTAGAACAATTTTGTATAGAAGGTTGTTCATGCTAAACCGCATAGTTTTAGAAATATTGACGAAAAACTTACAAAACTACGAATTTACAGATTTCTCCCCCCTCTCCCCCCGCAAACGGGACGCTCAAAATGGTGTGACTTTTTTCTGAACATTATATGGACCATATAGAACAATTTGGTGTTGGAGGATAACTTTCACTTTGGATGTCTGGGTTTGGGTCTAACTATACCATAGTAAATTCCCTTTTTCTCGAACTTTTAAAAGAAACGCGAAAGACTTAATTTTTTTTATTTCTTACCAGATCAGTTTTATTTTTCTGAACATTTTTTTACATGAATAAACGATAATTATGTTTTAAACTTATATGTCTTCTTATTCTCTTTGCACAAACCATCTCTGATCCTTATTGTAATAGGACAAGCAGACTACCTTAGACACCAATGGTAAGTACCGATTGCTATTCAAAGGGATACCATTTTGAGTAAATTTTTTTTGTAATTCTTATATAGACATATGGCAATAGATTTTGATCTATTGACGGCGCCCAAAAATTATTAACTTCTTTTCTTTATATTAAATATTTTCGTAAGAACTCACCCCCTAAATTCTCTGAGACTGTAGCTACCGCGGTATTAAAAAAATTATGTAGCACGAATTTTGTCAAGCCTATGATTTAACAATAATGTCTAAGTATATCTTTATGTTTATTTAATTTGTCGTGCTTCACAGTATGGTGAAAATTAAAGAAATAAATTCGTAATGTCGCCAGCTGGCGACTTTAAGGAAAAATCCCGAAACAGGTCGATTTTTATTTTTAACTTGTAATTATTTGGCATATATATCATACTAGTGACCCCATCGGAAATATATTATATATTATCAATCTCTTAATTCTATATTTCCTGCGATTAGATGTAAACTATGTTTTGCTTTAAAGTGAGTAGATTTGTTAAATATATTTGTTACACTTTTTTATGAAAATAGTTTTAACAAGTTTGACCCAAAAACCTAGTAATTTATAATTATTCATAGAAACAAATATACCTATCATATTTTTTTTAGGTTTTATTTGCGTCATACGTTTTATCACACCCTATTTAAAATATAGGTAGGTATGATAAATACGTTTCTAAAAACTCCTGTGAGGATAAATATTTCGTAAGAGAATTTTCGTATGCATTTCCGTTACCGTGACAAAACATTCGAGATGATTCCATGACCGAAGTGGAACATTTCTAATTCAGTTTCGTAATTTTTTCATCGGATATGATTTTCTAAATGCAGGTGAAAGTAACGGAGTATTGTTGTTAATAATAGAAGGTTACAACGTTTCTGTCGACTTCGAGTTCGAGTGTAGGTAAATTGGGTCTTACTAGAAATTTTACGGCGATAAATTACCAACTACTACGCAGTTTGTATCTATTAATTTAATCATGTGACTCTTTAATGTTTTGTCGAGTTATATGGCAAAAATACTGTATTTATGAAAACAGTTAAACTCAAAGAAAGTAGACCTAGAAATGCGTTATTTGAAATATCTACTGGTACATATAGTCTAAGAGCTAGACAGCTAGAGCCGAAAAATCATCTTCATAAGTAATATGGAGTTTGGCATGTGAAATGTGTCTATTGTATATTGATAATTATGACCCCTTTCAGGCTGACACCTCAGTGGATACAGGAAGTAGCAATAAGGGATGAAATGGGAAGGTTAGAGTAGTCTTTAAAGGTTTTCACCTCCTATTTTGTTAAACCTCCATCGATTTGCATGAAAATTGGTGACTAGTTAGAACATACCTCAGGAAATAAAAATGATTTGGTGCCAACTTGCACTTTTACACTGGTGGTGGATACCACCCCTTCTCGGGGGTGAAAACGATTTTATTAAAAATAACCCCACAAATCGATAGAGGGACAAATTATAAGTAAAATTTGTTATATCATGTTATTAAAATAAATCAATACTTTTTGAGTTATTAAAGATCAAAGATTTGTCTGTTTAAGAGCACATGCGTGAAGTTACGGATGATAAAAAGAACATATTATTAATTATATATTATTTCGATATTATAAATTTAGCAAAAGTGTATTCGAATATGTCAAATGTACACATTATTAGACACCCCCAGTTTCTGGACATATTCAGTTTATAATGAAAAAAAAATTCCATTAAATATCGAAATAATATAAAATTAATATTTTACTAACATACAATTAATTAACATGTTCTTTTTATCATCCGTAACCTCACGCATATGCTCTTAAATAGACAAATGTTTGATCTTTAATAACTCAAAATGTATTGATTTATTTTAATAACATGATATAACAAATTTTACTTAAAATTTGTCCCTCTATCGATTTGTGGGGTTATTTTTAATAAAATAGTTTTCACCAGCGGGAAGGGGTGGTATTCACCACCAGGGTAAAAGTGCAAGTGGCACCAAATCAGTTTTGTTTCTTGAGGTATGTTCTAACTAGTTACCAATTTTCATGCAAATCGATGGAGGTTTAACAAAATATAAGGTGAAAACCTTTAATGACTGCACTAACTTTCCCCTTTCATCCCATATTGCTACTTCCTGTATCCACTGAGGTATCAGCCTGAAAGGGGTCATAATTGTCAATATACAATGGACACATTTCACAGGAAAAACTCCATATTACTTATGACGATGATTTTTTTCGGCTCTAGCTCTCCGTCTAATACACATTCACATGATCGACAATTAATTTCATACATACAGTGAAGCAAGCAAATGAATTACTGAAATATTGTGAGCAGCAATGACAGAACAATTAACAACAAAAATTAACAAAATTATAAAACACAATAAAATACCGGAAGAATGGAGAATGAACGAACTAATTCTACTATTCAAAAAATGAATAAAAAACAGCCAGAAAACTACAGAGGTATGGGAACATCCATAAACTACGTCGTAAAAGTATTGGACTTTTTAATACCCTCACCCCCTTCCGTCGTAAAGCATCATTTACAGTCGATCCCCCATGTCGACGTCGCGATTGCAACTCATAACCCCCCAACTGTACAACTAATTAGCTTTATTTTGACAAAATACACCACTTTTATCAGAGTTCGTATGCTTTCTTAACTGCATCATACCTTGATACTTATTTTGTTTTGATTTCGATGTTTTGATTCTAACTAAATAGAACATATTATTTAATTTCTATTCGTTCTTTAGAATTGTCTCAGATACAGTATTCCGTAAATAAATGAACAGTTTAATAAACTGCTCGTCAAAAGTTAGGGATATAGAAAATTCTGCTCAATTTTCATAGTAGATTTTTTCGTGAACAGATTAACGGATTCCGCAATTTTTTTTATTATTTTAGATTTTTCTTTAGTATTTACACAGTTATGCAAAGGTTTACTCAAACTTTTTTTTTTGTACTTATACCGGGTGGAAGAAAAGAAATGTTTTTCTTATGTTAAGTTTGAGACGCCCTGTAGGGAGGACGAGGTACAAATGTGAGTATACATCTAAATCGTATTATAGTCTTATGTTTTGTGAGCATTTTGTTTTTTGGATGTCCCTGATATCTTTAGAAACAAAAAAAATAGACGGTTTTGTAATTTAACATGTGTTTTAACCGAAACAAAAGTTTGAGACACCTTGTAGGGAGAAAAAGGCACAAAGGTGAGTATACCTCGATATTATGTTGTAGTCTCATATTTTGTGAATATTTTATTTTTTTAATTTCCCTAATATCTTTAATAACAAAGAAACTAGACGGTATTATAAACGGTATTATATAACTGACGACTTGCATCACATCACACATGTGAAACATAGAAACACATATTAAAGAGTAACACCGTCTAGTTTCTTTGTTATTAAAGATATCAGAGAAATTAAAAAAATAAGATATTCACAAAATACGAGACTACAACACAATATCGAGGTATACTCACCTTAGTGCCTTTTTCTCCCTACAAGGTGTCTCAAACTTTTGTTTCGGTTAAAACACATGTTAAATTACAAAACTGTCTATTATTTTTGTTTCTAAAGATATCTGGGATATTCAAACAACAACATGTTCACAAAACATAAGACTACAATACGATTCTGATGTATACTCACATTTGTACCTCGTTCTCCCTACAGGGTGTCTCAAACTTAACATAAGAAAAACATTTCTTTTCTTCCACCCGGTATAAGTACAAAAAATAAGTTTGAGTAAACCTTTTCACAATTGTGTAAATACTAAAGAAAAATCTAAAATAAAAAAAATAGCGGAATCCGTCTGTTCGCGAAAAATCAACTATTAAAATCAGCATAATTTTATATATCCCTAACTTTTGACGAGCAGTTTATTTATTTCTTTCAGACGTTGTTATATGAAAATATATCAAACGACGTTGAATGTGCACTCATGGCCCCCTCCCCCGTGTCGGATAACGTCGTAATAAGCAAGTCCCCCTCCCCCTTTTCAACGACGTAGTTTATGGATGTTCCCTATCAACTTGTTGAATGTTACCCTGAAACTTCTAACTAGAATTCTACAAGAACTAATGAATCAGAGGATAAGTTTAGCAGATGAACAACAGGCGTTTTCGTACTGAAAGATCGTGTACAGATGCAATACTCGTCATAGTCATAAAGCAAATTTTTGTATAATAGTAGAGTAATAGAGTATAATAGACCAGCATTTCTATGTCTCATTGACTTTACCATTGCATTTGACAAAGAAAGACTGAAAGATGTAATCCAACTTCTGTATAGTAGAGAAGTTCCCTAGATATCATAAAAAATATTGAAAACATCTACCAAAACAACAAAATAGAAGTCAGAATATATGGGCAACCTACAGAACCTATAGACATGGGCAGCGGAATAAGATAGGGGAATTCATTGAGCTCTATGCTCTTCAATTTAATCATAGATGAAATCATCAAAAGCGTCAACAAGAAGCGTCATACAGAATGGGAACCCAAGAAGTAAAAATACCCTCTTAGGGGTGTACTGTGTAACGTTACAAACGTCACATCTTTGCTATTTTATTTTTAAATAATTATTTTATTCTATTTTCTTTAATATATCATTAATAATTTTCTTCTATTTGTTTTACCTGTTTTCTTCGTTAAAAACTAGTTGGCGCCCTCTTTTATTATCCTCTATTTACTATATCTCTTTTCATTTAAATCATCAACTGAAGATACTGAACGTACCCCGTATATTCTTACTCTCTAGTTATCTGTCTTTTAATGCGGAACATGCCTGCCACCTCATACGTTGCACTGTCATGACAGTGACACTTCGTCTCTCAATTCTCAAAATGGTGGTAAAAAATTAATTTTGGTATAAAAGCCAATTACAGGGCAACAGGGCTGATAATAGCTATCTATTTCCAGACTTTGATATTCTCTTGAGGTGAGTAGTTTATAACATCACTGTACAAAATTTTCTAAGCCTGTATTCATTTTTTATAATGATTTTTTTTACCTAACCTTCCATGTCGAAAAGCACATGTTTCATATTTTACATTCTCGTTATTGATATGCTTTTAGTAATCAAATTTTAACTAGTAATATTCAACCTTAATTTCATTTAATTTATTCTTGTCATCTGCTACTCTTTTTGATTATTTCTTAAAAGAATGGCAGACTTAACACATTTTGGTTTTTAACTCCTTGATTGTCACTTATACGCATTGTATCTTCTAGTTTTTTGTGATAAAGATCACCGTCCTCCCTTCGGGAGCTTCAAGCCATCATCACCGGTGATGGAACTAATAAGGCTGACACAATGAAGACCCTGTCATCTAGAGTGCAACAACTACCATCTCCAGCTGCAGGGGCCTAGGGCCACAACATCTGCCCAGGTCTACAAGAAGTCTACAGCAGTACCATTCGACATGAAGAAGTTACTATCGAACCAGTACCACAAGCCATGCATAAGTATAATCTAGAAATTGTTAGTTTTTGGCAAGAATTTGAATATATTTGTTAATGCATTTAATAAGTCATATTTTATTATATCTTTATGAACAATAAACATAATTGGTGAAAATATTGTTTTGTTTGCTTCCATTTTAAATTTTCAGAGTTCATGTCTAAGACTAGGACAAAACGAACACACATCTAGAGATACTGAGCTAAGCTTAGGGTGAACGATAGCTATCTTAGTTGGTTGAAATATTATTTTCAATTAGCTGGGGTAGTCTATGGTCGTTTTCGTTTCAACTGATAGCCCAAGATGAAGATAGTCTGCAAAGATTAGTCCGCAGTTTTAACATAAGAGCAAAATAATTCAATATGACAATTTCATCTCAGAAAACTAAAACAATAGTAAACAGTAAAGAACCCATCAGATGTAAAATAGAAATTGATGGCATCAGTATTGAACAAGTAATGGAAATAAAATAAGTTGGAATTACACTGTCCAGCTACGGCGACCTGGACAAAGAAGTTAGAAATCAAGTACAAAAAGCGAATAAACTGGAAGGATGCCTTAATAACATTATATGGCGAAACCGATATAATTATTAACATTGAGATGAAGTCAAGAATTTATAAAGCCAGTGTAAGAACAATAATGACATAAGAACCAGAAACAAGACCCGATAAGGCCACAGCACAAAGACTACTAGAAACGTAAGAAATGAGAGTACTGAGAAGAATTACAGGAAATACGCTGAGAGATCTAAAGATTGGTGAAGACATTAGAAGTCAATGTAACGTACAGTGTATAAATAAATGGACATAAAATAGAAAAAAATTGAATAACCACATAAGCAGAATGGGGAAGACTCGTGTGGTCAAAATAGCAAGAGATAAATCACCAATCGGTAGAAGAAGTATCGACTGACCGCGCAAAAGATGGAGTGACAACATTCCATAGAGGTATCAATTTGCCAATGCACAAGCAGAATTGTTATAAAGAGGAAGAAGAAAAATAAGAACTTATTTGTAATTGAAAATTTCTCACAATAGGGAACTTGCACATTCTTTTTTATTACATTATAATGTTCAGTTTTGTATAAAAATGAGATTTCCAAAATTTCACGCTTCAAAAACTCATAATAACTTAGAAGTACAAATCTAACGTCTTCTTTATTTTGAAATAGTTCAAACGACCCGTGACGTCACAGAATTTAACTATGTGATTCCGTTTGTTCCGTTTATGGTTATATTTACGTATATTCTTCTTCTTCTTCTTCAGTTTATTGGCCTCCACCTACTTGGGTATTTGCCCAGCTCGTCGTCGGGGAATAAAGGAAAAATATTTATATTCTAATGACATTTATCGCATGTCGTTGTAATAATATATACCAGTTTGTTGAGATTGGAGTTTGATACAGTTTTTGAATGAAAGGAAAGAAGGTTTACTATTGAAAATAAATCCATTTTGTAAAAGTACAAATTTTCTATGAATAGTTCAAACGATCAAAAACACTTTTAACGTCACATAACTGTATTTTTTACTGACGTTTATAATGTCTAATTTAAAATTATATATACAATTGGTGTAGAATGTAAACATACAACCCCGTGACGTCACGACACGTTTTGGGGTGGCTGGTATAAGTTGAATTTTTAGTCGTCTTTAGGGGCCAAACGAAAGACAAACAAAACTTTTTTATCTTTGATACAGGTTCTAAATTATGTTCTGTTGTGATTTATACCATTTTTTTCGAATTTAAAATTTTATGCAAGTTCCCTATTGCAAATAAATTATTATATTTTAATACTATATAAATTACGTGGTATGAAATTGACATATTAAAAACAAACTTATCAATATTCAATTTGTTTAATGCACATATAAATCACCTATTATGTTAATGTTATAGCTATAATACAAATTTAAGCACGTTTTAGTATAACAATTTAAATAGCTACTAGCAATTTTTCACTTCAGATAAAATTAATAATATAATTTTATTTAAATAATAATATGTAGTCAAGTCAATATTACAGATCTACAACCAAACCTACATACAGTGCGCTAGAGTAAGTGTTCCCCCCCCCCCCCCCATATTAACTCATTTATTTTTAGCACATAAACAAAACACTCATACAGGTCGATTTTAAAAATAATCATAGTATATTCTTCATCGATGTTTCGAACTTTACGCGATCCCTCTTCAGGAGACAGTCATAACTTTGATGTTTTTAAATGGGAAAGTACATCATGTGACACCTCGTTTAAAAGCGTTGACTGAATAGAAATACTGATTACAAAAATGTATACTACTTGCGCAAAATGTCGCTCAAATGCTTTTTAAATGTATTAATTTTTTTAATCCTGAGAAAACTAATGAGTATATTTAAAAAATTTAAACGCAGAATGAAAGATTGCATTATTACCGAGGGCCGAAAGTCCCTTATAATAAATAAAAAGATTCTTTTAAATAATATATTTGAAATTAAAAATCATACTTTTTCTCTTCGTTTTCACCCCTGTAACTTAATAAATAGCGAACAGAAAGCGAAATAATTAAAACTAACTAGGGATATAAAAATTTGGTCGGATGAGCCGATCAGTGGTTAAGTTTTCAACTAGCAATAATCGCACCTCGGAAAAACCTCATTGGTTACGACATCGCCACAGCTTCCTGATTATCCCGACCTGTACTGAAGAGCACCCCAATCACAGGTTCGGTCCCACCATGTTAATTTGTATATTATTGTGTAAATGATGTCTAACCAGGAATAGCCTAATAAAATAAAAAAATGTCAAAATGTAAATTCGTACAGGTTAAAACAAATTTTATATCAGGTAAAGTTTAGGCGGGTACAAAAGATATTTTCAAGAAAGTATCCAAATCATACAAGAGGATCATTGTTTAAATAATTAAAAAGGGGTCATTTTTGCAAAAAATATTACTTTTTTAACTGCTGAGGTGATTCACTTATTAATGAAGGTCTATGGGATCTTTTTCTACAAAGTTGAATGGTAAATCTTTCACATAAGACTTACTAAATTAAATTTGACCCCCTATTTATTTAAATAATTGTATATAAAACTTTAAAAACAAATTTACAAAAAATTATTTTTAGCATATTAAATAAACACTATAAAATATCCTATTTTATAAATTAAGTTGCGCTATGTTACCAAAATTAAGCAAAAAAAAATTGATCGAAAAATATTTAATATTTTTTGAGATATTGAATTTGTTTATTAAATGTTACTATATTTTCAATTGCAAAAACGCGGTTATTGCCAAAGAAATATTCACCTGTATTAAATCTTATTATTTTTATTTTTATGTATATTTTCGATAAATGTATTAATACATTCAAATTTCAATTAAACTTTCCCCTAAAATGGCATTTGAAAATTATTCAAATTTGTTTATAATTTGTTTTTTTAATAACGTCGCGGGGATTAAATATTTTGAAATTCCGTTTCGATAATTGGATTTCTGGGAATTTTTCACTAATTAACAAATTTTTTTGTCTTTTTTTCCTCTTCTTTTTTTTTCTTGGCAAACAAGACAAACTTGGCAAACATTTAAAAAACAAATTCAATATCTCAAAAAATATTAAAAATTTTTGGACCAATTTTTTTTATTATTACTGATAACATAGCGCAACTGCTCCTGGAAAATAAGATATTTTATAATGCTTATTTAAAACGCTAAAAATCATTTTTTGCAAATTTATTTTTAACGTTTTATGTATAATTATTTAAATAAATAGGGGGTCACATTTAATTTAGTAAGCCTTATGTGAAAGATTTACCCTTCAACTTTGCAGAAAACAATCCTATAGACCTTCATTGGTAATTGATTGACCTGAGCAGTTAAAAAAGTAATTTTTTTGCAAAAATGACCCCATTTTAATTATTTAAACAATGATCCCCTTGTATGATTTGGATACTTTCTTGAAAATATCTTTTGTACCCACATAAACTTTGATATAAAATTTGTTTCAACCTGTACGAATTTACATTTTGATTTACATGTAGTGTCATTTTATTTTACTAGACTAGAAGTCCGTGCCAAGTTTATGATTTCCATTGTACTCCAGGGTAAAAAGCTAGAAATAGACCATGTTCCGGACACTCAAAGATCCAGGTAGCTGACTACTTTTTTAGTTATTGTAGACCTATAGGAAGAAAACCTACCATGTTTCCTGCCTAGAGTTCGCGTCCGTTTTTTAATTATTAACAATTTAGTGCAAAAATCGCGATTTTTTTGATTTTTTCCACCCCATTCAAAAGCTAAATAGTTGACATAAAATTACAAAATTTAATTTTTTAGAACATTAAAAAACCTTCAAAATGCCGATTTTTGAAAGTTAAAAAGTTAATTTGTTGCTACGCAAACTGCAAAATAAGTGAAAATCGTTATTTGGTAATAACTTTTACAAAAACTACCTCAGAACTTTAGTGTTTCACCCAAAGTTGGGTATTGGGGTACTTAACAAACCCTCAAAATTTGAGACCGATCCATTAATTAGTTTAAGAGTTATTCTAATTGTTTATCCCGGAGACCTTTATTTTGCAATAACATAAGACAGAAAATAATGAAGATAGGGCAATAATGCGTATGCCAAATGAAAGTAGAAAACTGATACTACAAAATGTACTAAAAAACGATAAAAAAATTATCTAATATGTATAGTCAAAAATCCTAATGCCGAATTTGTGAAATTTTGTAGTTTAAAAACATTTAGAATAACTTTAAAAATATTGTCCGTAGAATACATACAATTTTACATATTAGAAAAGCTGGTATTTTACACGAATTTTTAAAATGTAGTTCAATTGGTGACTAGTCGTGGTAAGTGAAGGGGGAGCTGGGAACCGACAAATGCATGAGTTTAAAAGCTAAAAAAAGAAGCAACTTAAAACTGCCATTCATCATTTTCTATATCATTTTCTATATCTCGGGATCTCATTTTCTATATCATTTTCTATATCTCGGGATCTACTGAATATATTTTGATCGTTCTTTTTTTAATTTGTATGTAATTTTTCTGTACATTACAAATATGCAGTTTGTCTAGAAATTTTTATTAATTAATAAACAGTCTAATTTGTTTAAACAATTTTTGAAAAAATAATTTTTTTCCAAAAATCCATGATTTTAATCATACTATCCCTATTAATCATAGAAAAAGTTAAGGTATACTTTAATAAATAAATTATCTTCAATAAATAATTATCTAATAAAAATCATTTATTTATTAAAGTGTACTTTAACTTTTTCTGTGATCATTAGACTGATTTAGACTGTTTATTAATTAATAAATTTATAAACAAATTGCATATTTGTAATGTACGTAAAAATGACATATCAATTAAAAAAGAAAGATCAAAATCTATTGAGTTGATCCGGAGATACAGCAAATTATATTCGTTTGAAATTGCTTTTTCGGTATTGTTCCCCCTAGTAATCGTTTGCACTACATTTTTTAAAAATCATAGAGGGTGCTGTGAAGGTATAATGTTTGTGCAAATTTTTTTAGAAAAAATACAAATCCCATTCTTTAAAATGGCATTAATGAGATTTCTTAATTATTATAAACAAATTAGCTGTGAATTAAAAAAAGCATATGGCTAACTTTGTACTTTGTCCCAAAAGAGCCCAGGCTATTTTTTTTTATTTGAAAATTCGTGTTAAAATACAGTATAGCCCGAAATATGTAAACAGTACTGAAATTGAAACATAGGTTTCAGTTTATGCACGCTGTCATACTCAAATTAACTTGTATAGACCTGCCCAGTAATTCTTAACAATTATTAATAACTAATAATTGTTAAGAATTACTTGGCAGGTCTATACAAGTTAATTTGGGTATGACAGCATGCAGAAAGAGAAACCTATGTTTCAGTTTCAGCACTGTTTATTTCGGGCTATACTGTAGTATCTTTTCGAATATATAAAAAGATTATTTCTACGGACAACATTTTTAAAGTTATTCTAAATGTTTATAAACTACAAAATTTTAAAAATTTGGCATTATAATTTTTGACTATGTTAATTACTTTTTTAATTTTTTTAATTATATTTTGATACTATCACTCTTCTACATACTTTCATTTGGCATACTCAGAATTGCTCTATCTTCATTATTTTCTGTCTTATCTTATTGCAAAATAAAGGTCTCTGTGATAAACAAATAGAATAACTCTTAAACTAATTAATGGATCGGTCTCAAATTTTGACGGTTTGTTAAGTACCCCAATATACAACTTTGGGTGAAGCACTAAAGTTCTAAGGTAGTTTTAGTAAAAGTTATTAATAAATACCGATGTTCATTTATTTTGCAGTTAGTGTAAAAACAAATTAGCTTTTTAACTTTCAAAAATCGGCATTTTGAAGGTTTTTCAATGTTCTAAAAAACTGAATTTTGTGATTTTATGTCAACTATTTAGTTTTTGAATGGAGTGCGAAAAATCGAAAAAATCGCGATTTTTGCACTAAATTGTTAATAATTAAAAACGGACGCGAACTCTAAGCAGGAAACAGGTAGGTTCAGGGACGTATCTTGCCACTCGTGCGCCCTTGGCGAAATTCAATGATCCCGCCCCCCCCTCCCACAAAAAACGAGACTCCCATTAATTTCACCCACAATTTACAGGACTGTAATATAACAATTTTTAAATAGTTGTAGGCAAATTACTACAACTACTACTTTAAAATGTATTAGGCCTGGTAGCCCGATCAAAGAACAATCTGACCCCAAAAAAAAAATAAAGGAAGGATGAAAATTTGGGAATAGGTAGTTGAAATTGTCTATTATTATATAAGAAAAAGTTTACAATTCTACATCCCCTCAATTTTACAAAAGTGGAGGGGAATATACATTCAAAATCAGACCGGAATTGAATAAAATGACTAATTCAAAACAACTTTTGTTCTATAGAGTTTTTTCGCTAAGTCAATAATTTTCGAGTTATTTGCGAGTGAATATGTTCATTTTTAACAAAAGAAAAACATGTTTTTGGACGGTTTTTCGGAGATAACTCAAAAAGTAAGTATTTTATTGAAAAAAATATTCATAGCAAAAATATAGATTATAAAAAATTGAAAAAACCGGTGTATGCATGAGGTCGACAGACCCAGTAGAAGCAGAGTTGTACCTAATGAAAATTAGGTTCTTCTTCGTCAACTTTCAAATCGAATATTTCAATGTGAAATAACTCAAAAAACGGAGCACTTTTCGGGGAAATTAATTTGAACTTTTTTAAAGTCGTTAAAAAAAGGTTTATTTTTGTTTTCTAAAAAAACTTCTAACATTAAAAGTCAGTGAGTTACGCTCAAAATATTGTTGGTCCCTTTTATTTTTTGGTAAAAAAAATCGCGAAAATCACCCCCTAATTAGCATCAGAAATAAATTTTATCATTACCACTTGACAAGTTCCTTTGCTTATGTATTATTTATATGATCTGTAAGTTTCATCGGTTCAAAGTGGTTATTCTTTGAAAAAGCTGTAGTTAAAATGGCTTAAACGAGTAACTAATCACGAGTTTAGGCAAATTTTGAACAGGTATAGCATATCCAATTTTTGTCTAGTAAGAAAACAAAAAATCAAAAATATTCAGAAAAGCAAGACGAACATTTTATTACTCTTTGAGATTTTTGGTATTACTAATAATTTTTAAGTTAATTCCATAAAAAATTCCATTTTCTTCAAAATTAAAAAAAAATGTTTTATTTTAAACTCAATTTTTTTCAAAAATGATTACTTTGAACCAATGAAACTTATAGATAATATAAAAAATACATAAGTAAAGAAACTTGTGAAGCGGTAACGATTAATTTTATTTGGGAAACTAATTAGGGGATGATTTTCGCGATTTTTTTAGCAAAAAATAAAAAAGACCAGCAATATTTTAAGCGTAACTCACTTACTTTTATTGTTAGAAGTTTTTTTAGAAAACACAAATAAACCTTTTTTTTAACCACTTTAAAAAAGTTGTACTGAATTTTCCCCGAAAAGAGCTCCATGTTTGGGTTATTTCAAATTGAAATATTCGATTTGGAATTTGACGAAGAAGAACCTACTTTTCATTAGCTACAACTCTGCTTCTGCTGGGTCTACAGACCTCATGCATACACCATTTTTTTCAGTTTTTTATAAGCTATATTTTTGCTGAGAATATTTTTTTCGCTAAAATACTTACTTTTGAGTTTTCTGCGAAAAGTCATCCAAAAACATGTTTTTTTTTTGTCAAAAATGAACATATTCACTCGCAAATAACTCGAAAAGTATTAACTTAGTAAAAAAACTCTATAGAACAAAAGTTACTTAGAATTTTATACAATTTCGAACTTATTTTAAACTTATATTTTTTCACCCCCGAGAAAATATTTTTCACCCCGCATTTCCCAATTTTTGTAAAATGGAGGGGATGTAGAATTGTAAACTTTTTCTTATATAATAATAGACAATTTCAACTACCTATTCCCAAATTTTCATCCATCCTCTATTTTTTTTGAGGTTTTCGTAAAATTTTGTGTCCCCTGATCGGGCTATGGGTTCAAAAAACAATAACAATAAGGGAGGTATTTTTGAAACATTATTTATTTTACTTACTTATAAAATTCTTTTACTCACTACTACTTTACATGTAATATTGTGATTCACAATTTGTGAATATGTTACATTCATGAGAAAATGTACTTACATATTTTTTTATACTTACATAAACTATCATAACTATGCACTTCTGTTACATTACTTTAAGCGAAAACATATTGATATATAATAATAAATAATAGCCTACAACAGTTTTATAGCCTACGTAGTATTTTTGATTTAAAATTTAAATTTTTAGTCAATTTAATTTTGTTGAATTAACCTGGTATCTTTTATTATTGTTAATATTTCACTTTGCGTGCTTCAATTGATGCGAATTCATTTATGACATACATTTATGTATTCCCTTATCTTTTTAATTTTGCTAGAATGCGGCATCATATTTTTTCATCGAAAGTATGAAAAATGCTTAGTTTATAAAATTAAAATCTTGGATTTCCTAAAAGTTTTTCTTCCGCTAATTTTGCGCCCCCTCACTCTTGCGCTCTTGGCGAGCGCCTCTTTCGCCAACCCCTAAATACGTCCCTGGGTAGGTTTCCTTCCTATAGGTCTACAATAACTAAAAAAGTAGTCAGCTACCTGGATCTTTGAGTGTCCCGAGAAAATCCTTATTATCCTGGACTATTGTCATTGTCGCTAAATACAAAATTGTATAAATATTATACATAAATAAAGAATTCCAAATACAAAAGTAATATAACCATTATTTGACAATATTTTTCCAACAATTCTGTTTTTATTTACTATCTACTATGGATACCCAAATATTTTATATCGTGCGGTGGTATACAAATTTAGATTCCTCTACGTAAATATTTTTTTACGTAGTATTTCTAAAAATAAAACTTTTATTTTCGTCTAACGATTACCGGAAAATGTTTGGGATTCTATGCAGTATAAGTTATACATCCAAAAATAACCAAGACTCCTTTCTTCATTTCAAATTTGTAGAGTGATTCATTTCACTGCAGCGCATTTTCCACAAAAAGTTACATAAGCAAGAGTAAAATAAATTGGTATGCAATTAGAAATGGGAAATACTATTAATTTGCATTTTGTTTTGTTTACTTTGCGGTTTATAGTATTGTATTGAAATTTGAAATATCATTAACTTGCTCCTTGTGTTAAATTGTGGCGTCAATGTGTCTCTTGGGGATAAACAGATAATATTCATATAATTCTTGTCGCGCTATGCTCGTTAATGATTGTTTTATTTTAATTATTTTTCGGTTACCTACTTTTTAGATTCAGCTACTATTTTTCTCACCTTCTAATTGAACATGTATGTAATACCCAGTTAGAAAATTTATATTGAAATATGTGGTTCAATTAAAAGGTGCCGCCCCCCCCCCCGGACCAGATGCAATTTTCACTGTAAGGCAACTGATGGAAAAATACAGGAATAAAGAGACCAACGCTCATATGGTATTCATTGATCTTGAGAAAGCATATGATAGAGTTCCTCGAGAGATTCTGTGGTTGGCACTCAATAAGAAAGGAGTCCCTGGCGAATATGTAAAGATTGTGAGAGATATGTATGAGGGAGTAACGACTAGTGTTAGGACAGGTGTGGGATAGACTGATAAAATTCAGGTGAAAGTAGGATTGCACCAAGGCTCGGTGCTTAGTCCTTATTTATTCTCATTAGTTTTGGACCAGATAACAGCGAAACTACAAGGTAGCATTCCATGGTGCCTAATGTATGCTGATGATGTAGTGTTAATAGGAAATAGTGAAAGAGACTCAGAACAAAAACTGGAACAGTGGAGACAAGCTCTGGAGGAAAAAGGTTTAAAACTTAGTAGGACAAAAACAGAGTATTTGGAATGTTCATTTAAAGATGGAGTTACTACAAATAAAATGGTATCTTTGGATGGTGAAATGATTGTGAAAAGCAATAGTTTTAAGTACCTAGGATTGGTATTACAGAGTAATGGAGAAATTTGATGGACATGCATGCAGTAGAATTAGGGCTGGATGGATGAAGTGGAAAGAAGCGAGTGGTGTGTTGTGTGACAGAAAAATTCCAATGAAGCTGAAGGGAAAATTCTATAAAACAGCCATTAGATCGGCTATGATGTACGGAACTGAATGTTGGGCAGTGAAAAAGAAAGAGGAATAACGAATGCACGTGGCGGAAATGAGAATGCTTAGATGGATGAGTGGAGTGACAAAGAAGGATAAAATTAGAAATAAGTATATTAGGGGAAGTATAGGTGTGGCACCAATTGATGCCAAAATGAGAGTGCATAGGTTAAGATGATTTGGTCATGTTCAACGTCGAGACGTTAATCACCCAATACGAAGAATAGCTGAAGTGCAGATTCCTGGAAGGAGTAGGAGAGGAAGACCAAAGAAGACCTGGGGGGAGACGATAAGGCAGGACATGTTGGTAAAGGGGATTAACATTGATATGACCCAAGATAGAATTGTGTGGATAAATGCAATTAGGGAAGCCGACCCCGCATAGGGATAAGGCAAAGAGAATGATGATGAATTAAAAGGTGCCCCCCTCCCCCCGTTAACATTGGCAAAATGCCCTCACTCCCTGAATTTACTTTTTTGCATTTTTTTTACGTTCTATGTGATTACAATATATTACTCCACTCCTCCCCCCTTCACTCACTCTAACGCCAAAAACGTCATATTTTCGTTTTTATTTCTTTTTAGGTGGGATGCAATAAATTTAAAAATTTCAAAAAATCCACAGTTATAGTTGAGGCTTTTAAAATACATGTCTTTTTTTATAGAGCCATAGGTTGAGTGTAGGTACAACATGACCTTGAGTCCTTGACATGTATTTTTTAAAGCCTATAACTTTTTTGGAGATGGCTGCAGGTTTATTTTTTATGTTGTGTATTTTATTCAAAAACTGTATTAATTTATATTTTTCACATTTTTCCGTTAAGCGCACCACCTTCAAAAACCCAAAATCTGTTTTTAGGGGTTTTTGGTGATTTTCCCTATTTTTTTAAACTTCAAAATAGATAAAATCAAGGTTTTTTTATAGGTTATATGTAATTCGAAGTAGATAATTCAGCTAGTAGTAGTAATTGAGAAACGCGTTCAAAGCCCTAAAACGTGGTCGTTTCGTTTGAGTTTTGTGGGGATTTTAACGTTTTTCGGCTAATTTTAAATGTCCTAAATGACTCAGTTACTTCAAATTACATAAAGTTACAAAAATCCTTGATTTGATCTATTTTGTAGTCTATAAAATGGGAAATATCCCCCAAAATCCCTAAAACCTATTTTCCTAATTTTTGAAGGAGGAACTTGCGAAAAAATCTGGAAAAAATTAAAAATATAGTTTAAAACTATTTGTGAAACTATTGACGAAACAAAAAAAAATTGAACTGCAGCCATCTCAAAAAAAAGTTATACCAGAAAAAAATCCGTTTTGATGTTATGTACACTTAACCTGCAAGTGTATAAAAAATAGACATATTTTGTATATAAAAGCTTCCAGTGGCGGATCTACGGGGAAGGAAAAAGGGGAAATTTCCTCCCTTAACAAGGTCCAAAGTTAAGGAAAAAAATTGTGGAAACATAAAAATATATTAGCTGACATGAAACTTAAACCACAGACACACAAATTCAATCAAGTAAACAGGCTAATTAGGAAAATTAAGGGATCTTAACGCATATAAGTTATTATTTATGTCTTTTATGCAGTATTTGTTTATCTTTTTTATGTATTTTGGTTGATTTTTCATTGGAAGGTCCCCCCTAAAGTAAATTTGACCTCCCAAGGCAAATGTCTAGATACACCACTGAAAGCTTTAACTATGAGTATGATTTTTTTGAAATTTTTAAACTGATTGCAAACCACCTAAAAAAATATAACCTTAAAAAATGACGTCTTTTAGTGCTAGGGGAGGATAAAAGGGAGAGTAGTTGGTTAACATTGAGCTGAGTCTTAGTTTTTAATCACACAGAAGGCAAAATAAATTTAAAAAAATGATTCAGGTTGCATCGATCTCAAAAATATGATGAACTCCGCAAAAACTTGCATAGACCATTAAAAACAGTGAAAACATGATTTTCGGGGGTTTTGAACGCGTTTATTTAATTTTTTTAATGTCCTAAAGGACTTATTTACTTCAAGTTATATATAATATAAACTGTAGAAAACCTTGATTTTATCTATTTTGAACTCTATGAAATGGGGACAATCCCCAAAAACCTATAAAAACCGATTTTCGCCCCTTCTGGGTTTTCGGCGCACTTTATTGAAAAATCTGGAAAAAATTAGAAATATAGTTTTTGATAAAATGCACAAAATAAAAAATAGATCTACAGCCATCTCAAAAAAAAGTTATACGCGTCTAAAATAATAATTTTGAGGTTATGTACATTCAACCTACGGATCTATAAAAAAAAAATAGACACGCTTTGTAAAAGCCTTAGCTATGCGTGTCAATTTTTTGACCTTTTTAAATTTATTGCATTCCACAAAAAATCCGTTTTTGGCGTTAGAAACAGGGGGAGGTTTTGAATCACAAAGAAAATAAAAACAAAATTAATTCTGCAGTGTTAGAATCTTAACCGCGGTGCCCCACTAAGAATTTGTTTTAAGATCTGGCAGAATTTTATATTTTTTTGACAATAACCAGTTAGGTTTTCGGTGAAAATTGGAATTACAAATTATAAATTGTGGCCATAGACGAGGTTAACATAGTAGCTTTTTTAATATATATTACCAGGGGTCTCGTCTAACCGACAAGACGAATCCCCAAGCTGAGGGCTGAGTCTCAATAGATCGCAGCGTGGAAACTGCTCTACCAGGTACAACACTACAACACCCTGCCAGGTACGTAAGTCGTCTACAGACAATTCCGAGTTCCAACATCGAAAAGATTATAATACCCATGTTCGTCCGTCTAAAGATCTGGTCTACTGGCAAGGATCGATCCCACCGTAAACCGATAATCTCAACGGAAATAAGGGCTCGTGCGACAGTCGTAGCGAACTACGATTGCCTGGTAAAGTCACATTGTTTTGAGCCTTTCGACTCTCGGAACTCCAAGAGATATCGTTGCCACCTTTGACTAGAAATGATACGGCCTTAGAGGCGTTCAGGCATAATCCCACGGATGGTAGCTTCACACCATTACCCGCTCGAGTAAGTGCGTCAACCAAATATCCGAACCTGCGGTTCCTCTCGTACTGAGCAGGATTACTATCGCAACGACGAGTCATCAGTAGGGTAAAACCATGTAAAACTAACCTGTCTCACGACGGTCTAAACCCAGCTAAACAATACAATTTATTGAATTTTTGAAAAATGTACTTTGAAAACTACTTCCGACGTGGGAGCAGAAATAACAAATAAGAGCTATTCCAGGTCAAATCAACACACTTTAAATTAATTTTTTTCCTGACCTATTTAGATTTTGTTAAAATTTAGAGTATCTACTCATAGTGGATGATTAGGTGAAGAAAAATACAAAATTTTAAATTTTTATCTCAAGTCGTTTCCGGAATATGGTTATGTAAAGTTTTCCAAAAAGGTACAAAACACCTCGATAATACTTTATTGGAATCGTTTTAGAACCTGACCTGATTGAGCTAGAATGCTGGGCGAGGTGTCATTTTGCAGCATTTTTAAAGCTCTTTACAGTGATTTATACAGCATGATTTTATGATAAACAAGTTTTTTCTGAATCAAAAAAAATATATTTTGATTAAGTTTTTTTCCAAAAAGTACATAATTTAAAATTTTCATAATATTCCTACAAATACATAGTACTGTTGTTAATAACATATAAAAATTTTATCATGGGATGGTGATGGGTTCAACAAAAAAAAATAAATTTCACACATACAGTATGGTGCAAATGAAAAGAATATTTTTTTTATTTAAATTAATTGGCAAAAAAAAGAAGATTGTATGTAATTTATTTACTTTAAAATATATTTTACTGTTGCCAGAAACACATAAATTAGGTACATACATTCTTCTTTTTTGTCAATTATTTTAATTTAAAAAACTTTTTTGCCACCCTGTATAAATAATTATTTTATTGTTTATATTACTGAACAGAGAATTAAATAACCTTTCAAATGAGCTAACACACGACCTATAGTCTCATTTAAAAAATCATCGATTACGTCATCACTCCCAGATGGGTGACGTCACTAGTATGATTTATATGCCAAAAAATTTCAATTTAAAAATAAAAATCGACCTATTTTGGGATTTTTCCTTAAAGTCGCCCGCTTGCGACATTACGAATTTATTCCTTTCATTTGCACCATACTGTATGTGTGAAATTTATTTTTTTTATGTTAAACCCATCACCATCCCATGATAAAATTTTTATATGTTATTAACAACAGTACTATGTATTTGTAGGAATATTATGAAAATTTTAAATTATGTACTTTTTGAAAAAAAAAACTTAATCAAAATATATTTTTTTTGTTTGAGAAAAACTTGTTTATCATAAAATCATGTTGTATATATCACTGTAACGAGCTTTAAAAATGCTGCAAAATGACACCTCTCCCAGCATTCTAGCTCAATCAGGTCAACTTCTACAACCATTCCAATAAAGTACAGTCGCGGTGTTTTTGGACCTTTTTGGAAAATTTTACATAACCATATTTTTTGGAAACGTCTCGAGATAAAAATTTAAAATTTTTTATTTTTGTTTCCCTTGTTAGCCACTATAAATATTACAAATTATTATAACCAAATCTGAAGAGGGTTGGTAAATTAGGTGTGTTGATTTGACCTGGAATAGCTCATAAATAATTAATTTTATATTTTGGTTTTTCCGAACCAGATATTTAATCAAAAAGGATTTTTAAATGACCAATTAAATAGTTATTCGTATTTTTTAATTTTATTTTTTAATCAAGTGTATGACTCTCAACGATAAGAGATTTACGCAGATAAGATCAGAAGCCCAAACAAAAATATTTACTTTGATGATGTGTGTTGTTTTGTGTATTCTGCGGTTGGATTAATTCCTTAACAAAACTGTTTATCTGCATCATTTATTATTCATAGGATTAAATTATGACACTATAAATCTGAAATGCATTTGTCAAAACTTTACTTCCTCCAATCCTGACACCATGTTCTCTACACGGATGTGGACAATATGAAGTTTATTGACAAAAAAACACAAATTTTTAACATTCTTTTTAACACAAAAAACAGAAATAGCTCTAGTATGAAAGGAACAGCGATGAAGAAATAAACATATGAGCAGCAGAACAATGTTTATTTGATACAAAATAAAACTTCTGTGTAATTTAGAAAGTCTATTTTTGAACTTAATTGGATTCAAAATACGGCATTGAAAATAAATCATAATATATATATATATATATATATATATATATATATATATATATATATATATATATATATATATATATATATATATCAAACAAATGAAATAGAGAATGTGGAAAAATCCCCTTACGAACAATTCACACATCCACCATTTCAGGTTGGGAAAAATTTCTTGAATAGAATCAAATATCCAAACACCTGTTCTTAAAAATGTGTTTCGCCCTCTTCAACCTCTCTGGGCTTATCAATAAAGATGAGAGGTTGAATATCTTTAGACACATTCCATCAAAAAAACAACATTCGAGACCCAGACATAGCAGGAGCGTATATCTACGCCGCATAATCTGACCATGACAGCCTCACGTTTTAATTCCCTAATTACTATAAGTAAAATATATGTTTGAAAAACAAAAAAACAAAAGATGTAAATCTTTGAAACACACTCAGTGATCAATAGATCTAAGTTATTGGTTTACCGACCAAACGTAACTAAATCAAACAAATGAAATAGAGAATGTGGAAAAATCCCCTTACGAACAATTCACACATCCACCATTTCAGGTTGGGAAAAATTTCTTGAATAGAATCAAATATCCAAACACCTGTTCTTAAAAATGTGTTTGGCCCTCTTCAACCTCTCTGGGCTTATCAATAAAGATGAGAGGTTGAATATCTTTAGACACATTCCATCAAAAAACAACATTCGAGACCCAGACATAGCAGGAGCGTATATCTACGCCGCATAATCTGACCATGACAGCCTCACGTTTTAATTCCCTAATTACTATAAGTAAAATATATGTTTGAAAAACAAAAAAAAAAAAAACAAAAGATGTAAATCTTTGAAACACACTCAGTGATCAAAAGATCTAAGTTATTGGTTTACCGACCAAACGTAACTAAATCAAACAAATGAAATAGAGAATGTGGAAAAATCCCCTTACGAACAATTCACACATCCACCATTTCAGGTTGGGAAAAATTTCTTGAATAGAATCAAATATCCAAACACCTGTTCTTAAAAATGTGTTTCGCCCTCTTCAACCTCTCTGGGCTTATCAATAAAGATGAGAGGTTGAATATCTTTAGACACATTCCATCAAAAAACAATATCCACATTCTCTATTTCATTTGTTTGATTTAGTTACGTTTGGTCGGTAAACCAATAACTTAGATCTTTTGATCACTGAGTGTGTTTCAAAGATTTACATCTTTTGTTTTTTTGTTTTTCAAACATATATTTTACTTATAGTAATTAGGGAATTAAAACGTGAGGCTGTCATGGTCAGATTATGCGGCGTAGATATACGCTCCTGCTATGTCTGGGTCTCGAATGTTGTTTTTTGATGGAATGTGTCTAAAGATATTCAACCTCTCATCTTTATTGATAAGCCCAGAGAGGTTGAAGAGGGCGAAACACATTTTTAAGAACAGGTGTTTGGATATTTGATTCTATTCAAGAAATTTTTCCCAACCTGAAATGGTGGATGTGTGAATTGTTCGTAAGGGGATTTTTCCACATTCTCTATTTCATTTGTTTGATTTAGTTACGTTTGGTCGGTAAACCAATAACTTAGATCTTTTGATCACTGAGTGTGTTTCAAAGATTTACATCTTTTGTTTTTTTGTTTTTCAAACATATATTTTACTTATAGTAATTAGGGAATTAAAACGTGAGGCTGTCATGGTCAGATTATGCGGCGTAGATATACGCTCCTGCTATGTCTGGGTCTCGAATGTTGTTTTTTGATGGAATGTGTCTAAAGATATTCAACCTCTCATCTTTATTGATAAGCCCAGAGAGGTTGAAGAGGGCGAAACACATTTTTAAGAACAGGTGTTTGGATATTTGATTCTATTCAAGAAATTTTTCCCAACCTGAAATGGTGGATGTGTGAATTTTTCGTAAGGGGATTTTTCCACATTCTCTATTTCATTTGTTTGATTTAGTTACGTTTGGTCGGTAAACCAATAACTTAGATCTTTTGATCACTGAGTGTGTTTCAAAGATTTACATCTTTTATATATATATATATATATATATATATATATATATATATATATATATATATATATATATATATATATATATATCTATGTTTTATTATGAAATAAATATCTATGTTTTCAGGTGTTCCTGTTTATAACCTCCAAATTTTAAATCAATACGATAAAATTATCCCAGTCAATAGAATTTAGGTAAGGTAAACGAGTGTAATGTCGGCGGTAAGGGTTATTTCGGCGGTTTTCTCAAATTATTAAATTTATTAACGTTCACAATAAAAGAAATTAAAATATAGGCATTTCTACTCATTCCCTATACATCTGGCAACAATATTAAATAATTTCGGTTGGAATAAATAACTACGTGCCGGCCTAAAAAATCATAGTTTACTCGTGTGTTAGACATTGAGGAAGACGAATCTGCGATCTTATAAGGTAAGTGATCTGTACGGATGTTTAAAATTCTTTTTTCTTGCATTTTACTTGTATTTGAAAATATTATTTTGTGTTCGGAGTAGTCTGTAAGGTTTGAATTTAATGCTTTGAGTCGTATTTTTACGTTTTGGCTTTGTTTTTACAATAAATAGAGCACCCGAAATTACCAACAACCTAAAATAAAGTGTTGGTAATTTCAGCGGTATTGCCGAAATTTACCGCTACACCAGATTTATTTATTTAGTTTAATTGTCAGCAAAAAATATAAAAAACAATAATTAAGCTTAATAAAAAAATATCTCTTTTTTTTTAGGTAATTTCGTCATCCTTTTTGTAAGGTTTATTCTAAGTAATACTATTCCTAATTTTTGACGTATTTTGAATTGCATTAAAAAAAATTAAAGTTGCAAGCATTTTTTTCTATACATTTTTGTTTATATTAAAATTGTGTTTTAAATATTGTTTTTCCTCCAGGTTAGCCTCAAAGGTTTAGACTTGGTGTTTTAAGTCGTATTTTAGTTTTTTGTTTTATACTTACAAAAAAAAGTGAATGCCGAAATTACCAACAGCCTAAAAGAAAGTGTTGGTAATTTCAGCAGTACTGCCGAAATTTCCTGCTAGACCAATTTGTATTAACATAAAGTTTGTTTAATTTTATTGCTAACAAAAAATATGAACAACTATTAAATTTAATAAAAAAATATCACATTTTTTTCTTGAGGTAATTTCGTCATACTTTTTATAAGTTTTATTTTAAGTAATACTATTTCTATTCTTTAACGTGTTATGCATTTCACTAAAAAAAATTAAAGTTGCATGCATTTTTTCTATACATTTTTGTTATACATACTAAAATTGTGTTTTGAATATTGTTTTACCTTCGAGTTAACCTCAAGGGTTTAAGCTTTTTGTTTTAGGTGATATTTTGACTTTCTGTTTTATACTTACAAAAAAAAAGTGAATGCCGAAATTACCAACAGCCTAAAACAAGATATTGATAATTTCAGCGATACTGCCAAAATTTCCCGCTAGAACAATTTGTATTATTATTTATTCTTTAAATTCAATTGCCAACAAAAAATATGAAAAACTATCAAGTTTAATAAAAAAGTATCTAATTTTTTTCTTGAGGTAAATTCGTCATTCTTTTTGTTAGTTTTATTCTAAGTATTACTGTTTCTATTTTTTAACGTGTTTTCACAAGACTAAGTTTTCACTCTAATGGCATATAAAACAACATAATGCTATTCTACACCCCACCAGAATGAAAACAATCGGAACCTTCTCTGGTTACACCTCCGAGGCTTCTACAATATGCAAGCCATACGGATGCTGAGGCTAAGGAAGATGAGGGAATTCTACAATTTAGCAGTCTTGTTGTAGCAGTTGCCGCTAGGGCATCTATGCCATTTCGTTCGTTGCAATCCGGGACTGCACGCTGGGGTTTGTTTTGGTTGGTACGGGGAGAGCAGCATATGTGCCTCCTGATGAGAGACTAACTAATAAGTTTCGAAACCGGTAGAGGTGCTTGCTGCACTCTCTGATTGGACTAGAATATGGTTCGGCTGTATTTCCGTTTTGCAACGAAATTGAAAATGGTTATTCATTTTTGATTTACGTTTACTCTGATTGGAGTACGAAGGGAACCATTCTCGTTGGAACTTTACCGCGCTGAGCAGATGGGACGTGAATTGTAAATTGTAGAATTCCCTCATCTTCCTTAGTCTTAGCCTCCGTATGGCTTGCATATTGTAGAAGCCTCGGAGGTGTAACCAGAGAAGGTTCCGATTGTTTTCATTCTGGTGGGATGTAGAATAGCATTATGTTGTTTTATATGCCATTAGAGTGAAAACTTAGTCTTGTTGTAGCAGTTGACGCTAGGGCATCTATGCCATTTCGTTCGTTGCAATCCGGGACTGCACGCTGGGGTTTGTTTTGGTTGGAACGGGGAGAGCAGCATATGTGCTTCCTGATGAGAGACTAATAAGTTTCAAACCGGTAGAGGTGCTTGCTGCACTCTCTGATTGGACTAGAATATGGTTCGGCTGTATTTTCGTTTTGCAACGAAATTGAAAATGGTTATTCATTTTTGATTTACATTTACTCTGATTGGAGTATTGTGGTATTGTAATATCACCCTGTACAAAAGATGTGTTATTCAAAGAAAAACATATATCATTCATCGTTCGCCCTTGACCAAGGCCGAGCGTGAGGTTGCGAGAGTTCATCATGTATATAAGTGAACACCCGATGATACGGATCATCGTTATCGTTATAATTATTTATAGTAGTTAGTAATTGAGCAATGTGACGGTAGGTCATTACTGTGATATGTAAACCCATTGTTATGGTTAATCGTAGACGGAGTTAAAAGTAAATAATATAATGTATTTGAACTAAGAAGAGAGTTTTAATTAATTACGACCTAGAAGGCAGTAACATCACACTATTTATTACATGGCGCTCCTGTAAATAATTGGGAGAATCTTCTGACAATGGGCGACAAAAATTGGAAACACAGACGGCGAAGATGGACCAGGACGAAGATGCAGAGAACCCAGGGAACAAAGACAAAGTGATAAAATGTAAGTAAGAATGTCTATCTTTATTAAAAATGCTTCCTTCGTTTTTATATTATTATTGAACATTAAATATTTATCTTTGCTGATTTTTGAATAATTTATGAAGTATCGATTTTTTTAAGAATATCTATGAATTTTGAAACATGAAGTGATTTTTGAATTGAATATTTTTATCGAAGTTTATTATATATGCTATTCTTGAATTTTTATTGAATTTTGAATCTTTATTGAATTTATTTGAAAAATCTCTATCCGATTTCGATTTTTAGTACGGTTATTTTTGAATATTTTATGGAATATCGAATTTTTTCCAAAAATTTCTATCGAAGTTTGAGATATAAACTTATTTTGAATATTTTTATCTAACTTTTGCATATGCTATTTTTTTTATTGACGAATATGTATACTATTATTGAATTTTTATTAGCCATTTTTTTTATTATTGATATTTATTGATTCTATAGATACATTTTAATCGATTTTGTGTTAAATTTTGTATGATATGAACCTGAATTAATATTTTTTTGAGTGATAAATGATATTTTTTTAATGAATAATGATTAGTGATGACATACGTTGATATAAGAGCTTTAAGACAAACATTGCTATAAGCAAGAGATATGTTTTTAACGAACCGACCTGATGAGTCGAGATAAGGAATTTGGAGAAGAACTATATAGATAAGAAGAATAACTAACAATATTATAAGCTAAATATTATGAGGCAACTACAGACAATAAGAAACCCACTGCTCTTGTCAAATTAGGAAGGTACTGGAAGGTATTGTCAAATTAGGAAGTGATTTATAGAAGCTTGAAAGCTTATTAGAGACCCACTCTGTGTTTTGAAGGGTACCTATTTTATTCATGATTATTTGTGAATAAACAACGGCCTCAAAGCAAGGGATTGAGGTTGTGATATTTTTAGAAGAATTTGAACCGCATAAAATACCTATTTCGTGTTTTGAGTTAACTATACCACCTTAATGGTGCGTACAGATCAGGGCGAAAATTCGGGGTTAATATTGGCGGAGAACTAAGACATCCGAGTGAAACCTCTTTTATTAAGGTAAAACGAAGGTATCGGAGCTAGTATATGAAGTGATGATTATGATGTTATATGAAGTGATATATGAGATAAATGATATATGATTGTTATATGAAATATGTATATGAAGATGAATTATGTACACTGTAGAAGTGCTATTATATGAAGAAAAATGAATTATATGAGTTGTAGAACCAGACAAGAAGAAAAGAAAGGAAAAAGAGAATTTTATTAAAATATGTGGGAAAAATGAAAGAAGAAACATAAAAAATGCCAAAATAAACAAGCAAAATTAAGAAGATACTAAGCAAATAAGTAGCTAATCATTGAATTTTTGTCTAAGAATTAAAGTTGTAATTTTTTTTCTAAAGTAACGTAAATTATAAATAACTTATTTTTAAATGTATATAATGAATTCAGGTTAAATTTTCGCGGAAAATGGAAGTGTTTGAATTAAGGATAGACAATATCTTACAATAGTGTTAGTAGATAGTAAGCAAAGGGACACAAAAAGTGAAGTTCTTAGAGAGATTAAATCTTTATTATAGGTACAAGAGAGTTATTAGAAGTTTTTTAGAGACACATATTAAAAGTTTTAGAGAGATTACATTTCTATTATAGGTACAATATTTTAAAGTTAGTAAGGCGTATATAAATAAATCAAAATAAGACTGAAATAATAAGATGAAATAGTAAAGTAACGTTAAATTCTTTTTTTATATACCATTTAATAGAAGTTTAGGTAATATTTAGCTTAGCTTAGGAAGTATTAAAGTCGAGATTTTATTACAATTAGATTAGTTACGGCTTATAGGCACTAAAAGACTATTTAAAAGTTAGGATCAATTTCATTCACTGTGGACACTGTTTTGATGAAGTGAATTAGTGAACGGGAAAAAGGACGAAAAGACACGACGTGAAAGTACGTGAACTAGTAATAGGTTATAAAATACCAGTTTAGTATAGGGAAAATATGAACTTTTGTGTAAAATAGGAAAAAGAATATACATGTTTAGGGAAAAATTGATTGATCTGAAATGTAATGTTACAGTTAGTTAGCATAGTTAGGAAATTTAATTTTTCAAAATAGTATTAGGTAACCATAAACATTTTTGTAAAAGGGAAAGAGGAGCATCACATTTTAAAAATATGTAATTTTAACAAAACGGGGAGGTGTGGTATTGTAATATCACCCTGTACAAAAGATGTGTTATTCAAAGAAAAACATATATCATTCATCGTTCGCCCTTGACCAAGGCCGAGCGTGAGGTTGCGAGAGTTCATCATGTATATAAGTGAACACCCGATGATACGGATCATCGTTATCGTTATAATTATTTATAGTAGTTAGTAATTGAGCAATGTGACGGTAGGTCATTACTGTGATATGTAAACCCATTGTTATGGTTAATCGTAGACGGAGTTAAAAGTAAATAATATAATGTATTTGAACTAAGAAGAGAGTTTTAATTAATTACGACCTAGAAGGCAGTAACATCACACTATTTATTACAGTATGAAGGGAACCATTCTCGTTGGAACTTTACCGCGCTGAGCAGATGGGACGTGAATTGTAAATTGTAGAATTCCCTCATCTTCGTTAGTCTCAGCATCCGTATGGCTTGCATATTGTAGAAGCCTGGGAGGTGTAACCAGAGAAGGTTCCGATTGTTTTCATTCTGGTGGGGTGTATAATAGCAATATGTTGTTTTATATGCCATTAGAGTGAAAACTTAGTCTTCAAAATAATCACTTCAATTTTCCAATCGTTATTTCCAATATAGCCTATCCTCTCCCTGGACCATAAAAATCCCCAAATGCAATACAAATCTTCTATTGTATCCTAAATCTAATCATATTTCTTCTTATTATATACATATAGTTCTACATATCTATATCAACCATTTGTTACTTTTTTCTTCCATTACTTATTAAACTATTTTTTTGACATTTTTAAAGTGTTATTTATGAACACCAAATTTAAAGTGAACTATATAGATAAAATTCTGAGTTACAAGAATGTAGCTACATAAATATTTACTTTTATTGTTACGGTTGACTTCTTCAGAATACCATAGGTACTTCGTCTACCTGTTCACAATACATATCTGTAGAGAATTCCCGTTACATTGGCGAAGATTTGTTGGGTCTTGATAGCGTGTGGTTTTACAAAACGGAAGTAATAGAGATGCTTGCTCCACTAGTGGCTATGTACTATGTAGACCTTTATACACTCGCATTTTACGAATTTATGAAGATTTACGATTTTAGACTCCTATACAACTTATACCAATACTATTATAAGAAGTGCAATACACTTCAGATTAGGTTGTACAGATTATAAAAAATGTTTTTACTGTGTAGATTTCACTGATAACTTAACTTAAATACATATTTCGCAACTATTCAGCCCTGTGATGAATCACCGAAGTTATTTTTAATGTTTACGTTAAAGTTAAGATAACTATAACAGATAACTGTCACGATAACTTTTAACGTAAATTCCGTGTAGGGGAGTGCATATAGATTTTCAGGGCCGGCGATAACGGGCCTGAAAGGGATGCACTGCAGGCGGGCGCCCTTGTTTGGGGGGCGCCAAAATGGGCTTTTTTCTGCTGGTGTGATACAAAATATTAATTTAAAAGAAACTGAAGGGCGCCTATGCTAGTTTTGCAGGCGGGCGCCTGCTACCCTAGCGCCGATACTGTAGATTTTCACTTCGGAAAAAATCAAACAAGATAGAACTTTTTGTAATTTTATTAGGAAATGTTTAATAAACAACATATCAAAAAGTTCTACTCAAGAAGTGGGTGCTTCATTTTTTATTAAACAAATGAACTACGAAATTAGATGTTTTTTTAAATAGCTCCGAAAATATAAATTTTAGAGAAAAACTGACTTGACCATTCAAAAATTCAGAAAATTTTACAAAAAAAACCTTATATAAAGAATTTTCTAAAATTAAATCTGTATCTTCTATAATTTTTTATTTATAACGCTAAAGTCACCCTTCTCACAAACATTGGCGCACTGTAAACTAACGTAAGGCGAAGTGCACGGTTGAGTTATTTTAATGTAATTCTTTAACTCATGGATCAAATGAAATTTTACAAATTGAACATGAAAGAAGAATAATTAAGCTATCTTATGGTTATAATAGAAAGAAATAAAATGTATAGGCATAAGTACGGTGTGGGCGGAAAGTGAGCCTTACATGAATTTTGTTTAAAAATGATTTAAAAATATGTAACTAATACAATTTTTCTTATAAAACTCCCAATTCTGCACAACTTACCTTTCAAGCATCTTACTAAATTATGTTTTATTAAAAAAAATCTTAAAAATTTAATTCAAATGATATGACGTCTCAAAAAATGTATTATTTGAAATCTTCGTAGTTTTATAGAATTACCACCACTTTAAGACGGTATAACTCAAGTTTGAATAGATCTATTACAGTTTTATAAGTGCTTTTTTAAAGCTTAGGATGTAGCCTTTAAAATGCACTAATTATTTTACTTTACATATGAAATAAACTATTTCTTTTTTAGAAAATTAAGATAGATAACAAAAATCTAATTCCAAAACAGAAAATTGCCAGCTAAAAAAATGTTTATAGTTCAGAGAAATAAGGAAAAAAATATCCTGTTGGTGACACAACCCCCTCCAGGCCGAAACCAAATTTTTTGAGTAATATGGACATATATACATAATAACCTATATGTTTCCTGCAGCCGATTTTGATGATATACATAGTTATAAACGAATGAAGATCAAAAAACGGTAAATTTTCGCCTTTTTCGTCTATTACCAAAAAGTTAGGTATTTTAAACAAATTTGAGAGTGAGAAAAACTCATAAATCGTATAAAAAACTTCAATATGGCGTTTGCTGAATATGTCTATCCTTATTGGTTGCTTAGAAAATTGCAAAATAAATCATACATTTTGAGTTTTTATAAATATTCATAACTTATGTAAAAATTAACTTAGAACGTTCTTATTACACAGAATGCTGAGACTTCTGGTGCTTAAATAATATCCTAAATTTCAAAGCAATTGGTCAAATAGTTTAAAAGGTATTTAATTTGTTTATCCCAAATTAATTTTTTTTGCAACGCTATAAGTCAGAAAATTATGAAGTTACACTAATACTTTGGATAGTTTATGAAAGAAGAAAATTTATACTATTAATTTAATAAAAAAATGACAAAAAATAATTCTAAATATGTACTGCAAAATTATTTTACAAAAAAATGTAAATTAAAAAAAAAGGGGGCTAACTTCGTCCCTATTTAATTGTCCTAGGACAATTGTTTTTCTTTTTAAATGTGTATAAAAATTCAGTCTTTCCAAAAATGGAAAAATAATTTTTCTACGGGTAACGATTAAAAAGTTATTCTAATTGTTTATAAGTGAGCAAAAAATCGACGTGTTTTTGCAAAATAATTTTACACTGTTTAAAATTACTTTTTGTCATTTTTTTTAATTTAGTCAATAGTATAAATGTTCTTCTTCCATAAACTGTCAGAAGTCTTACTGTAACCTCATAATTTTCTGACTTATAGTGTTGCAAAAAAAAATGAATTTGGGATAAACAAATTAAATAACTTTTAAACTACATATTTGACCAATTGCTTTGAAATTTAAAATATAATTTAAGCACCAGAAGTCTCAGCAATTCGTGTAATAAGAAGGTTTTAAGTTAATTTTTACATAAGTTATGAATATTTATAAAAACTCAAAATTTATGATTTATTTTGCAATTTTCTAAGCAACCAATAAGGATAGACATATTCAGCGAACGCCATATTAAAATTTTTTAGACGATTTATGAGTTTCTTACTCTCAAATTTGTTTAAAATGCTTATCTTTTTGGTTATAGATGAAAACAGCGAAAATTTACCGTTTTTTGATTTTCATTTGTTTCTAACTATGTGTATCATGAAAATCGGCTGCAGGAAACATAAAGGTGATTAATATAGATGTCCATACTACTCAAAAAATTTGGTTTCGGCCTAGAGGGGGTTGTGTCACGAGAAAAATCTTATTTCTCTGGACTATTATACAAAGTGATCAAAACTTTTTTCTGTAAAACTTACCTAAAATACATTTAATAATAAGCTTCAATAATAATAAATGTTCAGCAAAAAATTTTTTTTAGCTCTTATACAGTATGTTTGCGTAACTTGGAACCTATTGATAACTTTCTTATTGTCAGTTTTACGAAAAAAAGTTATTCTTTATAAATACTCTGCATCGTATATAATCTAAGATGCAATCATCAAATATTAAATTTAATTAATGTTATACGAGGTATGTCAAAAAATATGAATTTCACTCAAGAGTAAAGTACCTTTACCTTTCACAATATCGAGAATTGTTATTAAGAAAAGTCGTTTGGAATTAAAAAATTTGTTTTAGTGTTCAATTATATCCTTCTAATTAAAATATTGTGAGTAATAAAGGCACTTAACTCTTAAGAAAAATTCATATTTTTTACATACCTCGTATAAAATTAAAAAAGGTTGATATTAGACCAGGTAGAGCATTTTATAAGGAATAACTTTTTTCGTAAAAGTGATAATAACATAGTTATCATAATAGTAATAAAATGATGATGAGTATCCGTAATTTGAGAAAAAATTTAAATTTTTTTTTCGATTAGAATGATGTAATTGTATATTTAGACATAGTTTCTAATTTCAAACAACTTTTAAAGGTACTTTACTCTTTAACGAAATTCATATTTTTGACATAACTCGTATAAAATTAATAAAATTTGATATCTGATGGTTCAGTTTTAGATTTTTGACTATCCAGAGCATTATATTAAGAATAACTTTTTTTCGTGAACTTGATAATAAAAAAGTTTTCCATGTGGTTCCTAGCTACGCAGACACACGGTATATGAGCTTCTGTATAAGAATTGTCAAATTGCAATGCCATATTCGGATTCAGCATAATCAAAAACAAAATTGAAACATATTTGATCAAAGTAAAATGATAAATTTAACGATTTTTTTAAAATTATTTATACAAAACAATTGTTATTGTTTAAACAATTAGCGGCCAAATCTGCGAGTAGAACTTTTTACTTTAACATGTATATAAACTAACAAAAAAAGTTTTAGAAAAATATAAGCTTGTTTGAATTTTTTCGAAACAATGCATGTTTTCGTTCTAATTGCACTCCCCTAGTGTGATGAATCACTCACCGTTATGAGATGAGTTATTTCTCGAACGTTATAAAAGGAAGAAAGTATTCAAGTCTCTAACAAAGAGAACCTTATGTAGAATCAGTACGAGTTGGAGCGAGAAAGAGAATCATGAGAAGGTATATCTACATCTACCCGTCGGCCACCGCCGATGACAGCAAACAGCTGTTCGGAGAAAGAACAGTAGGTATTTAAAATACCTATGTTTATAAATTTCAACTTACATATACATATATCTCCCGATTTGATTCTTGTCTAATTTTTAAAATTGTATTACCCTTCTATTCCTAAATTATTAGCTTTATTTTTCATTTTTAATTATTGTTTGAATTTTATTATTACCTACGTGCTTTTAATTATTATTTTAGATCTATATTTTTGATATTTTTAATTTTGTACTGCTTTATATTTGATATTAAATTAATAAAATGCCGCACAAAATCCTAATACAACCTGAAGCAGCGTTCTTCGTTGAATATTCACTTAATTTCTATCTAAAAACAAGTCCAAAGATGAACCTAACTTAATTGCTGTTATTTTGAATAATGCTATTTTTGTGTTTCCTAGCAGTAGAACTATTCAATATTGTCTTCTTCTATTTCTCCTTTTAATAGGAATATGTCCTGTTTTTTCTGTTATAGTCTTTGCTGCGATCCGGAGCTGCAGCTCTTGTACCATCGTTTTTGGGTCTTCCTATGGGTCGCTTGGTGTTGGACTTCTGTATCTTCGCCCATTTCGCCATACGTTCAAAGTCCATCCGGTCTACGTAGTCTCTCCACATGCGTCGTCGTGCTCTGGTCCATCTCACTACGTCTTGAACGCCTAGCACTTTTAATGTGTTTTCGTTTCGTATCCTGTCTCTGAGTGTGATGCCTCTTATGGATCTTAGGGTTTTCATCTCTGTTGTTCTCATTATTTGATTGGTCTTTCTCGTCTCAGCTGCGTATGTCAGTACGGTTCTAACACATGTCTTATAAATGCGGACTTTGCTTTCAGTGCTCATATATTTATTCCGCCAGATTATATCCCTCAGGAAATTAGATATTCTCGCTGCTTTCGTTGCCTGCTGTTTTGTTTCTTGTCACTGATGCCTGTCGCTACATATTTCCAAACCCAGGTATCTACAATCCATTATCTGTTTGATTATATGGTCGTCTACTGCTAATTTACATCTAATCGGGTTCTTGGAAATTACCATCGATTAGTTTTTTTCTGTTGATGGTCTCAGGTTATATTTTTCGGTGGTTATTTTAAATTTTTGTAGTAAGCGTTGTAAGACATCTTCGTTTCCGTCTATTAAGATTTCATATTAAGGGTTCCGTTACCCATTCTGTATCCCTGATTCATTTTGTAAAAGAGTCATTAATATTCACCCAGGCAACCAAATAACGTTTACAAAACGTTGAAAAGACGTCATAATGATCACCAAACCACGTCAGTTTTTCACGGTTTTTCGACGTCGAAATTCACGTGAATATGTCCCACCATAACTGACGTCATTTTTATCACGTTTTAAATACGTGTTATAAAAAACTTAGTTTTTATGTCGTTTTTTAGATTATTTTTTTGTTTTAAAAATGCACAATAACAATTATTCGTATGGGCATTGTTGGTATTGCAATTTTTCATTTATTTAACTGTTTTAAATTTAGCTTATTCGCGGTGTGCAAGTACTTGGAAAGGGAAACGAGAAACGACCGTGCGCGAGTCGCGTAGAAATATTGCAACTATCTTAAATAATTCATATTGTCAATTGAAATTGTCAAATTGACGTATATTTCATACCTTCTGTCATTGACGTAGAAAAATTATATATTGCTCCACAATATTGATATGATATGCAATTATTATATAAAGGTAAATTTAATTAATTGTATTTTGCTTGCAGTACTGCATTTTAATAACTGATTTTATTTACTACATACAATTGTTTACGTTTGCTAAACATAACCTGCATCTTATTTTTTCTTCTTATTATTTTTTTGGACTATGGTCTTGACAATTATCCAGCAACCAGGACTAATATAATTGGCCAATATAATTAAAAGTGCGAATAAAAGTACAGAGCGTAGAAATAGAGGTCGCTTTGCCGAACTTGCACGGTCCCAATAGGCTAAAAGTAAAACCAAATGGGCGACTATAAAATGCATAGAATTACAATAGGTACCCTCAATGCAACATTATAGAATTTTCAGTTTTTATATAGGTATACTTAATGTGTCAAAACTGAAACAACATATAAACTAATAAATAATTTATTAACAAATTAATTTTATTAAACTCGATAAAACACATAATTAGTTAATTAACACAAAATAATCACCGAAACAAAACACATAACCTCAAACCGTTTTCAAGAAGAACTATTGCATTAAACTAATTCAGTTGAGAAGAACGAATAAAAATCTCTTAATTAACACGTTTCTTCAACTAAATATCTAAATGAAAAGTCCTATTTTATTACACAAAGCACGTAAACAATAAATGAAAAATTTCTTATGACAATTTAAGCTTACAAACGTCAATATACAACATTAGAACATTAACATTATAAGCATTAACTCGTTAAGCTTCTCCCATTTTTGTGACGTCAGATTTGAGCTGTCTGAAATGAAAACGTGTTTTTAAACGTATTTTAACCTCATTAATCTTACGTATTTAAAATCACCTACAAAAGACGTTTATATGACGTAATGTTCAAACACGTGTATATATTCAACCAAAAGCTGACGTTTCCTCGACGTTATTGACGTCACTTGGATGCCTGGGCAGCTCAGCGGGGTGCTATTCTTCAAGGTGTGAAATTCTATCAACAAAGGATTTACCTGGTTTATGGAATAATACCTTGTTTATTTAAGTACACATTTCCGTTAATAGCACCCCGCTGAGCTTAATATTAATGATTTTCTTAGTTTGCTAGTACAACTATACACAATATTTTACAAGTGCTACATCAGATGTCAATATCCTGTAACTTGGACTACAAAGTACATATCTCATTAATAATGAACCAATATTGTTTTTCTGGATACTTTGGGATGACTTGAACTCATGAAATGATTCCCAAATACTTTGCAGTCTAACCCAAAACTGTTCCAAACAGTACCCCGCACAAACCTTATGGAAATTAGGTCCCAGTGGATTTAATTTATACTTTGGGAAAATACTTTTTGAAGCATTGTGATGAAAAGTTCTCATGGACACAACTCGATCGTATGGAGGATTTTCAATATATAGAGGCACAAACTCGGAAAAATATAAGATTTACTGGATATTCCAATTACCTGAGTTACTGGTTATCTGGCAACATGTAGAAGTTTGGATCAAAGAAAAGTGCTAGTATTCTAGGATTTTTCCTGGCTATCCAATGGCGACCTTTACTTTGAACTTGACCTTCAACGTCATCTTCTACAGTTTCGATGGTTTTTGGCATTTAATTGATGTAAATTAATTACTGGAGGGTTTTTTGAGGTCACTAAACACGAATATGCCACCAGAACCGACTCCCGGAGCACCTGGTTTCCAAGGTCAATGAAAGGGGCTCCTGGGAGTTTCGAGGGTCTTCGGGGTTGCTGAACACGAATACGTGATCAGCACAGATTCAGGAGCACCTGGTGCCTAAGACAGGTTATATTCTGGAGTTTCGGAGGAATCAAATGGATTACTCTTAGGTTTTTGGGGTTGCTGAACCTGCATACACTATCAGATCCGACCCAAGTCATCTTCTGGAGTTTCGAGGGTTTTTGGAATTAAATTGATAAAAACGGATTACTTTTTGGGGTCGCTGAACGGTAATACGCCATCAGATCTGACTCACGGAGCACCCGGTGCCTAACGTTATTCATCTTCTCGAGTTTCTAGAGTTTTCGGCTTTAAATTGATACGAATGGATTACTCACGGCTTTTTGGAGTTGTTGAACACGAATACGCCATCAGAACAAACGGATTGGTACACACCGAGTACTCGGAGGGTTTCTGAGTTGCTGTTCAACGAAACCGTACAAATTGGTGAAAAGTTTTTTTTGATATTTGTAGATTTTTATTAGAATAACTATCTTGTGCTATTCAATTGTTTTAATTATTTATAAATATAAACTCAATTTATATCTGACAATGTTTTTTCTTCATTTATTTTAAGATCGATTTACTATATTCTATTTTGATAGTGTTATTCATCGTGGTCACTAGATACTCCAGAGTCTTTTATCTAAGTCATATTCGTCTGCAGCAACACCAAAAAGACAAGAGTAATCCGCTTGCATCAATTTAGTACCGAAATCTCTCGAAACCCCAGAAGGTAACGTGCCTTAGGCACCAGGTACCCCGGTGTCTGTCTTTTGTTCAGCGGCCCAAAAAACCCATGAGTAATACATATCTGCATCAATTTAATGCCGAAACCTGTCTAAACTCCAGAAGAAAGACCTGCCTTAAGTACCAGGTGTTCCGTGTGTCGGATCTGAGGGCGTATTCACGTTAAGCAGCCCCAAGAACCTATAAGTAATCAGTTTACATTAATTTAGTACCGAAAGCTCTCGAATCTCCAAAGCATAACATGATTTAGGCACCAGCAACTCCAAAAACCTATGAGTAATCCTTTAGCATCAATGTAGTACCGAAGGCCCTCGAAACTCCAGGAGACCCTTTCATTGACCTTTGAAACCAGGTGCTCCGGGAGTCGGTTCTGGTGGCATATTCGTGTTTAGCGACGTCAAAAAACCCTCCAGTAATTAATTTGCATCAATTAAATGCCGAAAACCATCGAAACACTAGAAGATGACGTCCCTTGCAGTGGCCCTGGCCACTACGTCCTCCGTAAGTCAATTATGATGGCATATTCGTGTTTAGCGATCCCAAAAACCCATGAGTAATCTATTTATATCATATTAATGCTGGAAACCCTCGAAACTCTAGAAGATAACGTCCGTTGAAGGTCAAAGTCAAAGTAAAGGTCACCATTTGATAGCCAGGAAAAAATCCTAGACTACTAGTACTTTTATTTAATCCAAACTTCTACGTGTTGCCAGATAACCAGTAACTCAGGGATTGGAATACCCAGTCAATCTTATAATTTTCCGAGTTTGTGCTTCTATATCTTGGAAATCCTCCATACGATAGAGATGTGCCCATGAGAACTCTTTATCAGGATGGTTCAAAGAGTATTTTCCCAAAGTATGAACTAAATCCACTTGGACCTAATTTCCATAAGGTTTGTGCGGGGTACTTTGTAAGTAATATTTATCATTGGAAAAAACAAAGTTTTTATCAAGTACCAATTTTGACGCTTGAGATGTTTGTAGGTACTTTCTTGTCTATCTATTGCCTAACTAGTAATTTCTAAAAGAGAGCTTCTTTTTTTACTTGTCTACTATTACTTTTTTCATTTTATTTTTCTATTTATCTTTCCTTTGATCACACTGTTTTTCTTGGAAGTATTAAGTTACCACAAGCTGATCCCCTACTCACTCTAACCTTTTAACATGTAAGAATGTGCTGTCCACCCGGCCTTCAACAAGTCGTCAGCAGAGGACCGAACGCATTGCCTCACGTGTACTTAAGAAGAGAATCGAGGATCATGAAATCAGTTCCAATTTACTGAATTGAAAGGAACACAACCAGCGGCTGCCAGCAGGCTGTTCACCAGCGGCAGTTATGCGATGGAATGAATCGGAACCTGCCGAGGTGAAAGTATTCTGTAGTGAAGAGGCTTTTCGCCGGAGCTGTAACCGCAGTGAACGGTAGCTGCCATCTCCGACCCGGAGCGGGCGGATGGGTAGCTGTGTGTCGATGTTTGATTGTGGTTACACTGGACTGAAGTATAATGGGCTACGAGTCTGCGTGTGTAATTATGTAGATATATTGATTCCGTCTAGCGTGGTTGCTATTGTATATACTGTGTTGTGTATTGTATTATTCTAATATTGTTATTATGTTTTTGATGATAGCAATAAATACAATTTTATTTTTCTTTTGCAAACGTCTGCCTAGGGAGCTTGTTTCGGAGCGGGGCGAAGATAGAATGCTATTTTATTTTATTATTTTAAGTTTAAACTGTATACAAAAATACTCAATACATTTATTTTGTTTTAATTTGTGTTTTACTGTGTCTGTTGACCTGAAAGGACTACCCCTCACTCCTCACAATAGACCAGGGCTGATCTGTGAAAAACGCCTATTTTGAGAGGTGGCATTCGGATCTTTGCAGATAAAGTTAGGTGACAACTTTAATAATTATAATTGACTTATGCTCCTTCTCAAATATGCCCGGAACATTAACAAAAAAATTAAAATATTTAAAAATTTCGAAAAACATCGATTTTTTTCTACTTTCTTTGCTTATAACTTTAAAACGAATCGTTTTGGAACAAAGTCGTAGAGAAATAAAATAAAGACAATTAAATTTTGTACGAAATACAACTGGTTAAAAATATCCTAAAGTATTATCCTTTCTGCAAAATAGCAATAAATACAAAATAAGGGGATAAAATAAGCCTGTTGTTACTCAATGTTTTTTAACCACTTTGTTGGCACTTAGAACCTTAGTAATTCGCTTAAAAATGCTTATAACATACTTAAACCGTCTACCAAAGTTTCTTAAAATCAACCTAATAGATTTTGCAGATTAAATTTGCAATCTAAATTTTTTTTTAAAAAGTTCAAATTTTTTAAAGACTTTCTGAACAAAAAGTAGACCATTTATTAGAAGTTGGCTAATTTTTTTACATGTAGATATAGATTAGATTAGATAGGCGCTCCACCTATCTAATACACTTTACAGAATTAATTTCGGATTATTTAAGCGGCCTCAGCAATATTTTAAAGCGGCCTCAATTATAAACAATTTTATGGCTTATAAACAAATAGCTTTAACAATAAAAAATAAATTTTTAGCAATGCAAATAATTAAAACCGATTTAATTTGACTTGGACTTTCAAATGCTGTAAGCAGAATTGTTATTTTATTTTTTAATCAAAAGTTATTCGGGTTCAAAAATTGCAATTTTTCGATTTTTTGAAAGTTCAACCGCGTTTATCTCGAAAACTATGCATCCTACGAAAAAATTTGTAAAAACATTTTTTGTTAAAATTACCCAAGAAATACAAAAAAATGTTTTATTTTGCGAAAAATCGCTGTTATGTAATTCCTCAAGTTCTTTGTTTATAACAATCTTATCGACATCCGGATCAACTGTTACCCAAAAAAATTCGTGTTCTACGGGTCAAAATACACAAAAAACACTTTGGGATAAGTTCATATAAATAAAGGAGGCCGTTGTACTCCCCCCTTTTCCTTGGCGACAGCACTTTGTTTATTGAGCCAAAAAATTGTTTAGAACTTTAAAACATTGCTGAGGCTGCTTAAATAAGCTGATTTTAAGTATGTAATGTGTATAGAGAGGTAGAGCGACTGTTTATATGTAAAAAAATCAGCGAATTTTTAAATGGTATACTTTTTGTTCAGAGAGTTTTTAAAAAATTTGGACTTATTTAAAAAAAATTAGATTGCAAAATTATTATGCAATATCTATTATGCAATATCTATTATTATCAGAATTTTTATGCGAATTACGAAGGTTCTAAGTACAAACAAGTGGTAGAAAAACATTGAACAAAAACAGGCTTATTTTGCCCCCTTATTTTGTATTTATTGCTATTTTGCGGAAAGAGTAATGATTTAAGACATTTAGGAGCATAAGTCAATTATTATTACTGAAGGGGTCACCTAACTTTATCTGCAAAAATCCGAATGCCATCTCTCACATCCACCTCAAATGATCCGTCCTGGTCTACAAACAATATCTGAGATTATGATTTACTAATTTGAGAAATAACTGTTTAATTAAATATTTGAGACCTTTCTAACACCTTCAGCTTCTTTCGTGGCTTCTAATTAATTAACGAACAAACCATACTTAACATAATTCTTTTTAACATATTCACAAAATACCTTCTAATTGACAGAGTGCGTTAACAACGACGTTTTGATTGTAGATATAAGGAATATTATGACACCTCCATAGAAAAGTCAAATATTCCTATCCAAATAAGGATATACAAATGACATAATTTACATTCCTGTTAACCAATTTTTGTGTAGGAGAAAATCGCTCCAAGTCATATAAGGCCAGATGACAAGATTTCATTTAGAATAAAATTAATAGTGCAGTCACTGAAGGTCTTCACCTCCGATTTCGTTGAACCTCCATCGATTATCATGAAAATTGATGAGTGTTTAGAAGATCTCTCAAGAAACAAAAGTGACACGGTGCCAACGTGCGCTTTTACTCTGGGGGTGGTTGCCACCCCTTCTCGTGGGTGAAAATTATTTTATTAAAAATAACTCCACAAATCGATAGAGGGAAAAATTCTTAACAAAAATTTTTATATGAAGAGAAGTATCCATAGTTCACAAATGTGGTCTAGTGGTACCAAAGTCAGCACAAACAGTTTGAGAGATTTTTTATGGTACATTCTTAGAGTACACTACTTTGTTAAAAATATTTATATTAAATTATTAAAATAGATCAATACTTTTTGAGTAATTAAAGATCAAATATTCTAATTTCTTGTGAAAATAAAACATGTTTTAAAGTGGTTTTTCATAAATAACTCAAAAAGTATGAGTTTTTACAAAAAGTTATTATTAACAAAATTGAACCTAATAAAAAATCGAATAAAATCTTTGCTTGCAACATCATTTGGTATTAATAAGTATAGAGTTATAGGTAATTGAATGTATATTTTGTTCGGCGGGTACTAAAGCAAGTATTCAAGCTTAAATAACGGGAAATATATATGCATTTTATAAAATATACTTATTACTTAATACTTGTCAAAGTACTCAGGAATACCTATCAAACGAACTCCAGAAGAAGTTGATAGTATAAAAATTAAACCAGTTGTGATGAAAATAAGAGAACCCTTTCAATTTTTTAGAAAAAAGTGAACAACAAAACATACGACATTTTCACAAAAATATCATAAGTAATGACTTCAAAAATTTTGACCGGATTAGAATGCATATTATTTTTGAAAAAAAATATTTAAAAAATCAGATTTTTTCAAATTTTTGTAATTGTCATTTTTTATAATAACTCCAAAAATACTTGATATACGTAAAAAATGATACAGCACTAAATTTTAGTTTTTCTTTAATAAATATTGTAATGTTTGTATTATTTGTGAAATAAAAAAATAACCAAGATAGAAACGTTTAAAGCCTAAATTTTACTGCGAGAACCATGTAACCGTGACCATTTAACCTTTTTTCTTAAAAAAATAAGGAATTTAAAAGATTTTAATGCGACTTTATAGCCTTTGAAATTACCTTTCAAATGGTTTTTAGATGAACCTGATATCATAAAAATTAACGGAGTTATTCTAAAAAAACAATAACATTTTTTTGGCAAAATGTTTGGAACTTATATTTTGAAAAATTTTTGGAGCATAAATTGTAATGCTATCTACTTCTCTGGGAGCTCACTTGATAGGTGTTTCTAAGTACTTTGACAACTCTGTAGTAAGTACGTATGTTTTATAAAATGCATAGTTTTTCTGTTATTTAAGCTTGAATATTTAAATTGGAGTACTCGTCGAAAAAATATGGATTCAATTATATAACTCACTTTCACTTAATACTAAAAGTTTTTCTAGTAACGAATTTATAATATTATTTATTAGCTTCAATTTTGGTTATAATAACTTTTTGTTATTTATGAGAAACCGCTTTAAAACATGCATTTTTTCACGAAAAATTAAAATTTTTGATCTGTAATAAATTAAAAAGTGTTGATTTATTTTAATAACTTGACATAACCAATTTTGCTTAAGATTTGTCCCTATATCGATTTATGGGGTTATTTTTAATACAATAATTTTCACCCCCGAGAATGGGTGGTATCTACTCCCAGAGAAAAAGCGCAAATTGGCACCAAAATCGATGGAGGTTTAACGAAATCGGAGGTAATAGCCTTATATCCACTTTCAGTGACTGTTAGTTTGATTTTTGGATAAATTTATCGTATGAGATATTCTAATTCTATCGCATGAGATAGTGCAGGTTAAAAAACTATCAGTCCAGAATTTACGCAGAAAGCATTTTTGATATTTTACCCCTATTCTAACTTGTGCAAAGGAGTTACATCATTACCTTCCATAGTGCAAGATTAATTGAATCATAGAAGCTGTAAGTATGTTTGAAATCTTTTGAATTGGTTAAAGGACTACTACTTATCTGAAATTACATAAATTGACTACTTATCAATTTCATTATAAAATATATGTATTTGTTGACAATAGAAAAAAAATAAACTCCAATAGGTATTTCTAAAAATAGTAACTTGGCTTAGAAGGTATTTTTATGTACGTTTTTAAACCAGCATGCTTTTCGATCCTAAGTAGCAAAAAGTACCATAAAAGATTGTAAAGTTATTCAATCTGTTTATAAGCAAAAAACAGCACTTCTTTAACGGCTAATTTGAAGAAATTATTTGTAAAAATAATGTTTTTCACGTTTTGTAGGATTAACATTCCAGAATCTATTACTGTTTGTTAAATAACTGTAGAAACATACCATAGGCAGCAATAAGTGTTTAAACTTTTGATAATTAACAACAATTAACAAAAACTCGTTAACTAACAAACGGATTTGTTTGGAATTTTGCACATTTAGGTACCTATATATACCCATAATATTGTAAAGGTTAATAACATTTATTAAATAATGGCAAAAATAGTGAAAAAGCGGTTTATTTTTAACTTGTAAAAATTCAAATTATCGTAAAAATTCAAATTATCCGTCTCCGTTTCTCAGTGCAAAAATTTTTCCTAATAAAATCAAAAATGCCTACAATTTCGGACGTTGGTTATTGCTTATAAAAAAAAATAGGACCGATCTGACAGTATCTGGATAAGTATTTTTCATTAACTATATCTCCCCTTAATCATTATCTCAATTAACCACGAGATAAGGAAGATGATAAGGCAGACAAAAGAAAAATACTTTGGAGAGAAGTGCAAAGAGTTCGAGGATTTCAAAAAAGATACGATCTGTTTAATCGACACAAGAAAATTAAAAAAAATGGCAGGACTAAGAAAACAAAATCTCACTGGTGCACTCCTGGATAGACACCGGATTACTATATAGTCGAGGAATTGAAACTGAAAAAAATGGCAAAACCTCGCAATGTTTTCGTCCAGCATCGATTTGTACAAAAATTTGGGATTAGGCTCACTACACCCTACAGTTCATTTTCTATATTGAGCTGTTGTACGATTTTGGTTTTTTAAGGGTGAAAACTACCCCTAATTGTAAAACATTATAAAATATCATTTTAAACTTAAATATTGTCAACATTTGCTTCTTATTAGGTACATAATGATTGTTTTATGCTTTAAGATATACTATCATAATATTTCAACCCTTAAAACCACCCTTGTTCTAGCTATATATAAAAAATTTACTTATCCTATAAGAAAAATTTCGGCTTGCATCGATTTACATAAAAATTTGGGATTAGGATCATCTCACCCTGTACTTCATATTCTATATCATGCTTAAGGGCGTTGATTATTTTTAGGGGAGTAACCTACCCCTTATTGTCAAAAATTCTATAAAACCATTATAAACTTTAATATGGGTAAAATTTGGTTTTGATTGGTTAAATAATGATTGCTTTCTACTTTAGGATATAATATCTTAATATATCAACCCTTAAAAACCACCTTTAATAACATTACAATTTTTTTCTACGAGCGTGCAAAAATGTCTACTTTCGCGCACGCATTTTAGTTTAGAAAGTTTCACTTTTCCGCACGCGTGTTACTTTTCCGCACGCGGTTTTTACTTTTCCGCACGCGTGTTAATTTAGATATGTTAATATGGCCTTAAAGTAAATATAATACATGCAATATACTAATATTTAGATATTATTTACTAATTTTTTTTAAATATATCTTATTGTGTTCCTGTTTTAATGAAATTAACGCGACAATTCGATGAAATAAAATTATTTTGACATAATATTCGAAAGTCAAATCGGTAGACAATAACAGTCATTTTGTATCATCGTCATGGAAACCAAGATCGTCGTCATGCTAACTAATTATATTGAAAGTTTGGTTTTGACAACCTTGTCAAAGAATTAATTTGTGTATGTATTTTCATATTAACTAAATTAATTGATTAAGATTTGGTAATTTGTTAAAAGACTCTTAGGAAAAATATTGTTCCTAACTCTTGCAGAAAGTCTCTTTTCCGCACTCGACTGCTTGCCGAACTCCCGCTTCGCGTCGTTCGACAAACTGCAGTCGCGTGCGGAAAAGAATGACTTTCTGCACTTGTTAGGAAAATAACTATTTTCTACGAGCGTGCAAAAATGTCTACTTTCGCGCACGCATTTTAGTTTAGAAAGTTTTACTTTTCCGCACGCGTGTTACTTTTCCGCACGCGTTTTACTTTTCAGCACGCGTTTTACTTTTCCGCACGCGTGTTAATTTAGATATGTTAATATGGCCTTAATGAAATTAACGCGAGAATTCGATGAAATAAAATAATTTTGACATAATATTCGAAAGTCAAATCAGTAGACAATAACAGTGGTTTTGAATCGTCGTCATGGAAACCAAGATCGTCGTCATGCTATCCAATTATGCTGAAATTTTGGTTTTGACAACCTTGTCAAAGAATTAATTTGTGTATGTATTTTCATATTAATTAAATTAATTGATTAAGATTTGGTCATTTTTTAAAGACTAGTAGAAAAAATATTGTTCCTAACGCTTGCAGAAAGTCTCTTTTCCGCACTCGACTGCTTGCCGAACTCCCACTTCGCGTCGTTCGTAAAACTGCAGTCGCGTGCGGAAAAGTATGACTTTCCGCACTTGTTAGGAAAATAACTATTGTAAGTAGATAATTTAATAGATCTATACAGAAAAAAAGTAGAATTAAAGAATTACAAAATCATTTATTTACACAAAAATACGAATTTACAAATATGTACAAATACAAATACAAATAGTTTTTTTCTACAACCACTATTCAAAGTGCACTTTTCTGCACGGTTTTATGTTAGCAAACTTGATATTTTCTCACAGTATAAGATATTTGACATTAGTGTGCAGAAAAGTGACGTTTCTGTGCCGCAAAGTGACGTTTCTGTGCCGCAAAGTTCTTTTCTGCACAGTTGACTACCTCATTCTGAGTAACGTTATATTCTGTTTACATCCGTGGACTACCGCATTCTGAGTAACGTTATATTCTGTTTACATCCGTGGTTAAACTTTAGACAAATATATAACCTATAAGACAATTATTATATTTAACTATAGCATAGAAACTAAATTATGGATGTTACAACTGTTTTATTTTACAATTTTATTCTTATTAAACATTTTATAATTATCAAATAACCAATAAGGATTTAGCAACCTGTGCAAGAGACGTCGAATGAAGTAGGTTTTGTGTAAATCCGTGACTGCATAAATATATAATGTCAATAATGTGTAATAATTGTTTAAATTTAAACAAATTAAGGCAGTGCATTCATTTTTTAACTGATTTCTGTGCAATTTATTTAGGTATAAGGAATTTAAATTGATTAGTAGGTATTAATTAAATACAGTTTAAAATTTATCACATAGGTAACTACCTATTATAATTATTAATCGTCGTTTGGAAATTGTGATTTTTATTTTTAGGAAAAACTGTGCTTGTAGAAAAAGTATAGTGTGAAACACGTGCAGAAAGGTAATTTCTCACTCGTTTGAATTGCGGCACTCGCTTGCGCTCGTACCGCAACTTTTCAAACTCGTGAGAAATTAGTACCTTTCTGCACTTGTTGCACAATATACTATTTAGTCATCTTCCAGTATACGAACCGGTTCTGTGGTATTATAAATACATTCAAAATTATCCATAAGGGGACTATTCGAATTTTTCGAAAAAAAAAATCGTTTTATAAACATAGCTCCTTCATTTTTGGCGATAAGAAGTTTTTTCAAAAATGATTCTGTAGGATTTTTGAAGAGTTATAAGACTGTGAAAACTAAATTCCATCAGATCCCTTAGTTTTTAATTGGGGTGGGTTTAAAAGGCTCGAATAAGGGGGTGTTTGCTCGTAAATAGAGGTTTTAAACAGCTATATCTCGCTAACTGTTCACTCTAATCAAAATCTATGCACAAGGGAATTTTACTTATTAAAAAAGATATCTATAATTTAGTAGTACATGATTTTTGAAGTTATACTTCTTTAAGCGCGATAGGGAGTGAATTTTTATTATTCTGCGCGCATGCGCACAGAGAGAGTATGTTCCTTGCTAAATATTTTAAGTTATATGTATCAGTACAAAAAAGGTGTGGAAAAATATATTAGTGTTTTTAGTAAATATATTTAATATAATTTTTGTGTCTTTGGATTTGTCTTCGTCGGGAGTAAGGTAATACGTATTATTAAAACATTTTACTTTAATATGTACTTCACTTCGTCAATTTGTTACCGTGGTTTATCATAATGTCCGAGAAACCGTCAAAACAATGCCGTCGTAGCATCGTTGGTACAGCATTCGACTACGAATCGAGAGGTCCCGGGTTCAAATGTGGACAATTGCTGTCTTTTTTCAGTATTTGGATTTTTGGAAAGTGGTAAGTAACTATTAAACTCAGTTTAATATTTAATAAAATAAAAATAAACTGTTAAAAATATTTTATTTCGCTGAAATCATATAAGTAATAGGAGTATAACTTCTTACGTGCGTACAAGGTACACACACATTCTTTTTTTTTCGTATCTCCAGTATTTTCGGAGATACTTTGAAGTAAAAGGTGAAAAATAGGAAAATTGCAAAAAATAAATTTTTTTTTAAACTCAAATTTTTCTTAAATTAGGCCTTTTAAATAGGTCAAACTTCTTGGGTGTATTGATAATACAAATATAAAAGGAATTACAGAAAGGTGAAGACCAATTTTTAATTAGGAGGGTAGTTAGGGGGTTGTTTTCACTGATTTTTTCATAGAGAAAAGTACCGAACTTTTATTTGATCATGTCACATAATTTTCATAATAGAAGCTTTATATTATTAATTTTTGGAAGGTCTAACTGAATACTTAAAAAAAGATTATTTAAGTTTTTCTCGAAAAATGCAAAGTTTTTCCGTTATTTGACTTTGAATATTTCAAATTTTTCATTTTGTCGAAAAAATCTAACTTTTAACATGCCGTATCTCGGTTTGTATTGGTCTTAAAGATATTACAGAAAAAGAATTTGGTTTGTGTTACTAAAAGATACAGATTTTGATACAGTTGCTAAAAGATTTTGATATCTGCAGTTTCTTTGAGTAAATGCATATTTTTCGAGGTATTCTCAAAAAACCCTAGAAAAAAGTCGATTTTTTCGTCGAAAAACTGTTACTTTCAAGCGTGAATAACTCGAAAAATATTAGTTTTACGAAGAAAATATAAAAAATATTTTTTCTTAGAATTACGTTTTACATCTATTTACATGGTTAAAATGTAATAAAAAATTCCCTCCCCCAAGATGGGGTGACAACCACCCCCAAGGTTTTAGCGTACAGCGGCTTGATATAGAAAATGATCCGTGGACTATTCCCTACCTTGTGAAAATTTCAAGTAAATCCATGCTGGACAAAAAAATTGCGAGCCAAAATGCTTCATTTTCTCGACTAATAATACAGATAGATATTACAAAAGAAGAAATAGTACACGCATTAAAAACAATGAAAAGCGGGAAAAGTCCTGGACCTGACATGCTTCCTATCGTATTTCTATCGAACTAATAAAAATTATAGATGAGCAGCACATTGATGTTCCAGTCTAGTGATACTCTTGAACCAAATTTAAATGCTGAGGTGTATTTTCCAAAGAATGGTTAACATCGATTTTTATTTGTCTCCCTAAAAAGGAAAACGCAAGAGAATGCGACGATTATCGCACAATTAGCTTGATGTCCAATGTGCTAAAGTTGCTGCTGAAAGTCATCCATAACCCAATATATTTCATAATGGAGTTCCCATTAACAACAATATATATGCGGATGACATTGTCATCTTAGCCAAAAATATTGAAGATCTTCAGAGACGACTGGTGAAGAAAATAGCGGGGTATAGCCAAGAATACGGTCTAACAATGAACATCAAGAAGACAAAATTTATGAGAATAACCAAAACTCAAAGAAATAACGAGAATCTCCTCGTAAACCGAACCAACGTCGAACAAGTAAATCAATATTCATAAAGAAAACGAAATTCATGGTTATATCAAAGAAAAATATTAGAAACATCAATCTACACGTAAATAAGACGATAGAACGAGTTCAGAATTATAACTATTTAGGGACAAATATTAGTGAAACAAACGATTATACCAAAGAAATCCGAATTAGAATAGAAAAGGCTAGAAGTGCATTCACTAATATGAAACAAATATTATGTACCAGAGACCTCAGCCTAAATCTTAGAGAGCGAGTACTAAAATCTTATGTATTTTCTGTTCTTTTTTATGGTGTGGAGACACCCCATGCTTTTCTTTAACGAATGTGTTAGATTTTTTCAATTTTTTAACGAATGTGTGAGATTAGAATGTGCGAGTTAGATTCTTGTTTAATCTATCTAACAGTTTTTTCGAATAATGCTTCGAGTTTGAATTTTTTTTATTTTTTGTTTTTTAGTTGATTTTTTATAAAATTTTAGTCACTCGTAACTAAACAAAAGCGTTTCTTAAAATTTTTTTTTCATATGTTTTTATTTTTTACTTTTTAGTCTTACACTTTTGAAACATTAAAATATATCGTCATGTTTAAAAAAAGGATGTATATGATAGACACATGTCTTGCATTTATTTCAACATTTGATACATGCATTGTACATTTTCTGTCTTCATACATTTCTTAAATCAAAATCATTATTTATATGTACCTATTACAGTTTTCACAATCTTTCCATCTCTTCTAATGCTTTACTATTGCAATGTGTAGACCCTGTTAATTTCTCGCGAAATACGAATTATAATGTTAATTGTAGCACGAAAAGTCATACCGGTAGTTTTTCTAAGACTACGTTAAAAACACGATTTTTTTTAATTCGAGTCTTGGTTGAAGTTTTGTTTCGTATCGTATTGAAATTTGACACGAATAAGCGCCGATGTTTATACATATAAACAAAGATATGAGCGTTCAAAATCGTCACCGCTTAGGATGTTTGTAAACATGATGTACAAACATGAAAAGTAGTCAGAATCGGCAAAAGATTTGAAACTTTATTGTTTATTTATAAAGCACAAGGTAAACAATTAACGTACAAAGTGAAATTATGTATAGTTCATATAATTAGCTACAATCTGTAAAATTTTCAAATTTCTAAATTGTAAAAAACAAGAGAATTTAAGCATTTTCCATTAAAATCGTTTTTTTTTATTTAAACAATTAATATACATAAAAAAATATTTTTTCTACAACCGTGTTAAAAATGCAATTTTTAGCACTCCATACGAGCGTTAAAAATGCTACTTTAAGGCACTAGTGCTTTAAAATATTTTTAAGGCACTGCAGTTCATACTGACCGTATAGGCAATTTTGATGTAATGTCAAAAAAATATAAAATGGAATGTCAGTCAAGTTCAAGTAAAAGTTTTTGTAGATATTGTCCTGTAATTACGTTTGTAGAAAAAATATTTTATGATATGCGTGTTAAAAAGTACATTTTTAAGGCACTCATGTGAATTGCAGAACTCACTATCGCTCGTTCAACATTCACATTAAACGTGTACTTTTAACACTTATATCATAAATAACTATTATTGACTATTCGTTTATTGTTCCCGCGAATGCATATGTCTGCAAATTTTCATTCATTTGCATTGAAGAAAAGGCAGTCAAATTAACGTCTAAAGATTTGACCCAAACGATTGGACTAAAAAAAATCGTTTAAAAAATATTTCTGCAATGTAATTTAATCAATCTCTTTTCAGACTAAAATAATTATTCCATTTTCAATTATGAATTTGTTATGTGAGATTAAAAAGGTCTACACACGTCCCGATCTGACCCCCCGACTGTCGAGTCTGACAACGTTGGGTCTGACCGTTAGAGTGTGTGTAGCCTTGTTCGACAAGAATCGGTCAGCCCGACATGACTGATTTGGTTGGGTTATCGTGCTATTGCTGCCTGGAATGACTGTTGAGTGGATCGAGTAGCTTGACGGTCATTCTTGCCGGTCCCAAGCTCGGAAAAAGGAGGAGGGTTAGGTCGTAGGGCCAGCAACCCTACACCCGTAAAAAAAATAAACAAATGCTAAAACACCCAGAAATTGGCCTCGGAAACGGGACTGTTTTAATCAAAGACGAACACGGCAACGAAAATGGACATTGAATATTGGTTTTTTTGGAATATACAAGGAATTAGAAATAAACAAAGAGAAATTATTATGGAAGTAGAAAAAAGAAACATGGACCTGATTATCCTCTCGGAAACAAAGAAGAAGGGAAACGCCTGTGAAGATCTTCAGAATTATATACACTGCTACACGGAAGTATCAGAAAGTGAAAGAGCGAAAGCAGGGATATCAGTAATGATTAACAAACGATGGAAAAACCAAATAAAATCATGGGAAGCTATAATCGAAAGAATAATAAAACTGACCATCTCAATTAGAGGAAGAACGATTACAATTCTAGGCGTATATGCTCCCACTGACGATGCCCAGATAGCAGTAAAAAACAATTTTGAAGAAATATTAAAAGATCAAATAGAACAGGTTCCGAATATGCACGAATTGATTATAGCAGGACATTTAAATGCCAGAGTAGGCAAACAAGACCATATCAATGTGGTGTGAAAATATGGAGAAGAGAGAATTAACGACAATGGGATAAGGTTGATTAATCTATGCAAGGAGTATGAACTAAAATATACAACACGTTCTTTGAACATAAGGATATCCATAAATTTACTTCGTACCAACATACACGTAGACTTAAGTCAATCATTGACTATCTAATCTCGAGACAAAATGCAAAATTTAGCATCCAGGATGTTAGAGCTTTCAGAGGGGCTGATTGCGGATCAGACCACTGCTTAGTAATCGGTAAAATCTATATTCCATTTATACCGAAGCAAAATAACTCCGAAGAAAAAGAATACAAAAGGAATTCATATGATCCAGAAATAGAAAAATATAATATTGACAGCTTATAACATGAAAGTACACAATATCTGTACCGTAACAGACTTGAAGAGAAACTAAATCAAGAACAAAGAACAACCGAAGAAGAATATAATCACATAAAACATGCATAAAACAAGCAGCACAAGAAGCACTAGGAAACTTAGAAAACGGAAAGAAACCAGAATGGTGGGATAAAGATATCGAGAAGAAAATAGAGAAGAAAAAACAACTTCACCTACAACATCTACAAAATCAGGAAAACATTGAGATTCAACAACAATACAGGGACCTAAATAGAGAAGTAAAAAGAGAAGTGATTAAAAGAAAAAACGCAACCTGGATAAAAAAATGTGAATACATAGATCAACAATTAGGAGGAGCTAGGAGTTCAGAAGCATGGAAGATGATAAAGAATTGGAATAAATCCTTTGTAAAAGGTATAAAATTTATTAAAATCCCTAAAGGGCTACATCAGAACAAAACGTTTTCGATTTTATTACAAAATCATCATCAGTGTAAGACAGTCTGGATGCTAGCTGAGCCACCAAAGAAATATAGGGGTAATAACCCTTCAAATATAAAATTTATACTTTACAGATGCATATTTACTTAAAATGCCTTGTGATGGGCAAATGGCAACAGGAATAATGCCCTAAGGTAAGATATTTAAATTCCCAACATGTGGGATGCAAAACCCTTGGGCTAGTTACTAACGTCTTGTAGGGTAGTTTGGTCGGGACGTGTGTAGAGCTGATCCCGTCAAAGATGGTTGGTCGGGTAGTTCTGACGTGTCAGGTGGTGAGGTCGAGACGTGTGTAGGCCAGCGCCGGATAAAGGGGCGGGCGAGCCGGGGGATCGCGAGCCGGGGGATCGCCCGGGGCGCCGAATTTTGAGGAGCGCCAAATTTTGAGGGATGCCGATATAAAAATAAAATATTTTTTATAACTTTGAGCATTATTCCTAACACACGATTGAATAATAATTTTACTAATAAGAAAACTATTGCCACCTATAATCAGAATCAATAACTCAAAAAAAGATTAATAGACAAAAAAAAAAGAATTCTCTAATCACAATAATGCAACTTAAGAATTTTTATCACCCATACAATATTAATGCAAACTAAAATGTTTTTTACGATCTAAAAAGTTTATTCAGTTTTTAAAAGGACATTTTTGTCACTTATACTTAAAAAAATTGACAAAGATCAAATTTATGAGTAGTCAGGGATGTTGTAATACTGGCGCTTGTATATTATTTCAGGGATGTTATATTATACGCCTCAATAGTTAAGGTTAAATAATTTTGTCTTTCTGTTCTGCACACTTTGTGTCAACAAAAGTGGCGTGTATCCGTGGGTGTGTAATATTTAAAGTGAAATAAAAAAAATTTGTTATATATTGGGAATTTGTGGCATTGTGGTATTAATTAGCTATTTTTTTTTATTTTTACGTTATATAAATTTCGGTAAGTAGGTATCCCCGTTAAAAAATATAAAATTTATGGTAGGAAACATAATATTAAATTACACATTGTCAGGAGGTAAACGACGGGAATAAACGGTGCGTCGCATGAAAAAATAGTCTAAGAGCTAGTGAACCCTCCGACTAACGGTCGTCCTGTAAGGCTAGAAATTTTTCTAGTGATAATTCATAGCACGCCAAGGCTAAAAACCATGACCTGACAGGCATCAGCGGTGCACGTGTATCTACCAGGTGAATCGAAATGTGCAAATTTAGAGGGTAAAATAAACTTTCTCCTGTGACTGTAAGGTTTAAATTTAAGTATGTGTTTGAGTAAGTCATTTAGAAGAAATGTGTACAATGACAGGCGATTTTGAAGAGCATAAGACCTTGCCAGGAGAGGGGAAAGATTAGGGGTTTTTCCTAAAATTATTCTTTTTGCATCGAACAAATTTTTTTTAAGTTTTTTAAATCATTCCAAACAGAAAAGGTATTTAATGATTTTTCTCTTAAGTTAATAGTTTTTGTTATATAAGCGATTGAAAATTTTGAAAATTGCAAAATCGGCCATTTTTAACCCTAAATCGGACATTTATCTAAAAATTTCAAAGTTGCCAAGATAGGTAGATATTCTTTAAACCTTGATTGATGAAATCTCAAAGAGTTTTTTGCAATACAATATCGGAAACCCCTTTGTTTTTTAATTGCTAATCAAGCGGGCGCGACACCGTAGTATAAGTGAGGACGTTTGAGTTGGCATAAATTCATTATCTCGAGAATGGGCAAATTTCAAGAGAAATCCTCAGACAGGTCGATTTTTATTTTTAAATTAGGACTTTTTAGCATATATATAATACTAGTGACGTCATCCATCTGAGCTTGATGACGTTACCCGTTGTCCTAGGTGAACGACAAACGCGACAACGCGACACGACGCGACGCGACGCGAAAATATCAAGTAATGGTTGTATTTGTGTATGGCCTACGTTTTCGGATTAATCAGTCTACGACAAGACGCGACGAAGTGCGAACTTGATTTGTTCGCGACGAGACACGACACAGTGTGACGCCCCATTGCTTTTTTCAATTCAAATTATGCTACGCAATAGTTTATTAAATAAATAAAAACTAATAATAACTATATAGTACCAGTGTTTTTTCATTAACATACCTTAAAGTCAGTAACAGCCTCTCCTTAATAGAATTTGGTTTTTGAAAATTACTTATTGATGGTTATTGATAGCTCAGTTATTAATACTGAGTTTAACAGCTGCAATGATATAATCAAAAGTGAAAAAGCCACAATTCTCTTTAAACCAACGTGGATTATTTCATTAATTTCGGATATAAATGATTAAACTCTCCAAATTTACTCGTTCTAAATATATGACATTTGTTGTCTTTCTTTTTCGTTTATGGAATTTTTTAGCTAAGTATTTAAAATATGAATTTTCTAGTAACACTGCCGTATACTTCCCCACACTTAAGAATAGGAATGAATAATTGACATCGAAAATCGTCACGTTTGTCCTGGTTGGAGTGATGGAAAGCGACGCAATGCGACGCTACATAAGCCACATGTCGCGTGAATTACTGGTCGCATCGCATCGCAACGCATCGCATCGCGTCGCGTCGTTTTCCGTCGCTCACCTAGGACAACGGGTAATCGACGATTTTTTTAAATGAGAGTAGGGGTTGTGTGATAGCTTGTTTGAAAGGTTATTTAATTCTCTATTCACTAATATAAACATTAACATAATTATTTATACAGGGTGTATGATTAACATGAATGGAAAAAATAAAGCTGTACAAAACTCGTGTTTGCAAAGAATATCGTCTTGCTTTTTTTATGCCATATGGATGCCACTCCTGCAATTTAGTCCTTGGTGATAAAGCCATATTTGGCGCACAATCAACATCTCTTTTTGGATTGTACAACATTATGCACATTTTTTTCTGCTTGTTGATAATGTGCATTTATCTTTATCTCTTATGTCGCTCCTTCGTTGTTTGAACTTCCTTATGCTATATATGTTGGATCAGTTATTTGTAGGTATATTCTTGTTTGAAAGGGCGCCAAATTTTATTTTGCCCGGGGCGCTCAAAGCCCTGGGACCGGCCCTTTTTAAATGGGGAAAAGAAACAATGATAAAATATTGTCAAAGCACCTGTTCATGATGATACATAAAACGTTTTATCTTCACACTGATATAATACTTAAAATTAAACGCTGATAAGATACCACAATATTAATCATTTATATTACGATATGACTATTTGTATCGATTATTTCCTCTCATCTTTTTAACGTAATGATAGTAATGAATCATTTTATGGTCATTGATGACTTCGATAAAATTATCTTTAAGCGATCCTCCTACATTTTGAAAGAAATAATTTTTGATTTTAATTACAATTAGGTACTAACAAAAAATCGTGAAATATTATATCTAGAATTTAGCAGCGGCGGCCGGCCAGGTGAAGTAGGTGAAGGTGATCTTCACCAAAAAATATAATCAAATTGAGACAAAAAAAAAATAATAAAATATAAGTAGCATTATTATATCTAAATACTGAAATTAATTATAAACCTATTTTTTTTAATTAATCCAAAAATTAAAAAAGAATTTTAATATGTAATCCAAAAATTAAAAAAGAATTTCAATATGTAATCCAAAAATTAAAACTAGGTCCTTGACGGTCAGATACTGACCTGTGTCATTTGACTTCTATGACTCGAGCAGAGTTAGATGAAGACGTAGATGAAATTTCGGCTCTCGGCTGCACAAGCGTCAACGGTTGTCATGGCAACGTGACGTCATCATATCGGCACTGGTAGTACCCAAATTAGCAATAAGTGCAGATGAATTTAAAAATAAGTCCGCCGTATTCACCTATGTAAAATTTTAGTTGGATGCGTGCTATGATGGGCAGTATTCGTTTTTTTTTCGGAAGATGGAAGACCGCAAATCAGTTCAGCTGGCTAAAGGCTTTTTATGAGATTTAAATGATTTTGAGTTTACATTTTTAGCAGTTTTTATCGACATGTTTCATATTATAACAGATATTTTATATGACGTTCTTAAAAAAAAAACGTCCCTAGATATTCATTTTTGTTTAAACTAGATAAAAAGGACTCGTCAATTAATACGTGATAAAAGAAGTGAATAATTTTTTAATTCTGTTTTTGACAAAGCAAGCACAATGACCGTTATTAATACTTTGAAAAGATCTATAGGTGTGATGATGGTATGAGCACGAATGCAAATTCTACCCAATTTTTTTATTTAATATATATATTTTAATGGAAATGGATTACATTTTCAGGATTGTGATGAATTAAAATTCTTTGTGAATTGTGATTGTGATGAATAAGCTTAGCAGATACAACAAAGTTTGGGTCATACAGTTTGATCATTCCTTCCGACGCTTTTCAAAATTTATTTTGAGTTTTTGGCAAATATTTACTAAAACTCAAAGACTTAAAAGAGAGCTCTGCCTTTTTTATGCTGACGGAAATTTAAAAAATGGTAATTTGCAAGAAATGGTTATAAAATTACAACCAATTAAAGACATTGTTACAGAAGCCTATAATTTATTTTGTTTAATTCTGACAATTCCATCGAATACCGTATCTGTAGAAAGAGAAGTTTTTCGTGCTTAAAAAGGCTAAAAACTTTTAGTTTATCCTTTCTATGAAGATATAATTGATAGATTTGCTTCCATAAACGATCAAAGACTCGACTTGATTTATAAAAATTGATTAAGTCAGTTTTATTAATCTATCTAATACATACTGCTTTTTTGTTTAAGTATCTCTTCATCCTCGTCTTTAATATAAGTGCCATAAAAAAGTTTTCAAGTTGTTAGGGCCCAAAACTCTAAACATTTTTTAAAGAATTTTTAATGAGATTTGGGCGCGTCATAGGTATAAGTATACCGAAATTTCTTTTGGGTCCGGCAGACTTTCCTCATCTTCACCACTTTTTTAGGCCACGAGCCGCCGCTGGAATTTAGACCATAATATCGTAATAATGCATACGTACGTGCCTTTTAAATAATGTTAATAACCTCGAGTACACTTAATACATGTATAAACAACGCTATTTTAATGTTTTTAATATTATTACTATTTATGTTTACTACATTTTATCATGATTATCAACATAGTCAAGGTAATGATGCTGATCGAGCACCGAGAACTATCGTCCTATTAGTATTAGAGTATCGCAAGAGTAAATATACCTATATAGATTTCTATTTTCTAGCTTTAAACATTGATTATAGACACGGATCCGTGTCTATAGTCAATGCTTTAAATCAGTTGATGAGTAACACAAACTGACTTCTATAAAACATGATCTTCCGATCTTCTTCTTCTTAAAGTGCCCTCTCCTGAATGGAGGTTGGCTACTACAATTACAAATTCTTGTATTTCTTCAGCTGTTCAAAATTTAGCCCTCTCTGTCCATCACTGTCGGATGTTTCTTAGCCACGATAGTTTTTCTTCCTAGTCCTCTCTTTCCCTCGATCTTTCCTTTGACTAGTTGAGCATATTGGTACTATTTTTTCTCAACATGTGGCCTAGGCAGGCGCGGATCTAGTAATTCATATTGGGGGGCCAGACTTACCTCAAATACAGTGATGCCACAGTTACAGATTTTTCGGTAGATCTACTGAATACCTGTCAAATCTACCGATCTATCTAATTCTCCTTTTTTTCTACCGAAAAATCAAAATTATTAGAAAATTTTTTTAGCGGATGGATTTGGCCACAGAGTTTAGTCAATTTTCAAGAATTCTTGAATTGCTTTTACTAGCTTGTGACACAATGTGCGAACCAGCAGATACGGGTTTACCGATATCAATTTTATGACCAGTCCTTTGTCCTTTTATATTATGATTTTGGGAGTAAAATACTACCTGCAGAGCCGGATTTAGGGCAGTGGGGGCTCCTGGGCAGAATTGGTGTGGGGGCCCCTGGGCAGAATTGGTGTGGGGCCCTACCTCCTACCATTAAACAAATTGTTGTTATGACTATGGTATGGTTAAAGTCCGGGTACTTTTCGAGATTTTTTAACTGAAAATTCCTTGATTATGTCAGGCATGTCTAGTTGCTTTAAGGCATTGTGTTCAATGCTCATTATAAAGAGATGGTTCAAACGCTCTTGGCCTATCATAGACCGAAGTCGATTTTTAATTAACTTAAATTTTTAGAATGATCTCTCTCCACTGCAGTTAGTTACCATCAGAACTAAATATAAACGAAGTGTCATTACAACGTTTGGAACCGCAGCATTCACATTTTTCTCTTTTAACCGTCCGCGTCGGTACATTTGAAGTTATTTACTTATGAGGACGCATGGGATGCAGAAATAGCTATCTGGAGATGGTGGTCCAACTCTGAATCAAATTGAAACAAAACTGCCGCTATCTCTTTTTCATCTTTACTCAGAATTGAGTATTATAAACTGTCTTTCGGTCCTTTTCCTTGACGAAGGGAAGGTAAATGTGTGGCCAAATTGTCCTCTATGTCTCTGTGTTTATATATTGTAAAAACCTGAGATACAGGATGCAGCCAGAAAGCAGTTTATTAGCGAAAAGTCTTAGATTTAAAATATTGTTTATTATATTTTTAATTTCAATTATTCTAATTGTTTAAAAAGTAGTAAACTTTGTATCTGGGGCTTTTCGTTGTTTTCCTCGTATTGCGAGAGATGTCGCTAGATTGCGTCTCAAAGGTGGAATCATTGCATCGCGATGGTTCGCCTTAAATAGGCAGGGTTGTTAATGTTTGTTTCAGAGTTGTGACTGCATAGCTCCACCGAGGACGCATGGGATACAGAAATAGCTATCTGGAGATGGTGGTTTAACTCTGAATCAAATTAAAACAAAACTGCCGTTATCTCTTCTTTACTTATATTTGATGAGCCGATTTCTTCTTTAAATGAATTGAAAAATTCTACAAATTGTACTAGTTCGACACCTAGTTTTTTATCTAAATCATTGCTATAATTGTCGGTAAGCTTCAGTGAGTGAGCTTCAATTTCATTGAGAGTTAAATTTTCCAAATAATGTAAAAATCCAAAATTGGAATGAATGGATTCATTTGCCGAAAGCCTATGACTTGAAGAGGAAATGAAGTGATCTATAATAGCTATAAAATTTTGAGTCCTAAATTTCTCTGATGTTGTCATTTCAGTCTCTAAAATATTCCTTAAAAGAATATAAATTTTTTAGTTGATTTAAGTGCCGCCACTCCTGAATTAAGGTCAATATTTGGATCTTGGTGAATACGACTTGTGCTATTTGTCCTCTTTAAGATTTCATTCCAAAATATTGCAAATATCCCTGTTTTCAGTAAACACACTCGATTATACAAACCATTTGTATCGCTACGAGTTTCAAATTGTTGCCCATCGTCATTTGAAATTTTGTATAATACTCCTTTAATCTGATTATAACCTTTAACTAGTTCTTTTACGACATCAGTTCTAGACGACCATCTAGTAGTATTTACTCTTTTTTAGGAACAATAATATTTCTGCCATGGTCGGCGTTTGCTCTCGCTTAAAGACGTTTTTAAACATTCGATTAACAAGTTGTATCTATATTATGTAGAGGAAGTGAAAATACATAGGGTTCATACAGTCCTTAAAAAAATCAAAGAATTCTATGGCAGCAGGGCAACACTTAGCTGCAGCTTTAGCAACTAAATTTAGAGAGTGGGCGACACATAGAATCTACAACGCCAAGATATTGTGTTATGTAAATTTTAGCTGAACACAATTGTATTTTCCACTCATAACTGACGCATTGTCGTAGGACTGTCCCCTGCAGCTTTTCAAATCAATATCATCTTCTTGCCAGAATGTCTTAAATATATCTTCTGCTTTATGACCGTAATTTGCCAAAAATACATTTTTAATAGGAGAGAAACCTTCCATATAACGAAATATTACAGTTAATTGATTGACAAAAATTATTCTATGTGAATAATGTGCTGTTTTTTTTAAGTTTGGGGATTTGTGGGGGCCCCCAAAATGTGGGGGCCCCGGGCAGCTGCCCAGCCTGCCCTCCCTTAAATCCGGCCCTGACTACCTGAATCTGAATAGTGAATACTGAAGGATTGTGGCTTATTTTGATATAGAAGATAATTCCAAACTAAAAATAGTATTTATATTAAAATCTTAAAACAGCAGAAATTTATTTTGCACCTTTTTAACTTACAGCATTTCGACATAACTAAAGAACATTAAAAATTATTCTCGATGTCAATTGCTTCAATATCCGATATTGTTTTGTTTTTAAACGATTATAAAGTGTAAAAAATCATGTTTTTGCCCATAAAACATTCCTTGTAGATTTTAGAGAAAAATGTTTCAAATAAATATTCTAGATCTTAATACATAGTCTCTAATTTGAAATACATAAACAATTGGAGATAATTGCAAAAAACCCTTATTTTTGCAGTAATTTATAAATGTTAATAACTTATAACTATTATTTATTATAACAAAAATTTTTAACTTGTTTAAACAATTATACAGCTTTCAAATAAGAATATTTGTATTTTGAACGTTAATAGGTACACGTGTGGTAAGTTTTTTAAAAAGTCCACAACAGGAAAAAATATGCAGTTTTATTTTATTATAAATCAATTAATTCTTTATAACAAAACTAAAGCATCCTTGATATTTAGTATTGCGTTAGTTAGGGCTCTACTCGAGTTACTTTGGATTAAAAAAATTAAGAAAATTGCTCTATAATACATAGAAAGCCGAGAAAATACATTTTATTAAGGTATACCGATTTTGAACTTTGAATGATTTTTATGATGAATGGTGATTGTTGATCATTATATGATGATGAAGGTAGTTTATTTTTGAATACTCGTACCTAAAGTATCATTTTTTTGCAATGTGATAGCAAAAGAAGCAAATAAATGAAATCTACCGAAATTTGACGATTTCTACCGAAAAATAGGAGCAGTCTCCCGAAATTGTGTCCAAGACCTGTGGCAACACTGCTCAAATATTATATTTTCCAGATTTAGCCATACGACTCACACTTACTCTAAGGATAAAATAAACTATATAATCCCAGATACCTACGGTATCAAAAGAATTGATAGACAATTCACGACTATTAATCTCACTGGTCGTTCTTTACCATAAAGATTAACCTTTCTACCATCAATGGGTAGGCACTCATGGATTATCTAGTAAAATACAAACTTTATCAAATAAACTATCAATCGAAGTAGCACAGAAAACGACAATAAATATCGTTCCCATACCATCAGATTGACAACAGGTGGAATACTTTCTTTGGTTACAACCTCCCGAGATTTTTAAAAATTATAAATCATACAGGATGCAGAGGAAATTAAGATGAGGGAATTTTAAATAATTCACGTCCCATCTGCTCAGCGTGGTAAAAGTTTCAACAAGAAAGATTCCTTAGTACTCAACAAAAGAGTAAATGAATTAAAAATGTATAAACATTTTCAATTTCTTTGCAACACGAAAATGCAGCAGCTGCATAATACTCTGGTTAAATCGGAGAGTGCAGGAAGAGTCTATACCGGTATAACTTATTTTGCTTTTCCGGTATGGCTCTAGTTCATCCGCGGCATTTCGTTCTTTGCAATTCGGAAAGGCCCAAAGCATAGTACCTGGGGAAATCGGAGAGAAGAGGATATGTTACTGCTGATGAGGAGAAAAAACCTCCGAAACCGGTATATACTCTTCCTGCACTCTTCGATTTAACCAGAGTATTATGCAGCTGCTGCAAATTGAAAATGTTTATACATCTTTAATTCATTTACTCTTTTGTTGAGTACTAAGAAATCTTTCTTGTTGGAATTTTTACCACGCTGAGCAGATGGGACGTAAATTATTTAAAATTCCCTCATCTTAATTTCCTCGGCATCCTGTATGATTTATAATTTTTGAAAATCTCGGGAGGTTGTAACCAAAGAAAGTATTCCACCTGTTATCAATCTGATGGTATGGGAACGACATTTATTGTCGTTTTCTGTGCTACTTCGATTGATAACTTATTTTGTTTTTCGGTAGATGGCTCTAGTTCATCCGCGGCATTTCGTTCTTTGCAATTCGGAAAGGCCAAAAGCATGGTACCTGGGGAAATCGGAGAGAAGAGGATATGGGACTACTGATGAGGAGAAAAAAAACCTCCGAAACCGGTATAGACTCTTCCTGCACTCTCCGATTTAACCTAGGTGTTATGCAGCTGCTGCATTTTTGTGTTGCAAAGAAATTGAAAATTTTTATACATTTTTACAAATTTTTATATCTTTATTGTATCGCAAATTTGAAACGTGACTTTTCATGAGATAAGGTTTATACCCAGTGTAATGTGCATTTTAAAATATCATTTTTGTTATTCTTTGAATTGAGAAAAATATTTCCGTTGTTTATGGTTCCACCGGTACCCAAACAAATGCGCCTGCAGATTATTTTTCAGAGAAGGGTGATTTATTAGATTTTATGGCTTCTTTCAATTCTTTGGAAACGGTTGTCGTGTAATTTAGTGTTGTACTGATGGCTTAAAGTTTAGAGTTAACAGAAAAAAATAAATAATAAAAAAATACTTATAGACTAAATACAATAGGGGTCTATGGACCCGTTGACACCCCCCCTGTATCCGCTCCTGGGCCTAGGTATAATGTTTTTCTAACTTTTACTGTGTTGAAAAGTTCTGTGCTATACCTATTTCTGTTCTATTTTATGCAGCACTTCTTCGTTTGAGGTATGCGACGTCCATGAAATTTTTAGGATTTTCCGGTAGATCTGCATTTCAATTGCCTCCAATTTATTTATGATTGCTGTTTTAAGAGTCCACGTTTCAACAGCATAGAGAAGAGTCGAGCAGACGTAGCATTTTGACAAACGTACTTAGTCGAATTTTGAGTTTTATTCGAGAATCACATCACAGTAGTCTTTTGATTTTTTCCGAAAGATTTTCTGGCCTGTTCTATTCTCGATGTTATTTCTAGATCAGGATTTAGGCTGCTACTGATCCAACACCCCAAGTACTTTTTATTGACCTCTTCTAAAATGTGCCCGTTTATTGTGCGGTTGAGGTCATCATCATCACCACTGGGTCACCACTCGACAACCCTTTCTGGGTCTTGGCCTGTTCCAGGATTGTTCTCCATTCTGATCTGTTTCGTGCTTTTTTTCTCCAGTTTTTTATTTTTAAGGTTATTATATCATTTTCTATTTGTTCTAAATATCTCAGCTTCGGTCTTCCTCTTGTTCTTTTTCCTACTGACATCTGTTTGAATATTTTGTTTGGTATTTCGCCTTCTTCCATTCTTTCTACATGTCCCATCCAACGCAGCCGTCCTATTTTAATAAATGTTATGATATCCGGATCCTGGTATATTTTGTATAGTTCAAAGTTGTACCTTCTTCGCCAAATTCCGTTTTCTTTTGTGCCCTTATATATGTGTCGCAAGATTTTTCTTTCAAAGGTGGCTAGCAATGTTTCCTATCTTTTAGTGAGTGTCCAGATTTCTGAGCCGTATGTGAGTACCGGTCTTATTAAGGTTTTGTATATTCGGCATTTTGTTTTTCTTGCCATGTTATCTGATCTTAGTTGCCGAATTAAGCCATGGTAACTTTTATTGGCAATAAATATTCGCCTCTTCACTTCCTCCGCTACGTTATTATCAGACGTGACTAGGGATCCTAAGTATGTATTTACCCCCTCAATGTTGTATTCTCCTATTGTTATATTTTGTGGCTGACATATTTCTGCGTTTTTACTTACCTGCATATATTTTGTTTTGTTCTGATTGATTTTAAGGCCACTATTTTGTGCAGCTCGTTCTATTTGATTGAATGCCTCTATCATTTCTCTTCTTGAACTTGCGATTATGTCAACATCAACTGCAAATGCTAGTATTTGCACGCTTTTATTAATGATTGTTCCTCGAGTATTGACTGTTGTGTCCCTCATTATTTTCTCGAGTACGATGTCGAACAAGATTCATGAGAGAGCGTCTCCCTGGCGTAGTCCCTTTGTCACATCTATTGTTTCCGTTAGTTCGTTTTATATCCGGATTTTACTTTCTACTTTTAGAGATTCTTTTATCAGTTCTATTAGTTGTATTGGTATATTAAATTCATTCATTGCTTTTATTAAGAATTCTCGGTTTATATTGTCATATGCGCTTTCGAACTCTATGAAAAGATGATGTGTGTCGATGTTATGTTCACTTGTTTTTTCGACGATCTGTCGCAGAACAAATATCTGGTCTATTGTTGACTTCTGTCTACAGAAGCCACTTTGGTATTTGCCAACTATTTTTTCAAGCAAGGTTGAGGTACATTCTGTTTTTTCGGATTGACGTCATCTTGGTTTTCTTAATGTTTATTTTCATGTCGAATTGCCCACAGATCGAGTTGTTGATCCTGTCGATGAGTCGTTGTTGACCCAAGTCGAAATCCGCAATCAACACCGTGTCATCGACGTATCTGATGCTATTGATGTTTACGTCATTCATCTTGACTTCGTCCTTGGAATCATCTAGTGTCTCTTTAAATATAAATTCGGAATAAAGATTAAATAGCAGGGGTGACACAACACATCCTTGTTTAACTCTCGTCCTAATTTTTACTTCTGCGGACGTGGAAGCTTAATTCTGGCGTTTTGGTAGCGTATACGTATAAGCTGATATAGTAGTTTGATGTCTTCCCATCTAAACCGACTTCTTGCATAACTGACATTTTATTATTTTTTTGAGATTGGCAGTGACGCTTAGATTGTTTGCCAGTGGAGACTCATTTACGAGTTTGCAGTATCTATTTAGGGCTTCAAAGCAAGCCATAGGTTACATAGTACCAAAAGTTTGTGTTGCACTTGGACCTGAACTAAAAGGATACATAAAGGTAATTATTTATTTCAAAAAATTATAAGTAAACAAATACATTTCACATAATTATAACCACGTTGCACCACAAATACACTTTTAACATAATCTTCAAAATTTTCTGATGAAACTGGGGAGTTTGAAGTGGACAACTGAGTACTGGGAACTGTAGATACTCCATTAAAATGTTACATTTTTTAAGCCGTACGTTGCATTTGTTAGAGGAGTCAATTTTATTTCTTTAATATATAGGGGGGATCAGTAGAAGCTTAAGTTCAAGTTTTTGGGGTCGCCACCCTTGTCCCCCGGCCGCCATCTTGGAAATGGTGTACAAAGGGGTTTCGCGCTATTTCTCGTAAACTACCAACCCTACGGAAAATCTAATTAAACATAAAATGTAGCAAATTAAATTTTCTACAATTTTATTTTCATTAATTTTTATCGTCAAGTGACCAACAAAAAAGATATAAACAAAAATATGTAAAAATTTTTTAACAAGATTCCTTTTGGAGGTTATAACTTTTTTTCAGTTTATTTTACAATAAAATAACATTATAGCAATTTTGTAGAGGGTTTTTCAGCGAACAATTTCCACTATAAATTTGTTTAATTCCATTTATTTATATAGGTGTTACAGCGCTCCAAACTTGACCAGATTCTCGAATGCCAATAGGGATATAATAAAAACAAAAGTTAGGCTTACTTTTCTACCTATATATATATTTTTTATTCATACAATTTATTATGATTTTAACATTCCTATGCTATTATTAATCTGTTTTTGACCTTTCTCCCCGTTATAAAACTTATCACCCGAAGCATATTATATAGCAACGGCCCAAGAAGTTGTTTGAGGACAAATTCGCCGGTTCAGAAGATGAATGACGCAACCGCATATTGCAAAATTCTTAAGAAGAGCAAAAAACGAATTTTTGTTATCAAAATCATAAAGTGTCATCAAAATTAGCCATTCACCACACCGTGGTGAGGATCTCGAAATATAAGCGTTTTTTGGGGTGTGCCGCTTGTTTATGAAGCAACATAACTTTTTTCCTATTGTATATTTTGACTTAAAATTTTCCAAAAAACTTCTTCATGAATTATATTTATTGTTGTGTCGGTTAAAATTATAAACTAAAAAGTTTGTCGCTCAACTTTTTTAAGTAAACATGAAACTAACGAAATATGATGACAAAATATTTTAAAACTAACAACTCCTTTTTTAATGTGTTTAAATATTTAAAACAAATCCCATTTTATTATCTACATATTTCAGAGATTAAACAGTAAAATTTTCAGAAGGAAATATTTACAGCGACCAAAGATACAGCGAGGTAAATTTGAAAAATCATCAAAATTGATTTTCGGCATTTTTGTATAAAATTTGATTTTTGAACATGTTCCACCAAATCTAGATAAAAATAAACTTCATATTCAGATTCAGCGACCTCGAAAACATAAAAATAGAACAAAATTGGTCATTCACCTTAAATTTGATTTTCGTGGTCGGCATAAATATTGCTGCCGCTCGACTAATATATAGATAGAAAAGTTTTTTTCCACCTACCTCTACCGAAAGTATACTTTTCCGGACCTGATTGTAGGGAGCAAAGTTGTACTTTTCCTCCCTAGGGAGGAAAATATTTTTCCTCCCCAGGGAGGAAAAGTAAAAGTGACGTCATGATATTCTATTCATGAAATATAACTTATTGACGCCCTGTACAATATCTATTTTCTATTACTTAAGTATCTATACATTTTAACGTTTATTTAAAAACACTCTGTATTTTGCAGAATGGTAAAAAACAGTACATTGTTATTCTGATTTAACAATGTTTACATTAATAATTTGACTTATATTTGACAGTTGACAGTTATATTGTACCTACTTGTGCTACTTGTTAGTTTTGGTTCTAATAAATTTTGTTGGTTAGTTACATAAATAAATTAAGTAAATATGAAAAAATGATTTGTTATTTGAGGAAGGTGGAAAAACCATATGTATAACATGGGAGTAAAGTGCCTTTTCCTCCCTTGAATGATTACTGCCCTCCGCTACGCGTCGGGCAGTAAACTTCATTCTCGGGAGGAAAAGTAGCACTTTCCTCCCTTGTTATACAAATAGCTATTTTCTATGGATGCTATACAATGTGCAACTTCTCTCACTACTTACATACATTCAAAACGAACGATTTCTCAGGGTGTGAGAAAAGTCGGCCATTGCAGTGAGAAATATTTTTTCTCACGGGTTCCATACGTAGAATCGCGGTTTCCACGGTTTCCATGCACAATACAAACACAAATATGTTTGTCAAATAAAATGTGTCAAATTAAAACTTACCAGGAATTACCTTTCAAAACTGTTCAAATATAACTGGTAACTATAATTTTAAATAAATAAAAGTATATAAATATTAAGAATATTAAATACATGTGTATAATATGTATTTTATTTCAATTTTGGCGTATAATCTACATAAAAACACCTGAATTATTTAATTTTGAAGTTTGAACTCTTGGCAAAAACGCATCCATAGAAAAAGTACAGTGTACAACACGTGAGAAAACGACATATTTCTCCATCGCTTGATTTGCGACACTCGCCTTCTTCTACGCTCGTGAGAAATATGTCTTTTTTCTCTCTTGTTGTACAATATACTATTCTTTATTGTATTCCTATGAGAATTCGAGAATCTGGTCAAGATTGGAGCGCTGTAAAACCTAGATAATAAATAAAATTAAACAACTTTACAGCGAAAATTGTTCATTGAAAAATCCTCTACAAAATCGCTTTGATATTATTTTATTGTGAAATGAACGGAAAAAAAGTTATAACCTCCAAAAGGAAACTTCTTACAAAATTTTCTCATATTTTTATTTATAACTTTTTTGTTGGTCACTTGACGATAAAAAGTAATAGATATAAAATTGTAGAAAATTTAATTTGCTACATTTTATGTGTAATTAAATTTTCTGTAGGATTACTAGTTTAGAAGATACAGCGCGAAAACCCTTTGACCCCTTTTTCCAATATGGCTGCCGGGGGACAAGGGTGGCGACCTTAAAAACTTGAACTTAAGCTTCTACTGAACTCCCCTACACATTAAAAAAATAAAATTGACTCCTCTAAGAAATGAAACCTAAATGTAACATTTTAATGAACTAAGAAACGAGATAATTCACAGTAGAAAGATGATAAGGTAAAGATGGATCATATAATGGAGCATATAAAGTAGAATCCGTTGTCTGCTGTTGTGGCAGAGGCGTAGCTACCGCCATATCAGCCGTATCAATTATACGGGGCCCCCGACATTCAGGGGCCCCAGTGCAGTATGTAGAAACAAAATTCCATTTAAAAAAAATGAACATAATATTCTAAAATTATTTCACTATTAAAACGCTTTAAAACAGTGCATATTGTTTGGATATTGACATTTTCGTGTACTGGATTCTTTATCTATATATTATAAATTATATTTATCTATTTTCTATTCTCTACCGCTCGCCGCTATTCCATCAACAGAGCTTTTTTGCTTTCAAGCTACCTTTCATTGTTCATTCACCGTTGCGTTGGCTGTGTGTGAGACATTGTATAATTTATAATGCCAAATTGCAATTTTGGTGTATTGTTTGGGTATATTTTCGTGATCTGTTCTTTATCTATCAATGGTATTTATGTACCTACATCTATTTGCCGGCCGCTCCCCGTTAGAACAGAACTCCTATGTTTAAGCTCATTTTCAATATCCAATTACCCTTGGCTTGAAAAAACTGAATCTGTTTTCAAACAAGAGTCTCAACAATTCAAATCTATTTTTCGACTTTGATTTAGAGTTTAATAGTTTTATTATTATTATCTATATTTGGGTGTAATACGTAAAACTTATTAGTTCCTAAGGTTGTACATATTACGTAATTTGCAATTTATTTAAATTTTGCCATAGATTGTTTTGTTTTATTTCATTATCTTTTATTTTGTAATAATATATAATACACAATAGCACTAAAGGCCTTAGACACATGGCTTGAAAAGTTTGGTCTTTCTTTATTTTCACTTTTCTTTATGTACTGAGATCTTCTGTGGCTAGATATGTGATTTTCCTCTATTCCTTCCTGTTATTCATTTTTCTTTTCTGGTCTTCTTAGTCCCATTCTTTCCATATATTTTTCGACCTCTTGCTTCCATCTATTTTTCTCCTGCCTTCCTTTTCTCTTTTTTGAAACTATAGTGTAGTTTAATACCATTTTTGGAGTCCTCGTGTTTGGCATCCTTCCTAAGTGACATCGCCATCTAAGTATCTGTGCCTTTATCACTCCTATTATATTATGTTGATTGTATAATTCCTTGAACTCGTTATTTGATCTTTTTATCCATAAACCCTTCCTTATTATGCCTCCATAAATATTCCTCAGGATTTCCCTTTCCTAGATCTCCAATAAATTTTGTTCATTTTTTGTCATTGTCCATGTCTCACTGCTGTATGTTACTCTTGGTTATATGGTTGTTTTTTTTATATTAGTTTGATATAACTAGACCCAAACCCAGACATCCAAAGTGAAAGTTTTCCTCCAACACCAAATTGTTCTATATGGTCCACATAATGTTCAGAAAAAATTCACACCATTTTGAGCGTCGGGTTTGGGGGGAGAGGGGGGAGAAATCGGCAAATTCGTAGTTTTTTACGTTTTTCGTCAATATTTCTAAAACTATGCGTTTAGCATGAACAACCCTCTATACAAAAATGTTTTACATTAAATTTGAAATAAATATTTCTTGATAAAAACTTGCTATTCAGTATTCCATTATGCGCATGTACACTTCCATTGCCTGCCATTATCTACCTTGTATTTCTTCTTTAATGTTCGGTTTACGTGATATTATTGCTCCTAGGTATTGCTCCTTTCTACCATTTCGAATTCGTATGATGTTCCTTAGTTCTACTTTAAACTTTTGTCTATTCCTGAAATGACCATCTGTCCACGCCATACATTTTGTTTTAGTTTCATTTATGTACAGTCCCATTTTCTTCGCTGCTTTTACTATTTTCTGTACTATCTTTTGTAGCTCTTTTTCCCTTGCCTGCACCACATCATCTGAAAATGCCAAAACTCGGTGGCTTTTTTATATAGGAGTCCTTCTCTATTAATTTTCGCTTTTCGCATTATTTTTTATATTAGTCATAAGTTGAAGAGTAATGATGACAAAGGATCGCCCTGCCTTAACTTTTGTAATAATATTGACGATTTATGTAATTTCAGTAAACTGTATTTATTATTGTTTTTTTCTGACTCCTTGTAAGCTTTGTCCCTAAAATTATAAAATTTTCAGTGAGAATAAAGCATATTTCTATTCTATTCTATACAAGCGTTTTTGATTTATTTGTTGAACATTTTCTTAGCACTATCCCATATCAGTCGTGGAAAAGGGCCCTGCGACAAACTTTGATATGGGGCCCCCGTGGGGCTAGCTACGCCACTGTGTTGTGGAGATGTAGATGAAGTGTGATGACAGTATATTGTAGAAGGAGATGGTATAGTGGCTGCAGTGGGGAAGGTATGAATAAAGTGTGATGAGAGTAGAGTCTTAACTGTTAATCAAAAAACCCTCTATCTGCTTTCATGATGACATCCATAACAGCATGTTGCACGCCTATCTGCGTTGCAGGAGAGTACTTATGTACTTTAGCAGAAAGATACTTGCATAATGCATCTATTTCATCTAGTTCAGTAGAGTCCTGGTTGAGGCTTTCCGCAGCATTTTTTAAAATCAAAAAGGCACTGCTCATCATTTCTGAGTCTGAAGTATCCTTCTTATGAAGTCGCTTTTTAGCAGCTGGAGTATCTTCGTTGGCAGTTGTACGAGGGGATCTTGATGGATCAGGGCGAGGTATTAAAGATGAACTGGATGTTGCTGTTTCCTCTTCTTGGTACACTGCCTCTTCTAAATGCATTTCGTCTGCTAATACATCTCGCTGTTCTTCTGTGTGTAGATTATCCTTTTTCTGAAACACGGATAATTATTATTGTTTTCATTTTCACGTAGTAATAATATTTGTTTTAGCTACCCACAGCTTCCACAGCTTGGAAGAAAGTTGCACATACGTTTGAAACATTTTGGAACTTTTGTCATGCCATCGATGCCCTACATGGAAAGCTTGTTGTTACACAAGGATCAATGTACTTAAGTACCGAGTTTTTACATAGTTAATCCCATTTCAATATTGTTATATTTGCTCTAGCTAGGTCACCATATAATAAGGTCATCATAAAATTCTATTTTATTTTTATTTATTTATTTATTTTTAATTTAATTTAATTTTATTTTATGATGACTTAAAAACAGCATTACCTACTTAGACCAGGGCGCATCTGTAAAAATATTAATACATTTGGACGTTGAGAGGTGACTCAAATTTTTTTTGCAGAAATTGCTTGAAAATAACTCATATAATAATATTTGAGTTATCCTCCCACTCAAAAAGGTCCGGAACATTGTTTAAATAATCAAAATGTCAAAAAATTCGATTTTTTTTCGTTTTTTGATTATAACTTTGAAAGTATTAATTTTTGCGAACTACACACGATTTACCACTACGGCGTCAGGATTTTTTTTAAATACACATTTTTTTTGGTTCTACGCGCAGGACAGCGGATAGTTTGCTCTGATTGGACATTCCAATGACCTTTGATAATGATTGACACATTTTAATTTTTAGTACATTTCGATATAAATAAATAAATTTGTTTATTGCAAAATAAAAACATATGCTCTGTCCTTTGAAATAACATTTTTTTTGGCAAAAACTTTCTTTGTTCATATATTTTAAGTTAGAGAATAAAAGTTTATTATTTTTAAACATATGCAACTGTTTAAACAATATTTCACAAACAATAATAAAATTAGTTTGATTTTTGTGGAATTAAAATATTAAAACACAACAAAATATAGTGTAAGAAAATAATATATTAGATAAAGATTGAAAGCAATTTTGGTGGAAATCAACTTGTGTGAATCGAACACCGCTGTCCTGCGCGTAGCACTAAAAATTAATGTTTATTTAAAAAAATTCCTGACGCCGTGGTAGTTAATGGATTTTAATTTTAAAAATTGCAAACGAAAGGTACGGTATTCTTCTATACGTAAAAAAAATTTAACATGCTATCTGATTTATTTTCAGTCATGCAACATTTTGAAAAAATGAATTTTTTTTGCGGAAGCTGGATTGCAAAATTTATTTTGCAAAATCTATTGCACCGATATTAACGAAATTTACAGTATTGTTTTACTATATTATATAATTTTTCTGGTAAAATATGAAGGTCCTAAGTGTAGCATAAATGGTTAAAAAACGTAAAATGCAAATACTTGTTTTTTATGGTTTTTTCGCAATTATTGCTATTTTGCAACAAGGGTGACAATTTTTAAAATTTGTAACTAATTCTATATTGTAAAAAATATAATTATGCAACTTTTATATCTGTACAACTTTTCTCGAAAGTGAATAATTTGAAAATTATAATCAAAAAGCGAAGAAAATAATCGAATTTTTCCTTCATTTTTTGACATTTTGATTATTTAAACAACGTTCCGGACATTTTTGAGTGGGAGCATAACCCAATTATTATTATAGGAGTTAATTCCAAGAAATTTCTGCAAAAAAATATGAGTCACCTCTCAACGTCCATCTCAAAACAGATGCGCCCTGGACTAACTTTACACCAGAATATTACACAATAATTATGGGCGACTTTAATAGGAAAATGGGTTTTAAACAAGATGATGCAGAAGTAGCAATGGGCAAGTATGAGTACGGAGAAAGAAATGAACGAGGGTAAAGACTGCTCAACTTCTTACACCAGGAAAATTTATCCATGATGAATTCTTTTTTCGATAAAAAGCCTCAGCGTAAATGGATATGGATAAGACCAGATGGCAGTGTCAAAAATGAGATAGATTTTATCATAACGAGCAGAAAAGATTAAAGACATTGAAGTACTTAAAAATTGTTCGATAGGAAGCCACCACAGATTAATCAGAGCAAAGATACGATTAAATATCAACTTGGAAAGAACCAAGATGATCTTCGAAACACGAAAGAAGAATTGGATTTCTCCAGAAAACAATGACATCTGTGAAGGTATACTAACCAGACGTATACAATACTTAGAAAATGAAATAGAAGGCATTGAGCAAGCAAATAATCTCATAACGAAGGCACTAAAAGAAAGAGAAAGGGAATGCTGCCCGACGCCGACGGTCGTGACCCATAAAACAAATATACCAAAATACCAAAGACTTGCTATGGAGCCATAAATCAGATGGCTGTGGAACGCCAGATGTTCGGTGTCATCCTGAGGGATCGAATCCCAGATGAAGAAATACGTCGTAGAAGAAAAACAACAGACGCTGTCGAAAACATCGCGTCGATAATGTGGTATTGGACAGGAGACGTCGCCAGATTGTCAGGTGGACAAAACGTATTGTTAAATGGAGGCCACGACCAGAAGCACTGCGGAGCAGAGGACACCCACCAACCAGATGGACCGACGATCTGAAGAGGGTTATCGGTAACTGGATGCAAGCCGCACAAAACATAGACAGATGGAAACCTGAGGGAGACCTATGCCCAGCATATTTTTTGTTAAATTATATCTTGGTGGTTAGCATGTAAACTTCACGTACGCACTGATGATGACTGGTCTAAAATTAGTTATGTGATTGTGATGTAGCCCCTTTTTAGGGATTTTAAATATATACCTTTTATAAAGGATTTTACTGTTTTTTTTATCTAACAGAATAACACAATAAAAAGTAAAAGTTAAGATGAACTAGCTGACGCAATTGCAGCTGACAATGGGATAAGACAGGGGGATTCCTTGAGTCCTTTAGTGTTCAACCTGATCATGGATGAAATAATAAAAAAAGTAAGAACTAAGAAAGGATACCAAATGGGAGAAAAACAACTTAAAATAATCTGCTATGCAGACGATGCAATACTAATCTCTCAACGTGATGATGATTTACAACGTATGCTGCACCAACTTAATATAAATGTCACAAAATTTAACATGTTAATTTCCCCAAAAAAGACAAAATGCATGGTTATAACAGAAAATCCTTCCTCTTCTTCTACCCACTTCTTCTCGTCTGTATCATTATTTTTGTTTTTCTGTGTTAATTTCCAGACGAAGCAGCCAGTTGAACCGTTTTGTTGGTCAGTTGGTTTCCTAGTCCAGTTTGCATTTACCTAATCGCATACTCCAGTGCCAGTTTAAACCATCTGGGGCTACACTTTGTATTCGTACACATGCCTGAGTTTCATCCATTGTGGCTTTAATGAGTCTAATCAGCTTGTGTGGTATTGCCAATTCAGTCAATATATAGTATAGTCTGTTTCTTTTGACTGAGTCGTACGCCTGTTTGAAGTCTATACAGCAAATCCAATAAGATTTAAATTGGAGCTGGAGGGTCAGATAGAACAAGTGATGGAGTTATATCTACGCATCACACTATCTAGCTACGGAAAGCTCGAAACAGAAGTGGAGGATCAAGTGAATAGAACAAACAGAGGCGGAGGTTGCCTGAATGACACAATATGGAGAAATAACAATATCGGAAAAGAAATGAAAGGCAGAATTTACAAAAACAACCAGAGGGCAAAAAGGTTGCTCCGTAAGACACTATGGGATAGAGCTATAAATACAGATATACGACGGAGATTCGAGGTCGGGAAAGATATGAACTGGGTAAGAAACACAAGAGTAAAATAGAATGACCACATATGCCGAACGACAACAAACAGAGTGGTAAGGACGGCGAGAGACGGTTTCCCAATAGGAAGACGATCAGTGAGAAGACCACGAAAACGAGGGAACGACAACTTATTGGAGGCACATTGAAAAAAAAAACAGATAGAGCCATGTCTATACAAATAGAAGAAGAAAACGATGTTACTACTACAAGTGACTCCAACAAGATCCACTCAGAATTTTCAGAAAATCCGAGTGTTGTTAAGTAACAGCAGAAACATGTTTAAAAGTATAAATATAAGTTTACTTACTGTTGTCTTTCTTCGTCGTGGAGGATCTCGATCTTCAAGAAATCGCATGGCAGCATACGCAAACCATCTACTTTCATATGCTTCGTCTCTACCTAAAAACATATTAGAATTTATTTTCTTCATTTTAATGAACGCAATTTTATTTGGTAAAATACAATTTAGGTTTTCAGAGGTTCTGTATTAGTCCAAGAGCTGGAAGCGGATTTTGCTCGTGATAAGTAATATGGACAAACTATACGGGGATATAATGAGTTAGTCGTGTACATGACTTTTCCACCCAGACGAACACCTAAGCGGGGGACGAGGGTAGTTATAAGGGGTCAAAGTCGCGGTTTTTATTATTTTTTTGTGACGATCATGATCGAGTGCACCAAAATTTAAGAATGGGTAGTTAACGCAACTAATCAAAATCTCCAAGGGCGAAACGCTGCATGGAGGACAAAGGGGACAGGGATGAATATAAAAATTATTAGGGGTTTTTTGTGACGTTCGTGATCGGGATAGTACACCAAAATTTGGGGGAATAAGTAGATCATGACATATCTAAGCAAAATCTCTAGGGCAAAACCTGCGTGGGGGACAAAGGGTGCGGGCAGGGGTAAATATTAAAATTATAAGGGGTTTTTTGTGACGTTCGTGATCGAGAGTGCACCAAAATTTGGGAATAAGTAGATCACCAAGTAACTAAATAAAATCTCCAGGGGCGGACAAGGATGAATATAGAGAATGTACAGAAAAAATTAAATTTTCTTATATTTTTCAAATTATGTTTCTATAACATTGATTTATGCAAATAATTAATTTTATCAAATTATTACACATCTTCTCGAAATTTTTATTATTAACTGATAGAAACAGTGTTTAAATTAGAAAAAAAAAACGTTTTTTCATTTGAATAAGTATATAAAATTTTTTAATTTTATCTATCCGCCCCTGGAGATTTTACTAGTTATGTCATGATTTACCTATTTCCAAATATTGGTGTACTATCTCGATAACAAAAAACCCCTTATAATTTTTATATTCATCCCTGCCCACACCCTTTTGTCCCCACGCAGCGTTCCGCCCCTGGTGATTTTGCGTAGTTACGTCATGATCTACTTATTCCCAAATTTTGGTGCACTATCTCAATCACAAACGACACAAAAAAACCCTTATAAAATTTTATATTCATCCCTGCCCACACCCCTTTGTCCCCCACGCAACGTTCCGCTCCTGGAGATTTTGCTTAGATACGTCATGGCCTACTTATTCCCAAATTTTGGTGCACTATCTCGATCCTGAGCATCACAAGAAAAATAATAAAACCACTTATAGAACTTAAAAATAATAAAAACCGTTAAAATTGACCCCTTATAACTAGCCTCATCCCCCGCTCAGGTGTCCGCTCGCGTGAGAAAGTCATGTACATGACTAATTCAACATATCCCCGTATAGTTTGTCCATATTACTTATCACGAGCAAAATCCGCTTCTATATCTCCGACTGTATAGGGTGACGCAGATAACTGGCCTATTAAAAATATCTCGAGAACTAAAGGCAACAGAATCATGAAAATTGGAATAAAGGGATTTTGAAGGATGATTAAATGAAAATATTTTCATCTCTGCAACTTCCGGTTATACCGGAACTTACAACTTCGTTTTTTTTAATGGGACACCCTGTATATTTTTACATTTTTGGATTCTCTTCGATGTCTTCTTTCTTAAAATATGTGGTTTTGTAATATTATACAGGGTATTTTAAAAGATAATTACGTTTTTTTATTAATTTCGTAGCAACATTCACACCCTGTTGACATCTAAAACTCTACTTACGTTCAAATGATTTTTAATATACTCTGCTATTGTTAAGAATCATTAGTATAGCTAAATTTTTAATTTTAGTATACAGGGTTGGTCGAAACTCGGAATGAGTATTTTCTGAGTTTTCTTAAATGGGACACCCTGTATTTTTGTATTGTAGTGAAATGATATTTTATAGTGTTTTTTTATTTCTTAGGCATTCCCTATACCTAACTGCTTTAATTTGTGAGTTATTGGTGATTCAAGCTAAATATTAATTGAAACAAAAAATACGTCAAATTTTATTAGGTTGGCCGTGAAAATAGTCAATCCCAAATAATTTTTCAGAAATAAATACATATTAATCCAGACTGGTCCTTAAAATTACCAATAATGGTTTAGCTATCAAAATACCTACGTAGTTAAGATTGTTGGTGCGATTAACAATTACGCACAAATTAAAGCAGTTAGGTATAGGGAATTGTTATATATTTAGTAGTTAAGATCTAAGGCTACTAATATCTACCTTAGTTACTAATGTTTTTATGTTTCTAGATTAATATAATGTTGTCACTGTCATAAAAATATAATTGAATAAATACTGTTAACATGTCCATTTCTTGTATATAAAATTGGCGACGAGATTAGTAGAATGGACATTAAAAAGCTAAAAAAAGTACGAACCTGTTTACGAGGCACTCTGACAAAAACTGAAAACTGTTTACATGAACGAGAAATCACAAACGAAGAAATTGAATCCAGATTACATACGTTAGACGAAACCATAAAGAAATTTCAAAATATACAATATGATATCGAACAAGAAATTGAAGACGCAGATATAGAACAAGAAACACAAGAAAGATTTGAATTTGAAGAAAAATATACAGTGATAAAGACCAAACTCCTAATTTTGCGAAAGAAAAATGGATCAAACGACCAAGATGTTTTATGTAGTACGAAAATTCAAAACATAGACCATAAGATACAATTGAAGGGCTGAGTGGATGAAGGAGGTATGTAACAAAAAGTAAGTTTTGAGATATTTGACCCCAAAGTTTTCATTGTAGAACTTTTTTGTAGTTATTGGTTATCAAATGCTTAAATAATCATACTGTTCTCATGAGTGGTGAAATTAATATGGAAGTTGAGAAAATGTTTAAATATCTGCTAACCAGACAAAAAAAAGATGTTGTGTACATACCTCGTTCTTCCACAAATATTTTGTATATTTCATCTTTGTCTAAAGGATAAAACAGGTTATATGCATACAATTGAAAATACTGTTGTGTAGATATTCAAAATAATATTTATTTTTAATACGTATACATATTTTAATAACACCAAGGATATCGAAAATTGTCACCCCTTAAGTTTATTCATTATTTTCACGCAAAATAAGCTCATAGAACCACCTGTGTTGTTCTGGAACGAAGGGAAGTTGTTGTGTTAAGTTATCAATTTTCTCTTTTGATAGTGCACCGGTTTTCCTGAAAAGTCTTGGAATGTCAAAATCTTCGGAAAGTGTGGAGGGCTTTTTCAAATTTTTAAAAATATTGATTTTTTTAAAAGGAGTACCATAATCGAAACTCTCCTTGAAGAGGTAGGACCCATAGGTATCTACACGGATCCATTTAATGCCATCACGGAAATATACTTTTTCGTTTAGAACATCTTTTTTCTATTCATCAGTTGCATTTTATTTAGAAGGTTCTCGGTGTCTTTGAAATGATGTTGCATATCAATAACCATATTATTCTTTTTATTGGCAGATGCAATAATTTCACGGTATTGTTGTGGAGTACAAATAGTTTGATGTTTCCTTAATCTTTTTTCAATTCGGCCAAAATCCCGGTCTGAATCCAAGTAGGAATGACCTACTTCAGGAAACTTATGGTCGATTATTTGGAATATTCCTTTTTGTATAAGATACTCATAAACACACACAATTAGGAAATTTTTGTTCTGCCCTGCACACGAATCTGTCCAAATAATTAAATGATTTTTTTGTTTAAGTGCCAGCTCAACTTCAATGGTTCTTAAAAGACAACTAGCGATCTCACTACTACCCCTGCATGCTTGGTCTTCAGTCCATGTACAAAAAATGGTTTTATCAACTTCTTTAGTTATAATATGTATGCCTAAATTATAGAACCACATTTGGCGGAGGTAAAATGCTTTAGAAGTACTGAGTCTAGGCAACGGCATCGTTTGTTGGAGGTCGAATGTCATATATGCAACACCATCTGAATTTTTGGCTAGTTCCCTGTCGATATTCTGAGCCTCAAACGCTGCTTTATAATTTTCAATATGTTCCTCATTTGCAGCACCAGAATCGCAAGTGCTGCAAGTGTCACTTTTCGGGTGTCCAAACGATAAGTTGAATTCATTGTTAAAAATATTACGGTACGTGCATTCTTTAACTTTAAATCGATTTTGGACTTTGTCTGCATTACATGTATCAATATAAAGTTTATGCATAATAGGAAGCGATAAAAGCGGAGACAGATATTTCTTATGGATATTGCAGTTTCTTGAATAATGAGATAATTCTGAAGGGAAACTTGAAATATATGTATACACCGTTCTTAGGCGTCAACGCCCTTCGGTAGGGATCTATGGAGGAGTATCACCGAGCCGGAAGCCCTTATCCCTTCCCGTACCGCTCCTCCATAGGCCGATCAGACGCCAGTTTATTTCAGACCAAGCCGTAGACTCTATTGAGTTTTATACTACGGCGTTGGCCTTTTTATAAATTTCATGACCTAGCTGAGGCTCGAACTAGCGACCGGAAATCGCAAATCCACTAAACTTGTCGATCGCCTGAGCCCCAGCTAACGGGGGGATAAACTTGAAATATGCTGGATTATATAAGCTACAACATCATCTTGAATTTTATTGGGTCTATTTGAGTGTTTTCCTCTTTTGTCTGGTAGAGGAGCAGCTAAACCCATCTTAATTTGCTTTTGGATTAAGTCAACCTTCTTCATGCTAATGTTGTATAACGAAACAAAAGCTCGTTTACATGTAATAGTTTGTTTTGCCCCGTATGTTACGTTATATTGGAATGAGGCGGTCTTGTGTTTTAAAGCTCCAGTTCTTTGTCGGTGTGTGGGGATTATTTTGATACTATTATACAGAAAAGAGTTTTTAGCATTTATATCCAGTTTGTACCACGATGACAAAATTTTTTCCCTGTCTTCAATTGTAAATACCTGGGAACACTGTCGGCGACACTTTTCGGGGCATAAATTAGTACCTTTGACAATATTCTTAGCAGGTTTCAACTCACCTTTATAATTTGTGTAGGCCTCTCCTCTTTGCCTGCAGAGTGTAGCATTTCGTTTCTTCCATTCATCAACATTTCGTTGCCTTTTTCTACTTACTTTTATTTTTGGTTGGAAATGTTTCTTTTTGCGATGGACTGTAGGCAATATATGCTCTTTTTCATTTTGTCCAACAATATTTTCATTAGATTTTGCCTGACTTACTAGTATGTTATTATCCTCCATTAGTATATCATTCTCTTCTTCCATCGGTTCATTATTACTCTGTGCATCTACCATCTCATTATCAATCTCGTTGTCTGATGATGAGTTGATGTAATCTTCCGGATCTGGCACGTATTCATCACTAGAGTTGTCCCCGAATAAGGTATCGCAACTTGAATCGTAGTTATTGTCTTCTCCATCATCTGAAAAACAAAAGATATAGTCAATTTACTGAAGTAGTTATAAGGCCCTTAATCTACCCTTAGCACATTATAAGTCGTGTCTTGCTATGACAAATTACATAATAATCATAACAAAACAGTTGACCAAGTCATGACATAAAACTTTTGCCAAATTTGTTAATTTCCATATTCATAATAATAACAGTTGGAAATATTTTGTTAGATTTTTTAATTTTAATTAATGTCAGTTTTTACATAAGGAAAACTGTAGTATTACTTGTAATTTCGAATATCTGTTTGATTAAAAAAACAAAAGTTATTAAACTATACATTTGAAGTCAGAGCAGAACTGTTTACCTCCAAGTTAACACTTGGACACATTGTGAAAGTATATGGCACTTTCCCTATAACAATAAAAAATAGGTACCATTGAATATAACAAAATATTCCTACGTGAATTTCATATTTTATAAAAAAGATACTTACATTCTTCTTGGCGAACTTCATTCTTGCCTGTAGAATAGTCACTACTTGTTGATGAAATTGGCATTTTTAGGTTAGAATTCTCATTTTTCATGGCTTGTATTATATTTTTGTCAATACTCTCGCTGGCAGTTAAAATATTATCATTTAAAGCTAACTGTAACATTATCTTTCCCCTTGAAGTCATTTCAATTATCAATGTGAGCAATATTACTTAACACAACTTAAATTCGCAAAACACGTGTTAATCACAACAATCGTTTTTGTCAAATGGTGAACAGCTCATTCACAGCTAGCTGTTACGTGCATGAAGGCGGTATGTTACAGAACTTGATCAGGACACTAGTGGAAGAAGGAGGTATGTGCTATTTATGTTTCATACCTCCTTCATCCACTACAAATATAAGTAGTTGTTGATACATACCTCCTTCTGGACATTAGTATTTCTCTTAATATGGCTCTTAGAGTGCTACTGTTAGTTCCACAAAACATATTAACACATACCTCCTTCATCTACGAGAATAACTAGATTTTTGTAAAAATGTTACATACCTCCTTCATCCACTCAGCCCTTCAATTACCAAAAGTTAATTTTCAACCATTACAAGAAACAGAAACAATTAATAACTTTACAAGGAGATTGACGGTATTTTTCCTATTAAATAACATCACAGATGAGCAAAGTAAAATTTACTTTCTATTATCTACGATCTCTCCACAACTTTATGATACTTTACATAATCTTTGTTCTCCGGAGGATCCATTAAATAAAAGCTTTGAAGAATTAATTAAACTACTTGACGACTTTATTGATCCTAAACCTAGTTTGTGGGCTCAACAACATAAATTTGTTACACATTTACAACGACAAAATGAAACTGTGGCAACATACGCTGCAGAACTCAAGAAACTTGCTTCTAACTGTGAATTTAAATGCCAGAATTGTTGTAAGTCCACAATAGATGGATTTTTATCGTTACAGTTTATCAGAGGATTGCATGACAGCGAAATTCGAATAAAAATTCTGCAAGACAGAGAAATACACACATTCTCAAAATTAGTTCAGATAGCTACATCAATTGAAATGGGAAAAATAGAAAACAATAAAATATCTGCAGACATACGTAATGAAATTGAAAAGGTGAACAAATTATCGACATCTGTAAAAAACCCTCAAAGATCATGTACTTACAAGAAAAAACATGATAATATAACATTAAAAGACTTAAGGGGAAAATGTTTCAGATGTGGACAACCAGATCATAGGTCCAACGAATGTTGGGCCATTAAAAGAACTTGCCACAAATGTCAAATAGAGGGACACCTAGCAAACGTTTGTTTAAAAAGAAACAATGCACTCCAGATTAATGATTGTACCAGTAATACAAGTGAAGAATCTATTGGCGAAATAAACCTTGTTAAGGATGAACGATCTGAAAAATATACAATTACAATCAGTATTGAAAATAGGCCAGTTACTATGGAATTTGATACAGGGGCTACACTATCTCTTATATCAATAAAATTGTACAAACAACTGAACATTCCAAAGAAAATTTTTAAAACAGACTTAATATTAAGAACTTACACAGGAGAAGTAATCAAACCTACTGGAGTTGCTTATGTTAAATGTAACTACAAGAACCAAACCTTCTTCAGCAAATTATACATTATAGCTAAGGACGTTGATCCTTTATGCGGACGTAACTGGATGAAAGAAATAAATATTGAATTGGCAGATGTACGAAGACTACAAACTGTTGAAATACCCAAATTAGACCAACTTCTTGAAGAATTTGCAACATCAGTATTTAGATCAGACCTAGGAAAAATACCAGATTTTAAAGCTCGTTTGAACTTACAGGAAAATACACAACCAATTTTCATTAAGTCTAGAAGAATTCCATACGCTCTAAAATCGAAAGTAGAAGCAGAAATAGAACGGCTAAGTTCTGAAGGTATTATAACAAAAATCGACCATAGTAATTGGGGTACACCTATTGTACCTATTGTTAAACCTAATGGGAGTATCAGACTATGTGCCAATTACAAAATAACTTTAAATAGAGTTATTAAAGACGAAAAATACCCGATACCTATCATAGAAGATATTTTTGCCAAAATGAATGGGGGTAAATTATTTTGCACATTAGATATTAAACAAGCTTACCTTAATATGGAGATGGACGAAGACAGCGCCCTAATACAAACTTTAAGCACTCATATGGGAACATACAAAGTAAACAGACTGATGTTTGGTGTAAAAGTGGCTCCCAGTTTATGGCAAAGATTCATGGATAATTTACTTAAAGGTTTAGAAGGCGTACAATGTTTTTTTGATGATATAATAATTCAAGGATCAACAGAAGACCAGCTATTACTAAGATTAAGAGAGGTACTTACCAAGTTAAAAGAAAATAACCTACGGGTGAATAAAGAAAAATGCCAATTTTTTAAAAAGAACATAAACTATTTAGGACATAAAATTGATAAAGATGGGCTCCATAAGAACAAAGACAAAATTAAAGCTATAATAGGTATGGAACGGCCTTCTAATATAAACGAATTGCGAACTTTTCTGGGTATGGCTAATTACTACAACAAATTTATTGCTAATCTTGCGTCTATATCAAATCCTCTAAATCAACTCTTGAAGAAAGATAACAAGTTTACCTGGACTGTGAAATGCGAAGAAAGTTTTAACAGAATTAAAACGGAAATTGCAAGTGAAAACGTATTAACACATTTCGACCCGAGAAAACCTCTAATCATAGCCACGGATGCTTCACCAACAGGACTTGGAGCAGTCCTTTCACACCTAGTTGAAGACGGCTCAGAAAGACCGATAGCTTTTGCGTCAAGAACCTTAACCAATGCCGAAAAGAATTACAGTCAGATTGATAAGGAAGCGACTGCGATATACTGGGGTATAAAGAAATTTTTTCATTTTTGCTATGGGCGAAAATTTACTCTGATTACTGACCACAAACCGTTAACATCAATCTTTCATCCCCACCATAATCTACCAGAACTGAGTACAATGAGACTTTTTCATTATGCTCATTTTTTATCTGGATTTGATTATGATATACAGTACAGAACAAGCACAAAAAATGCTAACGCAGACTTCTTGTCGCGGTTTCCTGTTGAGAACACAAATACATATGAAGTAGATCAACATGGCTTATACCAAATACAACAAATTCAGATATTAGAAATTAGCCCAGATATAATCGCTAAGGAGACAGAAAATGATATCGAATTACAGAAAATAATTAAAGCACTAAGAACAGGTCAATCTCTGAAACAATATGGATACAACGACAATGAATTTACTTTACAAGATGACTGTATTTTAAGAGGAACAAGGGTCGTAATACCACATAAATTTCGTAAATTTATTCTTAACGAACTGCACGCGGGACATATTGGTATATTAAAGATGAAACAACTAGCACGCAGTCATGTCTACTGGAAAAATATTGATAAAGATATTGAAGAAAAAGTGAAATCATGTAGATCATGCCGTTTAGAACAAAATGAACCAGCAAAGACACATTTACATCACTGGGAAGAGCCCACAGGTCCCTGGCAAAGAATCCATATTGACTTCGCTGGACCAATTTCTGGTTCTCAACTATTCATTGTGGTAGATGCATATACAAAATGGGTGGAAATTATATCTACAAAGGTAACAACTAGCTCGTGGTGTATACAAACGCTAAGACAAATATTTGCCACGTTCGGAAATCCATATGTGCTGGTATCTGACAACGGCCGACAATTTGTTTCAGCCGAATTTAACAAATTTCTATCCAATTGCGGTATCACCCATAGAACTATTGCTCCATATCACCCAGCAACGAACGGTCAAGCAGAACGATTTGTACAAACTATAAAAAGGACCTTGCGCAGCTTAGCGGGGGAGAGCAATAGCTTAACTGATAAACTACTTAAAGTACGAACACGTTTACGTCGTACACCAGGTGTTAACGGTTTCACCCCGTATGAGCTTATGTTCGGACGAGAAATTAGAACGGATCTTCATGCAATGTTAAGAAAACCTTGCAAACGCACAACTTCCTTTCCATCAGACAGGCCTACACCTGGTAGGGAATTTGCCTTGGGAGACAGAGTTCAGGCTAGAAAGTACTGCAGTGATCAACGATGGGTATTTGGAAAGGTAATCAGACGCATAGGTTACTTACATTATGAAATACGAACAGATGATGGTCTACTTTGGAAACGTCACTTAGATCAGCTGCTGCCAGCACCTCTAGTCTTGTAGTTGGGAATTGGGGCGGAGGACTGTTATATATTTAGTAGTTAAGATCTAAGGCTACTAATATCTACCTTAGTTACTAATGTTTTTATGTTTCTAGATTAATATAATGTTGTCACTGTCATAAAAATATAATTGAATAAATACTGTTAACATGTCCATTTCTTGTATATAAAAGGAATGCTTAAGAAATAAAATAGTACCATAAAATATTATTTCATTACAATACTAAAATACAGGGTGTTCCATTTAAGAAAACTCAGAAAATACTCATTCCGAGTTTCGACCAACCCTGTATACTAAAATTAAAAATTTAGCTATAGGTACTAATGATTTTTAACAATAGTAGAGTATATTAAAAATCATTTGAACGTAAGTAGAGTTTTAGATGTCAAACTACTACAATTCTACAGGGTGTTAATTTTGCTACGAAATTAATAAAAAAAAACGTAATTATCTTTTAAAATACCCTGTATAATATTACAAAACCTCATATTTTAAGAAAGAATACGTCAAAGAGAATCCTAAAATGTAAAAATATACAGGGTGTCCCATTTAAAAAAACGAAATTATAAGCAACTTCCGGTATAACCGGACGTTGCAAAGAGATGAAAATATTTTCATTTAATAGATCATCCTTCAAAACCCCTTTGTTCCAATTTTCATGATTCTGTTGCCTTTAGTTCTCGAGATATTTCTAATAGGCCCTTTATTTGCCTTACCCTGTATTATTCAACTCACCCTTTCCTATTCCACAGGTCCCTCTGGAGACCTTTCTCTTCTCGCGCCTAAAAGATGCCAATAGGTTTATCATTTTCCATTTACAGTCTTCTGCTGGCGTATCCATAGTCTCACCTATCTCGCGCCATGCGTCATCTTTTAAGCTTTTTTGGAAATGGTCACGGTCTTTCGGATCCCAGAGTATCCTCTTGTTGTGATATAAGTCAATAAGTTCAATGCATTTATCGTCGGGCCACTGTGCCATCATGGAAAACTTGGGTTCACGAAAAATACACACTATATTCAAACTAGGAAGATGTCATACAATATCGATGAGACGAAACGAACAGACAATATCGCTGGGAGCACTGTCCAAATTGAACTGCGAATATCCTATACGTCCCAAGGTCGGTACACTTATGCGAGCCGAACTATTGGCGTACGGTTCGTTGAAAATATATTTACAGAGAACCCATCTCAAACTTATCACGATCCATTAAAAGCGACGAACCAAGCAACACTTCCGCGAAGTTTATTTGAATTTGTAATTTTATCTCAAAGTCACGTTCTAAATGTAAATATATGTACTTGTTTATCAACTATAAAATAAAAATGTATTACATTGTGTTTCTCACGTTTCTTATCTCTAGGAACACGTCATTCACACAATTTCGATTCGACGACAGGAAACAGACAATTAATATCGCTACGTACGTACGCCGTCCATATTCAACTGCGACTGCGAATATCCTTTGTTTGACGAGCGCCGAACAAACAGCTCGCAAGCTGTTCGTCTCGCCGTACAAATTATACGAAGCGTGATAGCGTTCGCAGACGGTTGACCAGTGTTGCCAACCAGAGAGAAATTTCCCCTGTTGCGGGATTTTTTTAACACAAAAGGGAAAAAGAAAAAAAGTTAACTCAAAAGTGAATTTTTACTCTTTACAAATTGTAAAATATTAAAAAAAAAATAAAAAAATATGAAAAAAACATTTTTAAGGAACGCTTTTCTTTAGTTACGAGTGACTAAAATTAAAAATATTATAAAAAAATCAACCAAAATGCAAAAAATAAAAAAAAACTGAAAAAAACTAACACCTGGCTATGATGGCTTTGTTGGTTGCTATACGGAATAGTTGTGTTGAGGTCTTTCTATACCATGCTCTCAGGTTAGAAAGCCAGGATATTCTTCTTCGTCCTGAGGCCCTTTTTCCTTCAATTTTACTTTGTAAAATGAATTGGAATAGCTCGTATCTGCCTTGATTTCTCATTATATGTCCCAAGTACTGCAGCTTACGGCCCTTCACGATGTTGACTAAATCTGCGGTTGTGTTCATCCTCCGTAGCACTTCTTCATTGGTGACTTTGTCTGTCCATGGTATCTTCAGGATCCTTCTGTACAACCATAGTTCGAAAGCCTGATGTTTCGATAGAGTTTCTGCCTTCAATATCCACATTTCTACTCCGCATAGAAGCACTGAGTACAAGTACCTAACATTTAAGGAGCCTTATTTTTGTTTTTAGGGTGAGGTCATGGCTCTTCAACACGGAGCTCATAGTCACGAATGCACCTTTTGCCTTTCCGATGCGACGTCTAATCTCTTGAATTTTGTCACACGACTCATTGATTATAGTTCCCAAGCAGTTGTATTGTGAAACACGTTCAATTCTGATTTGGTTCACATACAGATTTGCTCCAGTTATGTTTCGCTTGCTGATGATCATTAGCTTGGTTTTGCTGGTGTTTATATCTAATCCATATGTTCTACCTACTTGTTTCCGTTATTTTGTTCATCAAGTTTTGCAGCCCTTCTGTGGTATTGAAAAATACTATTGTATCATCTGCTATAGAGCTTGACTCCATTTATTGAGATGCCTTCATCAATATCTTTTAGAGCCTCTTCAAAAATGTGCTCTGAGTGCAGATTGAATATCAGCGGTGAAATTATGCATCCCTGTCTCACTCCCCTTAAGATTTTGGCCTGATCTGTATATTCTCAATCTATTCGGAGCACTGCTGATTGATTCCAATACAGGTTAGCTATTATTTTCAGGTCTCTTCCGTCAATCTCTGACATCTTCAGCTTCATCAAAAGAGTTAATAACTGAAATTGCTAAACTGAGTTCTGTAACGTTCTGTAACCGTTGACTTGATAACAATAATAACGTTGACCGTTGAAAATGAAAACAATAAATGATTGTGAGTAGGTCTATCTTCTTTTACTTCATTCAAAATTAACTCATTAAGAGTAAACAGTAGCGATCAACAGGTAGCAACAAAATATAACTTCGGGAGATAGTATCATAAACTTTGGCAACAGTGGTAATCTTTGACATTATCTAAGATTAATATTTTGACAATGTCATAGTCGCGCTAAATGAAAGTAATAGAAAACGATTTTATTATTAATAAATAGAGATATTTATAAAAATAAACCAAAATGGGTGAAAATTTTATGTTAGCATAGGTACAGTATTTCTCATGATCATCTTTCAGTGCGTCACAGTTTTTCGATTTCTTTCTAACGCATTAAATTTTATGTGACAGAAAAAAAGGCACGTCGGTGATTACATTTCGTCGGTGACATTTTTATAACATTTATTCTAGTTATTCTAGTTGTAGATAGATGGCGGCATAATAAAAAAAGAATGTGTGTGTACTTTGTACGCACGTAAGAAGTTATACTTCTATTACCTATATGATTTCTTAAAAATAAAAAATATACTTTAAACAGTTTGTTTTAATTTTTTTTTAAACACCAAACTAATTTTGTGCTTACCGCTTTCAAAAAAATATAAAAAAGTATAGGGTTGCACTGGATTCACACTCACGACCTCTCGATCTCTGGCCGAATTAGTCGAGGCATTGAAGCACAAAAAAAGGCCTTACTCTCGATTTTTGGCGCACTAAGACGGATTTTAATGCAGTTTGGTGCGTTGGATTCGTGAGAATGTCAGGAAATTTTGTGAACTATTGTAATGAATAAGAAATCTGAAATCGCGTTTGTGCATAAGAAAAATTCATTTCAAAAGTGCGTTTTGAAATAGGCAATTATTATAAATTTGCAACCCGGTAAATAGTTGGGCAACATCCCGATTAATTATTTTAATTATTTTTAATTATTTTTAATCATTTATAAGTCCATATAATAATAGTCTAAGATGTCAATAACCATTAATATTAAACAAAAAAAATTTCCTTATGTGGGAATCGAACCAAGTACTAACAGGTCCTTAGCTAAATACACATACCGCTAATCTACGCAGACACTTGCTAGATAACGGCGATATTAGGTATAAACAAAACAAATTGGTAAGTAAAAATTGTAATGAAAATTACTAAATACTTAAATGTATTATAAAATTAATATATTCCTAAATTTTAGAAGAAACATTCGTAAATAGGTATTATTAATACCTATTAATGTTACTAAATGAAATATAAATATTTTGACGTTTCACAATTTGACAATTCACTTTTAACTGCAGTGCCTTAAAATTTTTAGAGCACCGGTGCTTTAAACTAGCATTTTTAACGCTCCTATCGAGTGCTATAAATTGCATTTTTAACACGTTTGTAGAAAAATATATTTAAAAACACTAATATATTCTTTCCACACCTTTTCTGGACTGATAAATACATAAATTAAAACATTTAGTAACGAACTTCATACTGCCTGTGTGCGCAGATTACTAAAATTTCACCCTCAATGAAATTGCGCCTAAAGAATTATAACTTCAAAAAGGCAGTATAACTATTAACTAACCTTTGTTTTGTTGTTTCTTTTCCCACAATTTTTAAAACGCAACAACCATACATAACCAAACCGTCAACCGTCCACACCACAGCTGTGCTACAGCTGCCATATTGGATAATTTTTGACATGTCATTTGAACATCCAATCAGAACAAAGTTATAATGCGCATGCGCCCGGATCGTAGGTTTTAACATATAAAAATTCACCCTCATATCGCGCGTAAAGAAGTATAACTTCAAAAATAATTTTTTTTTATTAGATAATAATATTACAAATATAATCTGTATAATTTATAAGACTATCTATACAAATCAAAGAAAATACCATTTTATAAATACAAGAAACACATTTGATTTGTTTTTATTCCAAATTGAAAATAAAATGTGACAACTGTCATATATAACTAAAATGTCATGTTAGAATAAATGTCATAAATGTGTATTATCACGGACTTACCCTTTTTCCTATCATTTGTTACGCACTGAAAAATGATCATGAAAAGGACAATTTTTAATTTAAGACAAAAACAAAATATTTAGAAAGGTATTTGCATGAAATATCTAATAATAAAACAATAATAAATAATCATTTTTTTGTTGTGAAGCGAAAAAAATTTCGATTTTCGCATAATTTTGGCACGGTTTTTAATGGACTTGTTCTAGGAAGGTTTCACTTTACTTTTCGTTTGATTTACTTTTTCCATTTTGTTAAACTATTGATAATATTTTTAGAATAAAAAATCCTGCTAAAACTTTATATACTCGCATTAGAATTCGAAATATTTTTGCGTAAAATATAGGTACTTACCTACCTACGTATAACTAAAACTAACAATTAACATCAATCTATTCTTTCAAAGAGGCCAACAACTTATACAACAACAACAAATATATAATAAATTAACTATCAATAAACACTACTTTCCTTCTTTCCTATGAAACAACAAAAACGAATTCTTAAATTAACATACTACTGCACTGAACAGATATCGATAAAGATGACAGAACAGATTAGAGAAAATCTGACGCAGGTTTGTCAAAATGACAGTGATAATTTCTCTGTTGCCTAATTAGTTATTTAGTTATAATATGTTCGATTTCTTGTTAGAAATAAAAAAATTTAGTAGTTCCAAGATTACACAAAATCTAGGCATGGGATAAAAAAGTTTATTTGAAGAAAGTTTATTGTTTTTTCTTCTTAATGGCGGTACAGGCTCCTTTTTTCAATATTTTATTTAGTTATATATAGAGTAATTTCCACGTACTAACATATTTCCGAAATTGGGCTCTGTCTGTACCGCCATTCTTTAGTATATTACGAATATGTATGCCAAATATCTCGACAAAATATTCAAAATTAGAGCCGCAATCTTGGAACGCGTTTGATCGCTAGTGTAGTCTCTTAAAAATTATATTTATTATTATGACATGATAATTAAAGTCTTATATACTTACACACCTGTAAGTACACAATCATTTAAATAGAAGTCAATGCACCTATTTAATATAATTCACAAATCAGCCCATGCTTGTGATTAGAATTAAATGATTAATTAAACGTTTAGTGGAAATAAGAATGATGTAAGTTTTTAGTATTAAAGATATGACATGATCATTCCAGTTTATTGGAAATACCTTCAGTACGCAGTTTATAAACTAATTTTAGTAATATGACGTATATTTCAGGGTTGCCAAATCTGAGAAAAACTTTAAGTGTATTATTTGAGTTGATAAAAATTTGAAAGATTCTCTGGCAATTTTTTAATTTTATCTATTGATATAAATAAAAACTAAAAACTGTTTGTATTGGGCGAATCTCATCTTAGCTCGGCAAAACTAAGAGCAAGGGCGGATCCAGGGAGGGGGCCATGGGAGCCATGGCCCCCTCCGAGAATTTAAAAAAATATAAATTTAAATATTGGCAGTTCAAATGTTCTTAGTTTCAAACACATATAATATGTATAAAACAGGGGATAAATATATTTTCTGGACTAGAATTGAACAAAAGCAGTAACAGAAGCTTCAAGAATGACATAGGATGTTTTTAAATCAAAATATAGGTAAGTGCCAATTGTTAGAACGATCTTGGCAGCCATCAAAATCCTATCAATTTCCATATTCTATACACACAAAAAATAAAAAGAAATGAAGCGTTACTTGGGTCACCAGAACTTACAACAAAGGTATTTTCAAGGTTGGTATTTTCAAACAGTCAAAAGGGATTGTTTTACAAGTATTGATTTTATTTTTCTAATGAAAAATATGGCCATAATAAAGAGATGACAGCCGAAAGCCTTATCATGAAACCTTTAACATTTTTCGCCAAACTCATGGGCAAAGACGGAGCCATACAAATCCATGAAAAAACATCATATCACAAGGTGTGCGTTGAGGTTTAGGTGGATTTTCTACAAAGTTATCACAACCAGTCAGTTAAACCATAAAGACTCTCAAAGGTCTAAACAGATACAAGAAAATAAAGAAAGACTACGACCAATAGTAGAGTCTATAGTGTTCTTAGGTCGACAAAATATCCCTCTAAAATCGTGATGATGGCCTTCTGCTTCTGGACGAAGATGCTGGACCTAGTAATGAGGGGAATTTAAAATCTCATCAGGAGATAAGACTATTCAACGACACCTATTAGCAGGAACATACATTAGTAACACCAGTCAAAATCAATAATTAATAATATGTTGTGGTGAAGAAATAATTGAACAAAACATGAATCAGGTTCAAAGTGCAAATTATTACTCTGTCATATTTGACGAAATAACCGACGTATCCCACGTAGAACAGCTTTATCTAAATTTGAAATACATACACAATAACAACATTTGTGAAAACTTTGTCAAGTTAATTGACGCGTATGAGAGCATAAAAACAATTATTAGTGAAAATCAAGAAAGAGGGGAAGAACAAGGCCTGACAGAGTGACAGGAGAAGCATTGGAAAAAATAGTATTAAACTTAACTTGTTGAAAGAACTGCACTTGGATCCGAAGAAATGTGGATGAATCGGTAACAACTTTAATAATACTTTAATAACGATAACTTTTGAATGTCTTTATAGAACTCAAAAGTGTGTAAAAAGTGCCTTCAAACTCACCATTTTAACCGTAATTTTTAAAAATTACCCCCTTGTCCCCCGGTACACCTCCCCAAAAAAAAGTTCATGGCCCCTCCCGAAAATCGGTCCTGGATCCGCCCTTGAAGTTTCAATTTCATCCATCAATTGAAGTTTCATCAAAGTTTCTTGAACCTCTAGTGCAGTGGTCACCAATTATGTTCCCTGAGGGTCCGTGTCGAAAATCCATGACACTTCCGGGGTCCGGAGTCCGGATTTAATGCTACCTGTGTCTGGTTTGGTTGTTCTGATTCGGATTCTTTGCGGATTCTTGTTAAAAAATGCGAGTTTTAAACGATTTAAAATCTGAAAAATGCGATAATAAGCATTTTCGAAGCTTGAAAATTCATGTGTAAATATTAGTTTTGAGGTTGTCAAGTGCCTAAATTGAAGTTTAAACGTTCAATTTCAAGATTCTGATGGGGCTTGTTTCAATTTAGACCGTTGCTTTTTAATTATTGTCAAATATGCGCGTCCACTCGACTCTTAAGCTACCGCGCCAGCGCGTCGCACTATATGGTGCGTGTCGCATTATATGATTGCCGTATTTAATTAGCACATTGGCAATGATTAATTGAATAAATAAATAAGATGAATTTATCAATTGTGTATTGTTTTGATATTATTATCAGTATATTTTGAATACAGCAGTATTGTAATTGTAAAAGCTAGGAATTTATATTTTGAATATTAATGACGTCTTTCTCAAGTTTTTAGACATCTTCAATTTTGTTTATAGTTATTAACTTCCTTTAAATCCAATTATTGATACTGAAGAATTGAAAATAAATAACCATACTACAAAATGGTAATTAACATGCTATATTTTCTACATTAGTTTCAATGCAAGCTGTTTATTGCAAACTTATAAAATCTGAAACCTATTTTAATTATATGCAAAGCTGAAAAGTACTCCCCATTAACATATAGAGATAGGAAATGGATATAAAAAACGCACATGACAATGTTACATTACAGTTTAAGTATAACAATAAGGGGAAAACTCTTTACAAAATTAAATTATCAGTAAGAAAAATGACATTTTTTATTATGTACAATATGTTTGAAGTTTGAAGTAAGGTTAGTGCAACTGATTCTCATTAGGGAGTTAAGATATTCAACTGTTAGCTGAGATCTGTAACAAATTTTAATAAAGTTCATTCTTAAAAAGGCGGCTTCTTACACATAAGTTGAGACAAACATAGTACACAATTTCATGGCCAAACATTTTCAAAATTGCCAAACATTATATTCTGAATTTAATGGCGGTCCGCACAAAACTAGCCTACGGTCCGGATGCGAACCGCGGTCCGCCAATTGGTGACCCCTGCTCTAGTGGAGCATAGAGCTTCAGTGAAAATGCGCCATCGGGCTCTCTTTTGCGCTAAGGCCTTCACCTCATTCCAAGACTTTCCTTGACCTCTTATCTCGTCCATGATGGATCTTCTCCAGTTTGTGATGGGCGACCTCTTTTTCTTTTTCCTTGGGGGTTCCACTCTAGTGCAGTTTTTTCAATATTGAAACTGTTTTTTGGCGTGTGTGACCGATCCAACCCCACTTTTTGGACTTTATTTCATTTTCTACCCTCTTCCCAGGCAACCAAGTGACGTCAATAACGTCGAGGAAACGTCAGCTTTTTGTTGAATATATACACGTGTTTGAACATTACGTCGTATAAACGTATTTTGTAGGTAATTTTAAATACGTAAGATTATTGACCTTAAAATACGTTTAAAAACACGTTTTCATTTCAGACAGCCGAAATCCGACGTCACAAAAATGGAAGGAGCTTAACGAGTTAATGCTTATAATGTCATGTTGTATATTGACGTTTGTGAGCATAAATTGTCATAAGAAATTTTTCATTTATTATTTATCTGCTTTGTGTGATAATATAAGACTTTTCATTTAGATATTTAGTTGAAGAAACGTGTTAATTTAAGAGATTTTTATTTGTTTTTCTAAGTTAGTTAGTTTAATGCAATAATTCTTCTTGAAAACGGTTTGAGGTTATGTGTTTTGTTTTGTTTTGGTGATTATTTTCTGTTAATGAAAACGGCGTAACCAGGATGGCCCTAAGGGGGGGTTACAACTACTGGAAGGTCTCTAGCGGGTATGGTGTTAAGCGTATAGAGCTCAAAGTACATCCCAATGAGGGGTTATAACCCCCAAACCCGCCCTGGTTACGCCTATGGTTAATGAACTAATTATGTGTTATCGAGTTTAATTAAATTAATTTGTTAATAAATTATTTATTAGTTTATATGTTGTTTCAGTTTTGACACAGTAAGTATACCTATATAAAAAGTGAAAATTCTATAATGTTGCATTGAGGGTACCTATTGTAATTCTATGCATTTTATAGTCTCCCATTTGGTTTTACTTTTAGCCTATAAGCTAAATTTAAAACAGTTAAATGAAAAATTGCAATACTAACAATGCCCATACGAATAATTATTATTGTGTATTTTTAAAAGCATAAAATGAAAAATAATTTAAAAAACGACATAAAAAGTACGTTTTTTATATCACGTATTTAAAACGTGATAAAAATGACGTCAGTTACGGTGGGACATATTCACGTGACTTTCGACGTCGAAAAAACGTGACAAACTGACGTGGTTTGGTGATAATTATGACGTCTTTTCAACGTTTTGTAAACGTTATTTGGTTGCCTGGGTTTTGTTCGGTCAGGTGTAGTAGGTCTTCGTTTCTGATGATGTTAGGCCAGAAAATGCGGACAATTTTTCGTAGACATTTAATAAAAAAGACCTGCAGTTTGTCTGTAGGGGTTTTTGTCACTTTCCAGGTTTCACATCCGTAGAGTAGAACAGACATGACGTTTGACTGAAATATTCGGATCTTTGTCCTTGTAGTATACTCGCCAGACCTCCAAACCAGGTTAAGCATGCTGAATGCTTGTTGAGCTTTTCGTATCCTCATACGAATATTGTCTTCTGTACCTCCTTTTTCTGTTATGACACTTCCAAAATAAGTAGTTTTCCACACTTTCAATCTGCATGCTGTCAAGTCAATAGTAAATAGCGTGTGCGTGTTGTTCCTTGCATTTATTCTCATGGACTTGGGTTTACTAATATTGATTTTCAAACCTATTTTATTGACTTCAGTGGAAAGTGTTTCCAGTTGGTCAGCCACATCTTGGAATCTTTGTTCTAATAGGCAGATATCGTCGGTGTATTCTAGATCGCTTAGGCATTTGGTTAACGTCCATTGTATCCCTTTTGTGTCGGAGTCTAGTTTGGAGAGAACATAGTCTATGTCTATAGCTATGTTAAAATTTTTGCATATTCTACCTCTTTTTTTATTTTTCCTGAATTTTTATTGCCCACCACTACTTTTACCACCCAATTGAAGCTGGCAATGGGATAAGGCAGAGAGACTCCCTGAGTCCTTTAGTGTTCAACCTGATCATGGATGAAATAATAAAAAAAAGTAAGAACTAAGAGAGGATACCAAATGGGAGAAAAACAACTTAAAATAATCTGCTATGCAGACGATGCAAAATACTAATCTCTCAAAGTAAAGATGATTTACAACGTATGCTGCACCAATTTAATTTAAGGCTAAATGCCAGCAAATGTAATAAGGTGTAGATTAGATCTGGAGGGTCAGATAATAGAACAAGTCATGGAGTTTCAATATCTAGGCATCACACCATCTAGCTACGGAAAGCTCGAAACAGAAGTGGAAGATCAAGTGAATAATGAATAAAGCAAACAGAGCTGCAAGTTGCCTGGACGAAACAATGTGGAGAAATAAAAATATCGGAAAAGAAGTGAAAGGCAGAATTTACAAAACAGTCATCAGACCAATAATGACATACGCGGCAGAAACACGACCTCATATAGAAAGGACAAAAAGAATGCTAGAAACAGCAGAGATGAAAACACTTCGAACAATCGATGGTAAGACTCTATGGGATAGAGTTAAAAGTGCAGATATACGACGGAGATGCAAGGTGGCAAAAATTAATAACTGGGTGAATACAGAAGAGTAGAATGGAACGACCACATAAGCCGAATGACAACAAATAGGGTACTTAGAACTTAGTAATGACGGCGAGAGACGGTTCCCCAATAGGAAGACGATCAGTGGGAAGACCACGAAAAGATGGAATGACAACTTACTAGAGGCACATTGAGAAAACTGACAGAGTCATGTCTACACAAAAGAAGAAAAATAAGAAGAAGATAAGGTGATCAACTATTTTTTGTTCAAAAAGAGTACACTTTGCAATTATCTCATAGGTGAAAAAATCAGGAGAAAAAACGATAAAAACTCTATTTTCTTTTAAAAACATATTTGCTTCGGATTGGATTTTTTTTTGCTAACTGAGGACTGAGGATGTTCGTCTAATAATGTAGGCACATCCGAACAACTTTCATTTTGCATACTAAATTTGACTGTTACAGCAGATATTGTTTTTACAGAAAGTTGCGATTTCTCACTGCTCCAATATAATCATTCCCTAGTGAAAATACCCTTTCAACAGCAGCATTAGTGCCTGGACAACATAAGGAAATTTCCGTTAAAACTTTTAAATTTTCATGTGGGATATGTTCTACTCTAAAATGCCGAAAGATTTCTACCCATATTTGTCAAGTTCTATTTTCTCATCGTTCCATTTCTTCAATTTTTGTTCATTTAGATATACAGTAGAACCCCGCAAATCCGAACTAATTGGGGGGAGAGCCTGTTCGGATTCCGAAAAGTTCGGATTATCTGAAAGTTAGCCTAACTAATAATTCAAAGCTTCCGTTGTCGTTGATTTTCAGTTTAAAAACGTTCTTGCAAGAGTGTGGACCATATTTTTGGACTTAAATTGACTGCAAGAGGACCGACGTGAGTTTATATTTAACCTTTATAAGCAGCACGTATAAAGTATGTATTCATTTTAAAGAAATTTTAAATGTCAAAGTCCTATTAATTCTACATTGTTCAATTTCCTGGTTTTACTCTGTATAATAAACATGTTTTTAAGTTTTTGTCGTTAAATTTTTTAATTTTTTCACATTCTGTTGGTTCGGATTTGCCGAACGTTCGGATTTGCGGGGTTCGGATTTGCGGGGTTCTACTGTAGATTTACTCTTCGAATTTCTTCAAAGAAACTACAATGAACGGAAACTCTTTTTACCACCCTGGCGTGCCGGAAACGGCAAGCAATATAATATGCGCGTGTGAAATTCAAATCACTGTCAAAATAATTTTAAATATTTAATTAATAAAATTGAAACAAAATAATCTAAAAAAATGTTTTAGAAATACAAATGAGTATAAAATTATATAAATGAGTACTTTCAGAGTACAGGATTTGAAAAGAGTACGGTTTGCGAAAAAAGTACAAAACTCAGTAAATGAGTACAGTTGGTCACCTTAAAGAAGAAGGCCCTTTTACCATTACTATTAAAACCTTATTTTAGCAATATTATAATTTCAAATATCTAAATTAAACCTGTAATTTCGCTAGTTTTCTTATATCTCCGTTTACCATTTTTTCGATTCATATTAAATATGATCATTAAATATGTGATCAAATTTTGATCACAAATTGTTTCTCTATGCTTCTGTTTTGTTATATCGTGTTATATTATAAATGGCTAATAAATCAAACTAAGAATTCCTTAACATAATGGCATCGCTGTAAATGTATTCAACCTTCACTTCACTACGTGCGTTTATATGCGCTAGGGGGCAGCAGTGATCAACGCCGAGTGTCTCGCGCCAAAAGGACGACTGAATGACCTGCTAAGTGTTGTGCTAGGTATGGATACAAAGTGAGGATATAAAAAAATGTTTACTCGATTAAATCAGCGTTTTAATTTTAAATCTACAGTCGGATGTCTACAGGGTTTTTACTTGCGTCATTGTAAAGAAACTTTTTCCGACCGTTGGACGGCAGGACGCGTATGGTATTTTTTAATTATGCATCGATAAATTTAGTTTAACGGACAATTCAGGAACTTAAACGATCATTAAACTATACGTGGTATTAACATGGAGTACTTAAAAGAATTACATAGAAAAGTGGAACGATAACTACTATATCACAACTGAGAGTAGTCAGAATAATGCATTTAAACTCAAACGCAAACGTCTAGATCTAGATAATAAAGAAGCGCTGGCTGGAATAAAAACAATATCAGAGGTGATTAAATGCGGGGAACTACCGTGAGCAAACAATTACAGGGGAAGGAGCAGTGACGGTGACGGATCTACGGGGGGGAAATGGGAAAATTTCTTCCCCTAACAAGGTCCAAAATGAAATAAAAAATTGTTAAAACAAAAATATATTAGCTGTCACAAACCACAGAGAGACAGGCAAACAAATTCAACCCAATAAAGACGCTAGTTATGGTAGGGGAGCCCAAACGGGGATTTTTGCAGTTCTTGAACGCCTCAGAAAATTACATGGGGAGAAACCTTGTACCCTGTAAATGTACCCCTACCATATATGGACTCTTAAAGCAGGGGGAAAAATATATATTCTTAGAAAAACTCGTTTATTTGGAAATGAAACAATTAAAAGTTTGCGTAGGGTGGAAATCAATACTACTAATTTTATATTTGAAAACTCCTCCTTTCGGTACGAAGATGTCACGATACGCCGAAGAAATTTCCTTAATTTCCTTTTCTGGCTTTCTTCGCCTGATTATAGACTGGCCTGCAACTGCAACCATTTGGTCGAAGCAGGGCCGCGTTTAGGTCAATTGACGCCCTAGGCAATTCTCTAGTAGCCGCCCTTCAAACAAGTACCTACCATATTTTGCGAAAAAGCATTATTTAAATAAGAATACACTAAAAATGGATTTAATTAAACTACGATGTTTTTATACCTATATGACAGAAAAAAATCGTCACCCAAGTTCGATCACATCAGAGAACTCTTTTCAAAAAAATACTTTTCAAAAAAAAATTTTTTTCTTAACAATATCGACAAATTGTTAACGCGTTCTTGCGTCATACTTGATGGGAAATTATTTTTAATTCTTGACATTTTCGAAAATGACCTTTCAGCGGACACGTTGGCAACTGGGATGCACAAATAAATGTGCAAAGCAATGTCAAAATTAGGGAAAAAATCTTTCAATCCACTTAGTGCAGTCACTGAAGGTTTTCACCTCCGATTTCGTTTAACCTCCATCGATTTTCATGAAAATTGGATAGTTAGAGGATAGCTCAAGCAAAAAAGGTGGCATGATGCCAACTTGCGCTTTTACCGTGGTGGTGGATGCCACCCCTTCTCAGGGGTGAAAACTATTATTTTTTAAATAATACCATAAATCGATAGAGAGACAAATTCTAAGCAAAATTTGTTATATAAAGGTATTAATATAAATCAATACTTTTTGAGTTATTAAAGATCAAAGATTTTATTTTTTCGTAAAAAATGCATGTTTTAAAGCTGTTTTTCACGTATAACTCAAAAACTATAAGCTTTTGTTATTATTACCAAAATTAAAGATAATAAAAATCTGAATACACTCCTCACTTAAAGAACTAAACTAATGTTAATTCAAAGTGAGTTATGGGTAATTGAATGCATATTTTTTCGACGTGTACGCAAATCTAAGTATTCAAGCTTAAATAACGGGAAAACGATGCATTTTATAAAATATACCTGTAAAATAATAATGATTTCAACAATTTTGCCCGGTTTAGAATTCATATTTTTGAAAAAAGATATAATTTAAAAAATCAGAATTTTCAAAATTATCGTAATTTTTCTTTTCTTCTGATAATAACTCCAAAAATACTCAATATACGTAAAAAGTGATATATGTATACCCAAATTTTAGTTTTTTCTGTATCAAATATTTTACCTTTTTACTATTTCTGTAGGGTAAAAAATAACCGAGATAGAAACGTTTAAAGCTTAAATTTTGCTGCAAAACCATGTAACCGGGGCCATTCAACCTTTTATTTTTAAAAAAGTAAGGGGTTTAAAAGATTAAATTCAACGTGGTTTAATAGCCATTAAAATTAACTTTCAAATGGTTTTTAGGCAAACCTGATCGTAAAAATTAACGGAGTTATTAAAAAAAATAACTTTTTTGGAAAAATTTTTAAAAGATAGATTTTGAAAAATATTTGGTGCATAAATGTTAATGCTATCAACTTGTTCGAGTGCTCATTTTATAGATATTTCTAAGTACTTTGACAAATGTTTAATAAGGTTATATTATGAAATCGTTTTCCCGTTATTTAAGCTTGAATAGGTATTTAGATTTGTGTACTCGCCGAAAAAAATATACATTCAATTACCTATTATAACTCACTTTTAGTTAACATTAAAAGGTTTTTCCAGTAAGGAGTTTATTTCATTTTTTATTAGCTTCAATTTTGGTAATAGTAACTTTTTGATAAAATCTTATAGTTTTTGAGTTATTTATGAAAAATCGGTTAAAAACATGCATTTTTCTCACGAAAAATTCTTTGGTAAAATCTTTTATCTTTAATAACTCAAAAAGTTTTGTATTATTTTAATAACTTTATGTAACAAATTTTGCTTAGAATGTGTCCCTCTATCTAATTTTGGGGATATTTTTAATAAAATAATTTTCACCGCCGAGAAGGGGTGGCATCCACCCCCAGGGTAAAAGCGCAAGTTGACACCATGTCACCTTTGTTCCTTGAGATAATATCAAACCAATCACCAATGTTCATGCAAATCGATGGAGGTTCAACGAAAGCGGAGGTAATAGCTCATATCCACATTCAGTGACTGCACTAACTCTTCTTATGTCAATTAGTGATTTTATTGTGATATCCAAATGACCCTTTAAGTGAATGCATTCATGTATGAATGATGTATTTTGGTCGTCTTTATTTTGTATCAGATTTTCTGCTTTTTTAATAATTTCTTCATTGCTTAATTTTGGTAAATCTGTTAATATGTAACACGAAAACGTTGATAAATATGTCGATAAGATTCCAGACGTCTATTCAGGTATCTTATCAGAGTGTCGATTATAATATAGAATGTGTTGATTTTCATCTCATCACTAGCTGAAAAGTTTAGTTCATCATCGGCCTCCTCGTCAAATTGAATTTTTCTTTTTCTCTTTCTTATTTCTTTATATGTTTTATTTGGGCACAATTTTTTGGCTTAAAGTAAAGTAAAGTAAGTTTTGGTAAAGTAATTTGAAAGAGCTTCATACTCTTTATTGACAGAACCCGGATCTATAATTTTTATATACAAATATTTTTTGTAGAGTATTCTTGCCGCCTTCTCATAATGTGCCGCCCTAGGCAACTGCCTATATTGCCTAATGGATAAAGCTGCCCTGGGTCGAAGTTGTCGTTCGAATTATTGGATGTTGTCGTCTGATGGATTATGGACGTCACGGGTACACAATTATGGCCGAGGGCCAGCCTCCTCGTCGTGGTTCCAAGGCTCCATCCTAACAGGTGATCCTTCTTCCACAATTCACTTAAGCCGCGCTACTACGATCGTTTCACTCCTCCCAGGTATAACTGGATCTTCTTTAATAGTTGCTTGCGACCAAAGTCTACTCATTTTTCTGTGGTAGAAGTAATATGAGGGCTGCTTCTTTGACTTTCCACTTTTTCCTGTGTATTTCTCTTATGATTTATTGATACATCTTTCCATTGTACTCTGTGCTCATTGTCCCAGGGATGTTTGCATATCTGGGATTTCTCGAAGTCTCTGTTCTTGATATATATTTCATGCTCTTTTAACCTGACTCTTGATGGTCTGGCAGTTTCCCCCACGTCGAAATTGTTGCATTCACAAGTTATTTTATACATGCAGTTTTTGTATCTTTCTTGTGTGTTGTTCGGTTTGGTTTTGTACAGGATAGATCTCAGTATTTTGGTTATTTTGAATGATGTTGTTATGTTGTATTGTACCCTCGGAGATCGCTGGGAAAATGTACACTCAAAATAACAAAATTCAGTTTGGCAACACTGTGTTAATGTTGATAGTAACATATCTCCCTTAAGATAAACAGAAGTGTAATTTAGTCCAGACAAATTATTATATTTTTTTGCCAACAAAAATGAGATTTTTCAACCAAATAATGTTTCAAATATGATGTGCAAAATAATTTTTAATTGCGTTCTGCTAATGAGCTTGCTTTTTTGTCATTAAAGTAGAAAAAACTTGAAATTTCACTCATTAAATCATTATCGTCTTAATTATTTTAACTGTACTAATATCCATTCACTAATTCGGAATGATTAATGGGTTGTTAAAACACTTTATCTGTAGCGGCTTCTGGAATATCTTAAAAATATCGAATTTCATCGATAAAATGCCCATATCCCACCGATCTTCGCTTCGATCATACTTGTTTCCTATCCTTTTCAATTTTTCTGATAAGCCCTTTTTCCGGAGCGGAAATTGAAACTTTAAACAGTAGTTATTTAAAAATGTAATTTTATTGCACCAATAATTAATTGTCGCTATAAACATAATACTTAAACTAAATTTAATTGACTAATTACCTGAGAATATACCTCATAATTTTAATATAGTAAAGAGAATTCGATATTACTAATTCACACTATTAAAACATTCCTTAATTTGACACAAAGAACCAAAATTAATGCTCATGGCATTCATTATCCCCCAAATCGTCTATTTGGAAATGAAACAATTAAAAGTTTGCGTGTGGGTGGAAATCAATACTACCGGCGAAGGATTTGCGCACATTTTCCCCTCATTTTCACCCACACATCGTCGCGTAAACGTAAACGTAAAAGAGAAAGAAAATGACCGGAAGGCGTATTGAAGCACATGTTGAACTAAGTGTAGGAGTTCAGCAAATTAAGAATTTGAATGGAAAATGTAGCAACACTAAGGGCCGGTTGTTCGAACGCTAATCAACAATGATCATTATCAAATAATTAATTACTGTCAATGTCAATTGTTAAAACATAATTAATTACAATTCTGAGTCTATAATCAATTAATATAACAATAATTATTAACATAATTAATAATAAATCTCATAATTGTAATTAATTATGTTTTCAGCAACCCAAACAAAGTTGACATTGACAGTTTTGGTGACAGTAATTAAATATTTAATAATAATCATTGTTGATTAGCGTTCGAACAACCGGCCCAATATCACTTAAATATTTACTTCAAATATTCCGTAATTCTTTACAAGATCGCAATTTCGAAATTCTTGTCAATAAAAGGGCTTTGGTTTATGTAATGAAATGAAATTAAATTAAAAAAATAAAATCATGCATATTAGGTATTAGTTTACATGTTTTTATGGTCAAAAAAAAACAGAAAAAAACCAGTAACTGAATTCACTCAAAAAAATTTAGTTCGTAATATTGATTAACAGTGATTACTGAATAGTATTTCGTTGTCACAACAATTTAATTTGTTGTTTCAACGAACTTTTAGACATTGACGAATGTATTTGGTTATTGTCACAATGATTGAATAATAATTGTGAGAATAACTAGAGTACACTAATCAATAACACTCAATTTATTCAGCCAATAACTTAGTTTCATATATTTAATAAATACTGTTAATTCTGGCAGCAACTCACGTTCTTGATTTCATAGATGACAAGCAATTACCTTGGTTTATCGTGACAACGTACAGATTTCATTAAAACAATGTACAAATGTTGTTAATATAGAGTAATATATGATTATTGAATAGATGTAAATTGATTGTTTTTGCTTGACCATTTGAAAGTTAACGGCTTTTCCTTATCGTGATACCCCTAGCTTCTCTGTGTTACCGAAGTGCCGAATAATAATTGCATTTTGTTTTCAAGTGTAGTCCGTAGTAGAAGGAAGTTTTTGTGTGTCTATTATCGTGAAATTTCGGTCGAATGTATTCATTTGTTTCGAATCCTGAGAAAACTAATTATTATTTTTGAAAATTTAAATGCAAAATAAAATATTACAGTATTATCGAGGGTTGAAGTCCCTGAGAACCTCTATAATGATTAGTTTAATAAGTCACAGGGGTAAAAAAGAGAAAATTTAGTATGATTTTTAATTTCAAATAGGAATACCATTCAACAGAAACTTTTTGTTTATTCTAAGGGACTTTCTGCCCTCGGTAATAATGTAATATTTTATTCTATTTTAAATTTTTCAAAAATACTTATTAGTTTTCTCAGAATTCAAAAAAAAAATGAATGCGTTTAAAAAGAATTCGATCGAAATTTTGCACCTGCGCTCTCAAAAAGGATTAAAGTGTTATACATTTTTGGAATCACTATTTGAAACTCTCTTAAATAAACTGTCACATGACGTACTTTCCCATTAAAAAAAATCAAAGTTACGCCGCGCCTGTCACCTGAAGAGGGATCGTGTAAAGTTCGAAACATTGATGTTATAATATACTTTGATTATTTTAAAAATCGACCTGTCCGAGCGTTTTGCTTAGGTGCTAAAAATAAATAAGTTAATAAGGGGGTGGGGGGAGTGTAACACTTATTCCAGTACACTGTATAAGTGAAATCATATGAAAAATCACACAGTGTAAAGTCCTTTAGGTTAAGGACAAAAAGGGGGATTTAAAAAATTATTAATAATCAATCAATATCATACATTGGGCTATTGCATTCAGTAATTAATATAAAATACGTTCATAGTAGGAATGAACGAAACTGATTGTAAGAATGAATCGAATTGCTTGTAAGAAAAACCGTATTTTTTGTGGGAATGAACGGAATTAATTGTAACAATAAACGGAAATAATTGTAGAAATAAACGAAATACGTTAGGAGAAATAACACTGTTATTGACACAACGAATAGTCTTCGTCGGTCAATTAACGACGTTGTTGTTTCAATAAATAGTGTTCGTTGACTCAGTGAACAGAGTTCGTAATATCAATAAATAGTGTTCGTTGACTCAGTGAACAGAATTCGTAATACCAATAAAGTGATATTATGGTATACATAATGAATGTTTATCCATTCAATAAACGTAATACATTGGCTCAACGAACGGAAATAATGAATTGATGAACATCGTTTTGTTGTCCCAATAAAACCAAGAATTGGACAAATTTTAAGTATTGCGTTTGTTGTCTGAATTAACATTTTTATTGATATTACGTACCTTTTTCGTTGAGTGTTTGTACAGACAAAGGGGATACCAACTGAGACAATGAAAAAATATTTCAGAGAACTCTACAAAGGTGAAGACGTCAATGACGAACACGATTACAATACAGAAGACAGGTATATCACTAAAAAAACTGAAGTAAAAGTGAGAATGAATATCTTAAAGAATAGACGATCGCCAGGTACTGATGGAATACCGAACGAACTGCTGAAATACGGCGGTCAGAAACTCACTAATTGTCTCGCAACATTGTTTAACAAAATCTTAGACAGAGCAGAGATACCACAAGATTGGCACACCAGTATCACGTATCACAATACCGATTTTTAAGAAAGGACAAAGATCAAGCCCGGACAACTACGACAAATACGACAATGAAGTTATTCACAGGCATAGGATAAATTGGAATCACAGATAAAGAACAGAGAAGAACAGCAAGGATTCAGAAAAGACAGGTCGACGACTGACGCAATATTTGTCATGAAACAAGTGAAAGAGAAGTCGATAGAATATAACAAACCTGCATATATTTGCTTCGTAGGCCTAACGAAAGCATTTGAAAAAAGGATACCCCCAAACATTGTTGAAGTCATAAAGCAAATAAACAATAACAACACGACAAAAATTAAAACAAACGACACCACTACGGCCAACATACCAACACCAGGAGGAATCATTCCATTTCTATTCAATATGCTAATGGATGAAATAATAGAAGATGTGTGGAATCGCTACAACTAGGATACAGACTCGGCCACAATAGAATCAGTATAGTGTGCTATGCGGATGATGCAGCCCTGATTGCAGAGCACGAGGATGACCTACAAAGACAACTTTATCGATTCTATCAAGCATCTCGACGACTCAACATGAACATATCCACGCAGAAAACAAAATGCATTACAATTGCGAAAGACCTAATTAGATGCAAGCTAGTGGTAGAGGGGAAACCCATAGAACAGCTAAACCAGTTCAAATATCTAGGTGTAGAGTTATCAAGTTATCATGACCCAGCCAGAGACCTAAGAGGACAAATTAACAACGCCGCTGTCTTATCCGGATGTTTGAGAGATGTGGTCTGGAATATCCCATATATATGAGAATGGACAGCAAAGTTAGAATTTATAAAACTTGCATCAGACCTGTTATGACCTATGGCATTGAATCAAGAGAAGACACCAATAAAACCAAAAGCATCCTGCCAAAAGCATGTTGTCCTGCTGCCATAGCATTCTTTGATTAGATACTTGGAAGTACATATAGATACAACTTGTTAATCTAATGTTTAAAAGCTGCGTCATTAAGCGAGAGCAACGTCGACCGTGGCAGAAACATTATTGTTCCTAAAAGAGTAAATAATACTAGATGGTCATCTAGAAGTGACGCCGCAAAAGCAATAGTTAAAAATTATAATCAGATTAAAGGAGCATTATCCAAAATTTCAGAAGACGATAATCAATAATTTGAAACTAGTAGCGATGCAAAGGGTTTGTATAATCGAAAATGTTTACTGAAAACAGGAATAAAATTGTTTGCAATATTTTGGAGTGAAATCTTAGAGAGGACAAACAGCACAAGTCGTATTCACCAAGATCGAAATATTGACCTTAATTCAGGAGTGTCGGCACTTAGATCACTTAAAGAATTTATATTCTTTTAAGGAATATTTCAGAGACTGAAATGACAACAAGAAATTTAGGACTCAAATATTTTATCGCTATTATAGATCACTTCATTTCCTCTTTAAGTCAGTTTTAGATTATTTGGAGAATTTAACTCCCAATGAGATTGAAGCTCACTCACTGAAGCTTACCGACATTTATAGTAATGGTAATGACTTAATGAAAACCTATAGTATCGAACTGATACAATTTGTAGACTTTTTCAATTCATTTAAAGAGGAAATCGTCTTATCAAATATAAGTAAAGAACTTTAAATGTACCGACTGCTAAAAGAAAAAAAATTGAATGATACGTTTCCAAACGTTTTGGTGACACTTCGTTTATATTTAGTTCTGATGCTAATTAACTGCAGTGGAGAGAGATCATCCTCAAAATATAACTTAATTAAAAATCGACTTCGGTCTATGATGGGCCAAAATCGTTTGAATTATCTCTCTATAGTGAGCATTGAACATGATGTCTTAAAGCAACTAGACACTAGACATATCCGACATAGTCAAGGAATTTTCAAATAAAAAATCTCGAAAAGTACCCGGACTTTAGCCATACATTTTACTGCGTTTATTTTTAATATTTTACTGTAACAAGCTCTTCTATTTTTTTTATTATTTAAGAATATATTTATAAAAGTAGATCAACATTTTTTTTATTTCTAAAAGGGAAAACCCTGTAGTTGGCTGTATACCATAGTTATAATAACAACAATTTTTTTAATGGTAGGAGGTAGGGCCCCACACCAATCCGGCCCACGGCCCCCACTTCGTTAAATCCGGCTCAGGCTCTGCACAAGAGATCTGAAGTTAGAGTTAAGAGTAAGGTTGGCTAGGTGCTACGTTTTCTTGACTTTGTTATGGAATGGAGGTTTGGACCTTGAATGATCCGGAAGCATATCGTGGCTGCGCAACCTGAGAGAAGGGTACGGATGTACATCAAATAAAATTTTCAGAGCAGCCGTCTCCAAAGCCCGAATAGCTGTGATGATTGCCGACCTCCGTCGCGGAGATGGCACTTGAAGTAGAAGAATTATATGGCCAAAGTATTCTCTCTTAAAATATGTTTACTTATTGTACACCAACGATATTCTTAGTTTTGAGCAATATAGATGTTACCGGCCAAACCTGATTTCAGGATAAACTAGTTTGGCCTAGGTCATATTTTTGTTGCTTTGATAAACATCACATTTGCAATGTGCATTTGCCAATTATCTATTGATTTCACAAAACACAGTTTGGCCTAGGTCATATTTTTGTTGCTTTGATAAACATCACATTTGCAATGTGCATTTGCCAATTATCTATTGATTTCACAAAACACATAAAGAAACAACTAGTGCGTTCTCCCTACCACTATAAATAAAATTTAAACTGCAATTAAACAAAAGAGAAGTTGGTAAAGGATTGAATAACAATTTCTCCGTTTGTCTGTTCTAAATTTCTCTAGAGAGCAACCAAAGTAAGTGTAGGTGTTTTCTAATTCGCTATTTCTACATATTACCGTTGATTTGATTAGAGGTGTGTAGTTTAAGAACAATCAAATCTTCGGAACAAATATCTGAAGAAATGAATTGAACCGATTCACTGAGTCTTATCCGAATCCTTTTTTAGACAAAATTTATAGAGTCGTTGACAAGTTTAAACTAGTTCTTCTTCTTTAGGTGCCATCTTCTAAGCGAAGGTTGGCGATGACTTCTGCAAAGTCTTCTCTATTTTGGAATTTTCTTATTAAACTTTGAAAGTCTAATCCTGTCCATTCTTTGATGTTGCGTAGCCAGGTCATTTGTCGTCTACCCGGGCCGCGTCTGCCTTCTACACACACGTCCAAAAGTTTGGAATACGTACAAATAATATATCTACGCCTATATCGTGGTTTCAAAACTGTTGTTGATATTTATTTTAGAGGGTTTTTACATGAAAATGATAAAAACTTTAAATCGTTTTTGTATCATTTTGCCCATTTTGGTCACATTCGACTGATTAGCGTATTTACACATTATTTCAGTCTGTGTTTAAATTTGGATTGAGCCGTTTAAAAATGCCTAGAAACGTGATAGCTCACTTTGACAGATCTAGGGTAATTGCTTTGTTACAACAGGGCTTTAGTCAAAGTGATATCGCGAATATTGTTGATGTTACTCAGAGTGCTGTATCTAAAATTAAAAAAAAATCCAAGAGACAACTGACGTCAAGGATCGTCCCAGAAGTGGTAGAAGTCGATGTACAACAGCAGCACAAGATCGGCAGATAATATTGATAGGTCGAAGAAATCGTCTGGAATCCACAAGTGGTATATCCAGAGAAATTTCTTGGCTGCAAGGACTGAATATTTCACGGCAAACAATAACACGCCGACTAAATGCGGTAAATTTGTATCGTAGAAGGCCCTTACATGTTCCTAAACTAACCTACCAACACAAAATAGTAACGTTGCAATGGGCTAGAGACATGGTGCAACATGGTCCTAACTGGAATAACGTGATGTTCTCTGATGAGTCAAAAATTGACTTGGTATCTGATTCGCGAAGAACACTGGTTTGGAGGGCCCCAGGATGACAAGCCTGACTAGAAACAGCCCAACCGCGTGTCCTGTTTGAAGGTGGCAGTATTATGGTTTGGGGTGGTATTATGAGTGGTGCACGGACGCCACTGCTGGTTCTGGAGAGAAGTGTCACTGGTGCTGTGTACATCGAGGAAGTTTTAAATCCTATCGTTCGTCTATTCCGAGGGGCAGTAGGTGATGAATTTGTGTTTATGCATGACCACGCACCTCCCCATCGAACAGCAGCAGTACAAAATTTTCTGGAAGAAGAAGGAATATCTACATTACAGTAGCCCTCGAATTCCCCCGATATGAACGTTATTGAACATGCTTGGGACATTCTCAAAACGCGCATCAAAAAGCGTAGAAATAGCACAGAGCTAGAAGTACAGATATACAACGGAGATGCAAGGTAAAGAACGTTAATAATTGGGTAAGAACCAGAAGAGTAGAATGGAATGACCATATATAAGCCGAATGAAATGACCACAAATAGAGTAGTAAGGACGGTGAGAGACGGTTCCCCAATAGGAAGACGATCAGTGGGAAGACTACGAAAACAACTTCAATGACTTTAAAAAACAGACAGTCATGTCTATACAAAAAGAAGAAGAAGAAGAACAAGAATATTTTTGGAAAATAATCATTTTATTAGCCGATTGAATAGTTGAATCACTGCTACTCGTTGAATGTTTACTCACACCTCTAGGTTCAATCCCGTACGAACCGACTAAACACGGTCATCCAAAGTCACGACTAGTGACTTATTAGAGTAAATAAATGCATCTTTTTGTTGTTACTGTTATATGAAAAACTGTTTAAATCAAGAACATGACTAAGACGTGGACTAAGACGGTCTCGTTTTATTTCGCAATGTAAATTTTGAATGGTGTACAATGACACCGAGCTCTCACAATGGAGATAGTTTGTTTGTAGGCGCGTTTCATAACGTATAATTAAGGTAGACCTGTAAATTAAGGCTTTTTATTTTTATTACACATTTATCGTTATGTTATTTGTTATAAAAATTTATATTTAAACTTGCCTCAGTGTCAATGAATACTATAACAAACCATATCGAGGTGTATGAAGTAATTGAAATTAATTTATGTACCTATGTCATTCCAAAAACTGATAAATATCAGTAAAGAGGTTACTACATTATAAAGGGATTAAACTTTTCCCAATTATATAGGCCTGGATCCCGCGTACCAAAAAAAGTTGAATAATAAAAATTTGTTAATAATAATAAAAATTTAATTATTATTTAATAATAATAAAAATTAATAAAAATTAAAAACAAAAGCAAGCTGAAAATTTGTTTATAGCTTAAAGGTGTCTAGTCGGACAAATTGTTTTATTCTCATTAGTTTTGGACCAGATAACAGCGAAACTACAGGGTAACATTCCATGGTGCTTAATGTATGCTGATGATGTCGTGCTAGTAGGCAATAGTGAAAGAGACTTAGAACAAAAACTGAAACAGTGGAGACAAGCTCTCGAGGAAAAAGGTTTAAAACTTAGTAGGACAAAGACAGAGTATTGGAATGCTCATTTAAAGATGGAGTTACTACAAATAAAATGGTATCTTTGGATGGTGAACTGATTGTAAAAAGCAATAGTTTTAAGTACCTGGGATCGGAAGACAGAGTGCTAAAGACAGTGTTCTTCGAGAGACCAGACGGTAGAAGATCAGTGGGCCGTCCCAGAAAAAGATGGAAGGATGATGTTGAAACCGATCTATCTAGGATTGGGGTACAACAATGGCAAATCGAAGCGCAAGATCGCAGACGATGGAGGGCCATAGTGGATGCGGCGAAGACTCACCCCGAGTTGTAAAGCCAGTCAAGAAGAAGAAGATCGGTATTACAGAGTAATGGAGAAATAGATGGAGATGCATGCAGTAGAATTAGGACTGGATGGATGAAGTGGAAGAAAGCGAGTGGTGTGCTGTGCGACAGGAAAATTCTATAAAACAGTCATAATGCCGGCTATGCTGTACGGAACTGAATGTTGAGCAGTGACAAAGAAAGAGGAACAACGAATGCATGTGGCGGAAATGAGAATGCTTAGATGGATGAGTGGAGTGACAAAAAAGGATAAAATCAAAAATGAGTATATTAGGGGAAGTCTAGATGTGGCAGCAATTGATGCCAAAATGAGAGAGCATAGGTTGAGATGGTTTGGTCATGTTCAACGTCGAGACGGTAATCACCCAATACGAAGAATTGCTGAAGTGAAGATTCCTGGAAGGTGTAGGAGAGGAAGACCAAAGAAGACGTGGGGGAGACGATTAGGCAGGACATGTTGGTAAAGGGGATTAATATTGATATGACCCAAGATAGAATTGTGTGGAGAAATGCAATTAGGGAAGCCGACCCCGCATAGGGATAAGGCAAAGAGAATGATGATGTGTCTAGTCGGACAAACTTTGATGTACCTACGGGATCACTGGAACACGGGAAGTTTTAATTGTGGAACAGGTTACAGGTTTCGAGTGTTAGACTACGAAAACGTCCCATATATTTTGTCGGACAGAACTTCCAATTGATTTGTTACCCTTTCATTAAACTCTCATGTAAAAATCAAACTGCTATTTACCACCAATATAATTCGTGTCATTTAACATGTTCTACTTATCGGACTTATTAAAATGCCCAACATATTTGTCAGACCAACATTTTTTCATATATTATATAAAGTTGTCTATTGAATAAATTTAGAAACAACCTGTTACTTGTTAGTTTTCAGAATCCTAAACTTGTCAGGGTGACACACGTTCGATAATTAAAATCAAGTTCCACAATTAAAATTTCCCCTGTTCCAGTGTTTCCATACATCAAAGTTTGTCCGACTAGACACCGTTAAGATATATTACAAATTTTCAGCATGCTACTAATCAACTTTTAAGCCTCATATAAAAACTATTTAAAATGGATGGATAGGATGGATGTAGTATACCTATATTATTTAGGTTTAGATATTGTTCACAATTAACAATTAACAATATCAAATATCATAAATCAAGACAATAGACAAAAGGTACAAAACCAGGGATCTGAGGATATTCCAGAAATTATTCAAGCTGAGATATAATAATCACATCAAAAAATGAAAAACAACCAAGCTCCAGATGGAATAGTTACAGAAGCTATAAAAGTTGGCGGAACTTCTCTTCTGAAAAAAATATAAGACCTCCTCAATCTCTGTTTGTATAGTCAAAAAATTCCTATAGTTTTCAATAACTCCATTACGATTCTTCTGCATAAAAAGGGTGACAACATGAACCTAGAGAATTACAGGCCAATTTCTCTACTCAACCATTTATACAAACTGTACACCAGAGTAATGACCAATCGATTGGAAGCAAAATTTGAGCTGTACAGCTCTCAGCCAAGAGAACAGGCTGGTTTTCGCCCCAACTACTGTACGAATGACCACCTACAGTGCATCAAAGTCTTAATTGAACAATCAATTGAATACAATAGACTGTTCTAACGTTTATAGACTTCCATAAAGCGTTTGATACTATCGAACTACCCGCACTACTTATGGCATTGGAAGAGTGTCGAATTGATCATAGGTACACCAATATTATAGAAAATATATACAGAAATGCTACAACAACTATAAATCTGCACGGTCCTACCAAATATCAGGAGAGGTATTCGACAGGGAGATACTATGTCGCCTAAGTTGTTCATTACTGTATTTGAACATGCTTTGAAATCACTGGAATGGGAAAATAAAGGAATAAATATCGATAGTGAGAAAAATGATGACGAATTTAGTTCCGAGCCATCCTTTAAAGGTAGAAGACGTCGAAATTGAAGTTGTTGACAGCTACATATACCTTGGACATACGGTAAAAATTAGCAGAGACAATCAAACTGCTGAGCTGCTAAGAAAAATATCTATGGGATGGGCAGCATATGGAAGACTGCGTGATATTTTTAAAGGTGATATACCTATCAGCTTAAAAAGAAGAGCCTTTAATCAAAGTATCCTGCCTGTTCTTACATATGGCGCAGAGACACTTACTCTACCAAGGACATCTGCACGAAAACTACGAGTGACGCAACGTAGAATGGAAAGATCATTGTTGGGCATAACGTTAAGAGATAGGGTAAGAAACTAAGAAATTCGTAGACGTGGTGTAGAAGACATTATAAAACACATAGCCAAAATTAAATTAAAGTGGGCAGGACATGTCGCTAGAATGAAAAATGATAGTTGGACCAAAAAAATCTTGGAGTGGAGACCGAGAGCGGATAGACGAAGCCCGGGAAGACCATCCACAAGATGGACTGACGACATAAAGAGGATTTGTACCAACTGGATTGCAGCAGCGCAGGATAGATCTGAATGGAAGTTTTTCGAGGAGACCTATGTTCAGCAGTGGACGACTATAGGCTGATGATGATGATGAGATTGTTCGCATGATTAATGGAAACTCATCACATCTTTTTGCATCTGGGCTTTTAGGAATAGGACAAATTTAAATTTTAACAAATCGCAGATTTTTCACCAGGAATTCTAGGTAAATGTCGTCTGGTCCCAGCTTTACCATTTTTATCCCTCTCAGAACTTTTTGTATTTCTGAAGGTTGCTGAAGGCATTATACTTGGTCTCATTTCTGTCTGATGTTGATTGTGGAAAGGAGGACCTCTGTTGTCAAAAATAATGTTTCGAAGAAACATTTGAGAATTTAGGAGTGGAAATTGAAATGTCACAATAAAAATGTTTTAAACTAAAATTGTGGATAATTCTCAGTAAAAATATTAAATTGTATTAAGATATCACAAGAAAATAGCTTCAGAACAATATTATGTAATTTCAGTGCTTTGAGGGCTGTTTCACTATAATATGTACATTATTACAAAATCTTATCCCGGATCTTTTTTGTGCAAGTTTACCTGAGCTCATCTTCCAGTTTCTGCTTGAAAAATTCTTGGTATTTCCCCGAGGCTTTCTGAATGTTTAGTTTTAAATTGTCGGATTACTATACGTGTCGGTCTAGCAAATGCTGAACTATTAATATTTTGATTAACTATTTAGATGGGATATTATGGATAATATTAATATTTTATTACATTTGTCACAATTTGTCAACTTTCTGTAATAGAATATCGTAAAATTATAATTAAAAGAAGAATATAGTTAACATAAATAATTTAATAAAACTTACCTTCTAAAACCATAAAATAACAATTAACCTGTATTGGGACTAATGTAGTCAATGTGAATTGCAACTGCTCACAAATGTTAAACTTATCATAAATAATATGGACAAGCTACCATCATCAAAAAGATCAGTGGAAAAAGGAAGATTTAAAAACTATTTTCTCTTTCGTTGTGTTATTCTTAAGGGGGGTATGGTTTGAAATATTTAATTTTTTTTATTATTTCAAATAAAAGTGCATACTTTCAAGAATACTCTCTGAGAATTTCAAAATAATCGGAGTAAAATTACCAGAGATACAGCGTGTTGAATATCTCTACCTTCGACTTGCTTTGCCGCGACTTCACGCCAGCACGCTTAAACGTAGTGAGAAACGTTAAACAACTGTTCGCATTCTCTTTTGTAGATTACTCCTCGATTCAAAAAACATATTCAATGTGCATCACTTTACGATTTGGCAGACAAATAAGAAGATGAAGATGCAGTTGTCAAAACTTTAATAAACGCATTTTTTTCAAAACTGCTTTTTCAAAAATGCGGTGGACATTGTAACTGAAAAACTACTCGGCCGTCTACCTGATATTTTGCACAGATTTTCTAGAGACATTTCATGAGGTAACAACGTCGAGATATTTTTCTTTTTTTGCTTATTTTTTGTTCAACAATAATAAATTTGTTGATTTTCACAAAATTTTTACCAAAAATTTCATTTTTTTGATTTCTGAGTGATACCAAAAATTCAAAAATCATTAAAAATAAAAAACTCGACGTTGTGACCTCGTGAAACTCATAAGCTAATTAAATCTTTTTGAATTTTTTGTTTCGTATGCTCTAGTGACGAGTTCTGATGTCCACCGCAAAATCCATTTTTTTTGTGAGCTGCCTGTCAAAATTTGTCACCAATGGCTTACTTTTCAATATTTTGGATTGCATTTTTTTTTAAGTATTCTGTGAATATTGTACTTAATATGTTTATTTAATTTAAAAATAAAATAATTGTACCATAGCTTCGAAAAAAATTTACAAAAATGTGCTTGATATGTTGATTTCAAACCATACCCCACCCCCTTAATACCGTGTAGGGGCCAACATTCTTCTTCTATAGCGCCATCCGCTTGGGATGTTGGCGACCATCATGGCAATCTGTATTTTACACACTGCTGCTCTGAAACGATTTGTGGTTGTTGTGTTGAACCACGCACTGAGATTTTTTTAGCCAGGAAATCCTTCGCCTTCCTGGTCCGCATTTTCCTTCTACTTTTCGCTGTAAGTGCGAATATGCAGAATCTGTTTTTCTACACTTCACTATGGAATCTATGGAAATTAATAAATTAAAAAATATAGATATAATTCTGAATTACTAGAAAATTACTGATCCAGAGCATATCTGGATTCATTTCGCATAATGTGTCCAAAGATTGTAACTTTCGAGATTTGATGGTGGTCAGTACCTACCTCTATAGGTGCTTCTTCATTCTTCTGAGGGCCTCCTCATTTGTGACCCCTGCCATATTTTTTTTATTTCTAATTTTATTGCTCAATATTATATGTTTGCTTTTTAATCACATCACCTACTTTTCTTCGAATTTTTACACTAGTCTAGAGAGGTAAGTACAACTACGTACCTACCCACATGGTCAATATTTTATATCCTTAATTTGTTCTATATTATTTTGGGATTCCCTAGCTTTTTTATTCATCGTGGTTCCCATGATATCACCATTGTTTTAGTTTATTTCTAAATTACTTATTGGATTACTGTTATTTTAAAAACTTTAATTAGTAAACTTCATCAAACTACAAACTACAGAATAAATTTTCTTCTGGACAGTCATAATAAATAATTTATGATGGCAGTTATGTGGTTTCTTGTAAAAGAATTACCTAGTAAATCAAAACTTTAGAATTCAACTTCTTTGACATTGTCAATTTAAAATGGTTAAGAAATAATAACATTTTTTGCATGTGATTATCATATAGTAGGTAATTTATTTTTAGTCTATTAGACTAGCATATAATAATAAATATGTCTGTATAATGAACGGTTCAAACCTCAAAGAGTAAATGCTCCCTTGATTTTTAAATTATTTTTTAGTCTATATTTGTTTGATTCTCATTTTTTTTTAAGGGCAAAAATCCAGTACACCCCATGGATTTATTTTGTATTTTGCATTTTGCCATTCCCTTAGCCGTTACGTGTAATGCATACCTACGCTATATGCGACCAGTAATACAACTATATCCTAGATCTACTCTAAAGCTATTCTAATTCAAAAAACCGATTACATTTTGTAGATATAAAAGTTTTGAGTTTATCTTATTAATTTTATTGTATTATAATTCTCTTAAAGAATATGTCTAAATGTTCAAATGTTAAATTTCTCTACTAAAGTTAATAAAAGACAAATATATTACAACTTGTAAAAATGGTAAAGATCATTGCTGTTTTATCATCCTGTACCTTTGTAGCTGTATTAGTGGTCACATATTGCGTAGGTATTTAGTTGTAAATTCGTAAATTCCTTTGAACGGATAAATGTTTTGTGAATTGCCTATCTTTTAGTCCTCATCAAGAAAAGTCACATAAAGTAATTTACTTTATGTTATTATTAAATGTTATTAACCCTTAACTACAGAGATCCGGTATTTTTTACCGGCGGGCATTCCCAAAATGTGGATTTCATGGTAACCTCACGACTTACAAGTTCATGTGTCTCTGTACCTCTGGGGTAGTTTGTGTAACAATGCTAGTCAAAGCGTGTAGTGTGTATTGTCCATATTTTCTTTTCTAGCACACATCAAAAATCTTAACCGGTAAAAATTACCGGATGTCTGTGTTAAGTAAGTATTTTTATATGAGTACTATATTTGCAAATCTGAAATGTTCATATTATTTTTTTATGTCTTTAGGAAAAAAGTAAAGAAATGGACTGCGGAAGTCATCCTGAACCTTCAATGAAGGTTAAATTTGACGATAAAAATTTTGAGGCCACTTTGCAAAAATGGAATTGCCATTTAATTCTGTGATAATTTTACCCATTGCAGATTTTTTCTCATGGATGTAAAAATTTTTGTAAATGCTATTTTATGTTTCCTTTGTGATTCTATGCTACGTTTATTTGTTAAAAAGAAGTCTAAATTTTTGTTCATAGCATTTATGGCCGTTTGTTTCAATAGACCAAAAATGTTACCAAAATTCTGGTTTAATAGATTATTCTTCAAAAATCTTGTATTATATTATTAAAATCACTCAATTTACCATGTTTTCCCATATCTAGAGACTCCAGAAAAACTCATAATGCAAATTTTTTTGTTTTTTATTATTAACTTTAAATTTTGACCCTATTTTATAATGACCGGTAAAAAATACCGGGGATCTGTAATTACGTGCTAATATTGGGATGTCTGTAGTTAAGGGTTAAGTACCCTGAAGGGCACTAAGGATTCTGAGAAAAAAGAAGAAGAAGATGTTATTAAGTATATTTATTATTCTTGATTACTGCATAACATGTGCATAACACAATAATAATATGGAAACTCTAATATGACCAATTTTGCAATATGTCTGTTTATAATTTTTACAGTAAATATTTGAATATGTAGAATATGGTAATTATCTATTGCACTCATATTAAACTCATATTAAGTAAATAGTCTCAACATAATAAAATACAAATCAAAAGACCTTAAAACAGTTCTTCAAATAAAGCCTGTTAATGTTAATTTCATTCTTATTTCAGTATCTGCCGTAATATTTTCCCCATTTGTAATAATTTTAATAAGAAGTCCATAAAACCGTCAATGTAACAAATTAATCAGTCTCATTTCACCAATCATTATGCAATAAATCATTATAGGTACATCAAAACTTCGGTAATATTTCTTTACACAAGAGTTTTAGTTTTCAGAAGAAATTGTAATAACAGAAACGTTCGATAATATGCTATAACGCGACAGTAAAATTATAGTAGTCTACAATACTGTTCTTAATTTTACTAGATATTTTATCTCAATATTCTACTTATTCAAGGAGGTAGGCGCAAAATTTCGGCTCCAATGCTGTTAAAATGCATTCATTTTTTAATCCTGAGAAAACTAATAAATACCTATTTTTAAAAAATTTAACAGCAGAATGAAAGATTACATGATTATCGAGGGCCGAAAGTCCCTTAGAATTAACAAAAAGTTTCTTTTGAATGAGATCTTTTAAATTAAATTCTAAACTCACTAAATTTTCTTTTTTTTTCACCCCTGTACTTTTTAAAATAAACATAATAGAAGTTTTCAGGGACTTTCGGCCCTCGGTACCTAATCTTTCATTCTGAGTCTAAATTTTTCAAAAATACTTAGGTATTAGTTTTCTCAGGATTCGAACAAAATTAATATCTACATATAAAAACATTGGAGCCGAAATTTTGCGCCTACGGCCTTAATATTTTCGAAAAAAATATATATTATCACAGATACCGTAACAACTCGAAATATTAAAATTGTAGGTAGGTACAGGTACAGTGGAGTAGACCGAAAACAAAATATTTGCTTTGATTATTTCCTACTTAATACATTTTTTATTTTAGTTAGGTAGTACTTAGTACTTACCTACACATTTAATTTTTATATCAATATGTATTTTTAAAACTGGGCTAGAATCTTTTTCTTCTTACGGTGCAGCACGGTTATCCTAACTTTGCTGGCTACTATTCGGAATAGTCCTGTTGTCGATGTATTAAACCACTTTCTCAGATTTTAAAACCAAGATATTCTTCTTCTCCCTTGCAACTCTGCAACCGGATGTCTGTTGTTAAATTTCTCAACTTCACTGAGTTATAAGCTCTCACTTGAAGCTTTAATACCATCACTGAGTTATAAGCTCTCACTTGACGCTTTATTTGCCATTCTATCAGTTCTAAATAGCGTAGGAGTTATAATAGTGGACATGCAGACGGACGAACAGACAGGCATGATGAAACCGGAAGTGTACATTTGTCTGCGTCTTGCTAATACGCTTAGAATAATATATCGCTGGTACTATTTCGGCGACTTTAAAATAGTAGTTTCGGTTGCAACTCTAAAACCGGAAGTCCGAGATCAAATTCTCACCTTTAATACCATCCTTAAGTTACAAGCTTTAATTCGATACCTCATTTGTCATTCTATCGGTTTTGAAAAACGGAGGAGATGCTCGTCTTGCTAAGGGCAAACCGATCATAAATACATCGTGTATGTCGGCGACTTTAAAACAGTACTTCCAGTTGCAACTCTAAAAGCAGTTGTTAATGTTGTCCACCTTGCATCTCCTCCACTAAATAGAGCTGCACTTCTACCTCTAGTGTCTTGCCATCGATTTTTCGAAGGGTTTTCATCTCCGCTGTTTATAGCATCCTTTTTTCCTTTCTGTATCAGGTTGTGCTTCTGCCACGTTTATTGGTCTGATGTTGTGTTTATAATATCTCTGGGACAGACAGACATGTATAATTCAAGGTTTTTACATTTTTTCAAAATGGGTGAAAACAATCTTTTTAGTAAAGGGTATCTAATTATTAATAGCTTCATTATAGGCCTGGATCCCCGCGTACCAAAAAAAAGTTGATTAATAGCAAGTGCAAATTTGTTAATAGCTCAAAGGTGTCTAGTCGGACAAACTTTGATATATGGGAACACTGGAACAGGGGAAGTTTTAATTGTGGAACCTGATTTTAATTGTGGAACATGTCATCCTGACAAGTTTATGATTGTGAAAACTAGCAGGACATTTTTAAGTTTATTCAATAGCAAACTTTATATAATACATATATGAAAAAAATATTTGTCCGACAAATATAATAGGCATTTTAACAAGTCCGATACGTAGAACATGTCAAATGACATGTTCTCTGGAATTATATTGGTGGTAAATAGCAGTCTGATTTTTGCATGAGAGTTTAAATGAAAAGGTTCTAAATTGGAAGTTCTGTCCGACAAATTAAATGGGGAGTTTTCGTAGGCTGGACCTTCGAAACCTGTAACCTGTTCCACAATTAAAACTTCCCCTGTTTCAGTGTTCCCGTACATCAAAGTTTGTCCGACTAGACACCGTTAAGCTATTAACAAATTTTCAGCTTGCTATTAATAAGCTTTTTTTTGGTACGCGGGATCCAGGTCTATTATGATTAGTGTGACCAACTAGTCCAAAAAATCCGGGACATGGCCCGAATTACGAAGTTGTGTCCTGGACAAGGCTTCTGGGCCATCCGAATTTTCAACGTTTTGGTAAAATTTTATTTTACAATTTTGAATACGTTATTCTTCTATGAATTTACATTAAGTTGAATGGTGAGATGAAAAACGTCGACGATTTCTAGAGTCTAATACTAATACCCCATCCAAAACGCATGCATTTTATATCGTTGTATTATAGTTCCACAAAAACTCAAATTGTGAACTTTGAATATCATTTTCAACATAAAAATGTTAAATAATCAATAAAATGATGATACATATTAAAGTTCTATATTAAAAAAAATGGCCCGATTTTCATTGAAAAGTCCCGGATTTCAAGTATTTTTTTTCAGCCTTGTCCCGGATTCGACTGAATTGGATTTGGTCACACTAATTATGATCATATTCGTTTGCTTCAATATTGAAATAAAAACAGCTAACTAATTTCAGTGCTATTTTTATAATTCCAATACAATTTTATTTATGCTACATGTAATTCTGAATTTAATTAATTAATTTATATATTTGGGTAATACAATTATTTAAGGAGTATGTTAAAGATATGAAGAAGAGTACCGCAGACGTTCGGATACAATTAGCGTCTCTTTGCAAAGACAATGACGTCGACTTTGCAAAGTAACAAGACATTTACTCAACACACACACTACACATTACACCTTAGTTAGTGATAAGTTATACAGTTACGTGGCTAAAGGTTCTAGTTCTAAACCAAGGCCAGAATCAGAGAAAAAAAAAATTTTGGATTGATAAAAAATATGGAATTTCCCTAACGCTTTAGAGAGTAGGTATATCCGTAGTAAAACACATATGGAAATAATGTAATTTGTCATTGATTCTTCTATATCAAACTTCAAAATTTCCCAAACAGGCATAAAGGAACTAAAATTTCCAAATACTTAATTCGGATTAGAAGGGTAATACCAACTTTTAACTCATTTCTTCTTACTATTCTCTAATAGGGATTTACTAGTTTAGGGATTTACGATTTACGATGTGTAGGAATATAAATACTATTGGATAATGCAGATATTTCACATTTTCACATTTTCTAGTTTCCTATGCCATATGTCATTATGATTGGTTGTGTGCTTCTTTGTTTATTGATTAAATTACACCAGCACATAACAGTAGACCTCCCCCTCTGCACGGAGTTTAGGAGGGAACGGGGTATTTTAGACTGCGAGAAAACCTGAAAAATGTAATGTTTATATCATGATATAGTACACCTTTCACAACCAGAAGCAGAAGTCATATACCTAATAGAAGCATTTAATTCGTTAGAAAAAGCGATACAAAATACACACAGCGGCAAAAATAACGGAACACCTTAAAAATGGGATATGTTAGATGTCTCGAATTTCCTAAACCGGTTGTCCGGTTTAAGTGATTTTTTAGTATGTTATAGCCTCATTATACATTACAGTGGAACTTGGTTATAGCGTCATTGAAGGGTCCAGTAAAAAAATGACGCTATATCAGAGTGACGTTATAAAAGAGGTAGAAAAAAACATGAAATTTTAACCAGGCAAAATTTTATTACAGCAATATTTGCACTATGTATTTTATTACAGCGGAAAATTTGACTCTTTATGATGGCACTGACAAATAATAAGAAATCATAAACTGCCAAGCTTACATAACTGTACACAAAGGGATAATGGGCCTTTCTCACATTCTTGGAAGGAGCAATGTCACAAAGCTGGAAACGCATTGCACTTTCTTCTTCATAAAATGAAAAAATAACAACCTACTGTAAAATTCTATGACGCTATAGACGAGGGTTACTTTATTTTTACCGCTAAAACCGGGTTTTTAATAATGGTAGGGGAGCCCAAGCGGGGATTTTTGCAGTTACTCGAGCGCGTCAGATTATCATATGGGGAGAAACGTGGTACCCTGCAGATGTACCTCTGCCATATATTGGCTCTTAACACAGGGGAGTTCGTTTAGGGGGGCCCGAAAAAACAAAATCTATCCTTAAAAATACTCGAAATTGTCAGATTAAGATAAGGTAAGTTAAGTACATGCAAAACAGTGTATATTTAAAAAATCTGACGATTTGAGCGGGGCGTAAGGGAATTGGTGAGTCACAAAGTTTCACAATAAAAAGGCGAATATTTCGCGAAATGAAAGTCACATCGAAAAACTAAAAACTACACGTTCAATATTTTTCAAAAATCTATCGATAGATATCAAACACGACCCCTCGCAGAGAGGGGTGGGGGGTAAATTTTAAATTTTAAATACAAATCCCGCGATATTTAGTAAAATAAACATCAGATCGAAAAACTGCAAAATACACTTATTTAATATTTTTGAAAAATATATCGAATAGTACCAAACGCGACTCCCCACGGAGGTGGGGTGGGGGGTTACTTTAAAATCTTAAATGGGAGCCCCCATTTTTTATTGCAGATTTGAATTCTCTGCATAAAAATAAGCAACTTTTATTCGAAACATTTTTTCGAATTATGGATAGATGGCGCTATATTCGGAAAAAACGATTAATGGAAATGGAAAATTAAATTAAAAAATGGCAAGCGCCCGCTAAAATGGAAAATTTTACTTAACTTTTTTTGGTTTTAGGACCTAATAATCACAATCCAATAGGTCCCCAAAGCGCTCGAGTGACTGCACATTTAGCATACTTTGCTCCCCTACCATAATGTTTTCGAATAGTTTTTGGCCGGACCTATTAAAAATTGACGTTACAACCGAGGTGGCGTAACTATCGAGGCCGTAATATCCAAGTTCCACTGTATAAGAAAATCGATGTACAGTCGGAAAAATGAAAGAATAGGGCTTTTCATCGATTGTCATTTGTTTCGAGCTTCTGTCATTTGTTGTATAGTCTGTGTATAATACTAATATACACGGATTATACGACATAGGACGGAAGCTCGAAACAAATGACTGTGAATGAAAAGCCCTATACGCTGTGAGCTCGTAGGTAGAGGGGATAATTAAAAATTCGCGAGCGCCAGTAGTGATAAGTTTGTAAACCTTTACTGGAAATTTGCTTTTTGACGTTCTGCATTAAGAGTTGCATATTATAGCTTTTAAATGTCTCACGAAAGTTGTTGTATTACAAAATTTGAAATGCGTGAAGATAACGACCAATCACAGCAAACGTAGGATGCCGTTAACTATCATTCATAAGGAGTATTATACTATAATTATATTAAATTATTATACTTTTTTGCAGAATAAATTTTTTCTAATATTAGTTGTCAACATAAACGTCAAAACGATAAGCAAAATCTTAAAAATAGTCATAATGAATAATAAATTCTGTACTTACTGCTATTAATTATAGATTACAATCCAATTACTTCTTTATGTTGTAAATATTACACGATACGAATTAAATAATAAGTTTGAAACAACTATTATTTGCTTTTCTACTGTCCTCTTTAAAATTCCGGCCGAAATAGGAACACTAGTCAACCGTTAGATGGCGATAGCAGCCATACCAGCGAAACTCACAGAGTATAGGCAACACTTTTTTCTTTGCAGAAAATTTCCGGTAAAAGTTATACTAGTAATCCTGTAGGTAGGTGGCGATACCAGCGAAGCTCGGAGCGGTATACGTTGTGAGCTAGTACGTAGAGGGGATATTTATAAATTCGCGAGCGCCAGTAGTGGCAAGTATGTAAACGATTACCGGAAATTTGAAATAAATGTCAAAGTGATTAAATCATCTTGGAGAAGACTACCAACTCAGTGAGAACTTTATTAGTGGACTGTTTAGCATAGGGTGAATTTAAAATAGAATAAAAAAAATAACAGTAAAAAAACCAGACCTTAAAGTAAATTGTAATAAAAATATTTCCTACCTTGTCATTTCTCGTTGCACAAGCTGGAGCAGGCCTGCTATTTTTCGTACTGCTATTGCTGAGTAGTATAAATCACTCGCGAGGACTATATTGAGTTTCTATACACTTTTCGGAATAATTGTAAGTGACTGTTAACCAAGAGAGTTGGTTGGCGAATTGTCTTTTTAAAATGAGGCGAGTAGGCAGGTAATTACATACAAAAAACTTTAAGGTTTTTACTTGAAAATAATGATAAAAATTAATACATACTCACTGAATTAGGTATTGGCCTACTCGTATATACGGGGTGTCCCATAATATTGAAAAGAAAATGAATTAAAATATTCTTTACAAAAACAAGAAAATTAAAAATTGTTATTCCTACTTATGTGGACGAACCACAACCGCCCACCACAATACGCAGTATTGTTACGGCTCAAAAGGCAAAGGACATAATTTTACTATAGAGCGTTTATATATACCACTATTAGTTTTCACTGTGGCCACTCTAACTATACCATCAGATCCAGGATGAACCTCAATTATACGGCCCAAAGGCCATTGTAGCGGGGGAATATTATTTTGGCGGATTACCACTAAGGTACCTAGTTGGACGTTTGGAGACGGAGAATTCCATTTAGCCCTTTGATGAAGAGTTTGGAGGTACTCCTTAGACCACCGTTCCCAAATCTGTTGGTGCAACTTATTTAATAATTGCCAACGATTCAACCGATTGTGCGGAACATCGAGCAACGTTTCTTCGGGCGGAGCACTCAAAGGCTCCATGGTCAAAAAATGTCCTGGAGTTAACGCACTAAGATCGTTTGGGTCTGAACTTAACGGGCATATTGGCCTCGAATTCATGATGGCCTCAATTTGAGAAAAAATAGTATATAACTCTTCAAAAGTTAGTACTTGTTCTCCAATTGTGCGAATTAAATGACCCTTTACCGTCTTAATATTAGATTCCCATAAACCTCCAAAGTGTGGAGAAGAAGGGGGAATGAGATGCCATTGAATAGATTCATGAGAAGCAGCTTGTGATGCCAATCTGTTAAGTTCTGCTCTGGCTCCAACAAAGTTAGTGCCATTGTCACTATAAACATGTTGACATCGGCCTCTACGACTGACAAATCGCTTAAACGCAGCTAAAAACGCGTCAGTGGATAAATCAGATACGAGCTCTAAATGAAGAGCTTTTGTTGAGAAACCAATAAAAAGCGACAAATACGCTTTAAGAGTTTGAGACTTTCGAAGTTTGGAAGCTCTTATAGGAAAAGGGCCCGCAAAATCAACTCCAACATTACTGAACGGTTTTAGTTGAGATATTCGAGCTAGCGGTAGATTTCCCATTAACGGAACTGGAGACAAAGGATTCACCTTAAAACATTTAACACATTTAGACAGTACTCTACGAATGGCTCGTTTGGAAGATATAATCCAAAAACGCTGAGAAATTAGGTATTGAACAGTTTGAAGCCCGGCGTGTAGATATTGCAGATGAGTAGATTCAATAATCATATCAGTTAATTTACAACTGTTAGGAAGTAATGTCGGAAATTTGCGATCATACGAAATGGGCGCATTAGCTAGGCGACTACCTACACGTAGAATTCCCTTTGCATCGATAAAAGGTGAAAGCTTTCTTAAATTTTTTGGAAGCAGCTGTTTATCTTGGATATGGTCTATTAAAGTATTAAAAAAGATCTGCTGTGTTCGTTTAACAAAAACCAGTAAGGAGTTATGTTGCTCCAATAAACTTAAACAACCTATTTCCAGATTACCATATCGGTTTTTGGTTACATAATGGAAAAAACGAATAATGTAACACAAACATCGAACACACCTATTTAAAGACGAATGACGATCCAATAAAATATCTAAAAAATTATTGGGAATTTCAGCAATCAATGCGACAGTCCGCACTTCCAAATTTACATTAGTAGACTCCTTTGAATTAAGTTCAAAGAACGTTAGCGGATCAGATTGTAAGAAGGTTGGCCCCACCCACCATTTGGAACAGTTAATTAACTCAGAGGGTAAGCAACCCCTTGAACCAATGTCAGCAGGATTTTCTTCAGAAGGAACATAGTGCCAACATGAAGAAGTTACTCGATCCTGCACAAAAGCTACTCTATTGCTCACAAAAGTTTTCCACTGATGAGGGGAAGATTGTAACCAACGTAATGTAACAGCAGAATCAGAATAACAGTATATTTCCTTGATTTCTACTTTATCTTTAATAACAGAAGAAACAAAGGAGACTAGTCGAGCCACTAAAACCGCAGCAGACAATTCTAATCTTGGAATAGTAAGTCCCTCATTAATGGGTGCGACCTTAGATTTAGCTATAACAAAAGAAACAAAAGGTTGGCCTGAAGGTGATAAGCATCGAAAGTACAAGACAGCGCAGTAACCTTTCTCGCTAGCGTCACCAAAACAGTGAACTTCTAAGCGTAAAATATCGTCAATTAATAAACGACGAGGTAAATTTAATTTACTCAAATATGCTACATCATCAATGTATTTTTTCCACAAACGGATAATTTCTTTTGATGGAGCATCATCCCAACCAATCTTTTGAGTCCATATTCTTTGAATAAGGTGTTTAATTAGAAATGTTATTGGAGATAAAAATCCAAGAGGATCAAATATTTTTGCTAAATTGGACAAAAGATGACGTTTTGTACAAGAAGAGTCTAAAACTTGAACTTTAAAAGCAAATGTATCCGAAGAAGCGTCCCATTCCAACCCTAATACTTTAAGTGTTTTGGACGAAATATCATCATTAAATGTAAGAGGTTTTATTGCTAAATCTGATACAGCTAATCCTTTCAATAAATCGGGTACATTACTCGACCATTTTTTCAACTCAAAACCTCCTTTGGCAAGTAAGGCAATAAGTTCGTCTCTTAGTGCTAAGGCATTTTCGAAACTAGGACAGGAAGAAACGATATCATCAACGTAGGTTCCAGTTTTAAGTGCCTCGGCTGCTAGAGGAAACGAATCCCCGTCATCATTAGCCAACTGATGTAGACATCTAATAGCAAGATAAGGAGAACAAGAGAGACCATAAACAACTCTGTTGATACGAAGATCTCGAACAGGTTCGGAATTATTAGAACGCCAAAGTACTCTTTGATAATCTGTTTGAGTAGGATTAATTAAAATTTGCCTATACATTTTAGAAATATCGGCCGTAATTACATAACCATGCAATCGAAAATTAATCAAAATTGTACAGATGTCAGTCTGAAGCTTAGGACCAGTGAATAATTTGTCATTGAGTGAGGGTTGATTTGGAAGATGCCCGGAACCATTAAAAACGACCCTTAATTTACTTGTTAGACTTTCAGGTCTTAAAACACAATGAAGCGATAAATAGTAAACATAAGGTGAATCGAAGTTATTCAATGGGACAGGTTCCATGTGACCGAGCTCAACAAATTCCTTCATAAAAGTGCAATATTGGTCATAAAGTTCAGGAGATTTTTGAAGCCTTCTTTCTAATGAATAAAACCTACTAAGAGCAAGTGATCTAATATTAGGAAATACAGGATTTTCTTCCTTAAAAGGTAGATCTACTACAAAGCGTCCTGATTGTTCACGCGTATAAGTATTCATAAACATATTTTCCACTTTAGCGTCATCAGGAGCTAAGCAAAAAACTTCAGGGACTGCTTCTAATTCCCAGAATTTCTTTATTTGCTGATCCAAAGAAACCGTATCTTCAACTTGGCAAAATAAAGACGTAAGAGTAGGTGCCTTTGAAATATTTACTTTTCCCATAAGCACATAGCCAAATATAGTATTAATTGCATCAGGTTCATCTTGATTGCCGTAAATACGTCCATCCAAAAGAATTGTAGAGAATACATCAGCTCCTAAAAGAATGTCTATGGATCCTCTACGAAAGAAGTTATCATCTGCTAACTTTAAATTAGCAATATGGGGCCAAGTATTAACTTCTAAATTACATAAAGGCTGATCCTCACATATTTTTGTCAAGACTAACGCATCGGTTGTCAAAATAGGAGAAGATTTACGTACTGGTTTAAAAGAAATGGTAACCCCACCTAAATTAGTGTTCGACTGCATAGAACCTAATCCTTGGATGTTAGCTGAAGTTTTCATGGGACGTAAACCTAAACGCCTAAGGGTCTTTTGACAGATGAAGGACGTCATGCTTCCCAAATCTAACAGACACCTAACAGGTTGGTAGTTACCGTGACAATCAAGCACCTCAATACATGCAGTGGAAAGCAAAGTACTTTTATCAGCGGAAAAAAAACACACAGAAACGGATGATCCAGTCGTTGAATTTAAAGTGGATGCCGCCGAATCTTGAACATTCTCTTCTTTCTTAGAAGAGGAGAAGCAAAGTAGTGTATGATGTTTTTTATGGCACGAGTGACAAGTCCATGTAGATTTGCATAGGCTAGAACGATGTGATCCAAGACAGTTAATACACATCTTGTTCTTTTTTATTAATTGAAATCGATCTACAGGAGATTTTGCCAAAAAAACGGAGCATTTATAAATGGCATGGGTATCATTAGTTTTACAGATAGAACATTTTGGTTCAGGTTCTGTTTGAGCAAGCAATGATGTAGATTTGGAAGAATTAGGTTTTTTAGAAAAGTTAGATTTTGGTTTAGTGTGAAAATCAATATTATCTAAAGCGAGACAACTTTGATTTAAAAAATCAATCAGTTTTTTATAGCTTGGGATGGTTGAATTAATATGAAAAAGCTCAAAACGTGTTACTAAAGAAACAGTTAATCGTTTTAAAATCATTTGAACAAGTATAAAATCCCAATGTACTGTGGGTAGTCCTAGCTTATTTAGAGATGCCACATTTTTCGAAAATGTATCTAACAACTTGCGTAGTTCTTTTGGATCTTCTGAAGTCAGTTGTGGTGAACTTTCAAGGTTATTCCATAAATTGGCAGCGATTACCCTAACATTATTAAACCTTTCACAAAGCAGATCATAGGCAATTGGATAATTGTTTGCTGTGATGTCAATATGATCCACAGCATCGCGCGCTGCACCCTTTAAACACGATAGTAACAAATTAAATTTGTCAATTGGTTGTAAGTAAGTAAGAGTATGAACGCGAGCATCAAACTGATCTATAAAACTTCTAAATTCAGTTATTTTTCCACTGAAAGATGGCAATTCCGGTTTCGGTAAATTAAAATAATTTATAGGTAAAGGATTTTGAGACTGTGAAGTTGATGTAGTTTGCTGACTTGATGTTGAAGATTTTCTAAAGGCTTGCACGTATGTTAATTTAATTTTATAATATAATTTGTCAAAATTACTACGGCAATCATCTTCGACTTTAAATAGCGCGTCCTCATTATCTTGCTCAGAAACTAACATAATTATTTTATTATGAAGATCATAAAAATTGTCACGAATTTTTTCCAATCCTTCATACATAACTTCCAAAACCGGGTAAAAATTCTTATTGTCAGCAGCTACCTTTAAAGCAACAGCATGAATTTCAGTCATTTGTTGCACTTCAACTTGTCTTAAAGATTGATATTTTTTAATTTTATCTGCCATTTTGTAAATTTAAATGTAGAATTAATAAATTTAGAAAAATATGAAATTAGCGTTAGGAAATAAAATAGGTTCACCACACGAAAATTAATAAAATACAACCGAACTTTGTGCTAATAAAATAGAAAACTATGTCCTCTGCTATTTGAATATTTATAGACAAAAAATAATTATAAAACATAAACCCTTTAAATAAAAATTACTGTGTAAAATAAACACACAGTTTCATCTATAATAGAGTCAACCTGTATAATAATTATTATAACAAAATTTGTCTATTGGCCGACGTTGACAATTTAATAATAATTACTTTTACATTAATGTGTTCCTTTTTTACTTAAAAAACAACATTAACTGAGGTATAGGTACCACTAACGATCGGCACAAACAAAAAACCAATTTACTAATTGATACGTGATTTTAATTTTGTAAAGAATATTTTATCGCCTTATGTTAAAGAATAACAAAAAAATAAAGTCAAAGGAAATGCGGTTAAATAACCTGAATTTGATTCTGATCTTTGTAAATTAGCAAAGTATGACAATAAAATCAAACAATTCAGGTTTAAAAGAAACTTTCCCCGACTATATTACCCTCTTAGAAAAATGAAAAATGCAAGAAAAAAATATAGAAAATGGATCTATCAGGCTCGTAACGGATCAATAAATCATCTTGGAGAAGACTACCAACTCAGTGAGAACTTTATTAGTGGACTGTTTAGCATAGGGTGAATTTAAAATAGAATAAAAAAAATAACAGTAAAAAAACCAGACCTTAAAGTAAATTGTAATAAAAATATTTCCTACCTTGTCATTTCTCGTTGCACAAGCTGGAGCAGGCCTGCTATTTTTCGTACTGCTATTGCTGAGTAGTATAAATCACTCGCGAGGACTATATTGAGTTTCTATACACTTTTCGGAATAATTGTAAGTGACTGTTAACCAAGAGAGTTGGTTGGCGAATTGTCTTTTTAAAATGAGGCGAGTAGGCAGGTAATTACATACAAAAAACTTTAAGGTTTTTACTTGAAAATAATGATAAAAATTAATACATACACTGAATTAGGTATTGGCCTACTCGTATATACGGGGTGTCCCATAATATTGAAAAGAAAATGAATTAAAATATTCTTTACAAAAACAAGAAAATTAAAAATTGTTATTCCTACTTATGTGGACGAACCAGTGATTAATTTAAAATTAAAATTAAAAACATTAACTATAAAAAATATTAGTTGGTCAAAGCTGTGGTATATATTTTTACCTTAAATATACTTACGTTTTAAATACTGAATTTACGTTTTTTAATGTTCCGTAATATGTAATTATAAATTATTCTATTAATCTTAGCGCCATCTACACGATAATTGTGAAAGTATCCGAAGTAAGAAATTAATATTTCATCAATAGAACGTCAAAATGATTAGCAAAATCTTAAAAAAATCTATTACAATTTAATGACTTTTTTCCGTTGTAAATATTAAGCGATAACAATTAAATAATAAATTTAAAAACTACCGGTGAAAGTTGAATTAGTAATCCGCCAGGAGCGACACCAGCGAAGCTCAGAGCGTATACGCTGTGAGCTCGTACGTAGAGGGGATATTTACAAATTCGCGAGCGCCAGTAGTGGCAAGTCTGTAAACGTTTACCGGAAATTTGACATAAATGTCAAAGTGATTAATTTAAAATTAAAATTAAAAACATTAATTATAAAAAATATTAGTTGGTCAAAGCTGTGGTATATATTTTTACCTTAAATATACTTACGTTTTAAATACTGAATTTAAGTTTTTTATTGTTTTAATGTTAATATGTAATTATTAATCTTAGCGCCAGCTGCACGATAATTGTGAAAGTATCCGAAGTAAGAAATTCATATTTTATCAATAAAACGTGAAAAAGATTAGCAAAATCTTTAAAAAAATCGATTACAATTTAATTATTTTTGCGTTGTAAATATTAAGCGATAACAATTAAATAATAAATTTAAAAATTACCGGTGAAAGTTGAATTAGTAATCCGTTAGGAGCGACACCAGCGAAGCTCATAGCGTATACCCGATATAAAATGACATTTACCTGTCCAGCAACAATATTATTACATAGATTTTCTTAAACAGTAAGGCTTTAATATACTAAAAAAATCACTCAAATCGGACAACAGGTTTAGAAAATTCGAGACATCTAACATGTCCCATTTTTAAGGTGTTTCTTTAATTTTGACGCCGTGTGTAGTGTCCTAAAAGTTAATGAAACGAAAACGAAATACATGAATGTAAGCAAATTCACAGGACTAAGACATCTACAGAACATAATCACAAATTAAGGAAGATTAAAACATTGAAAACGTGAAAAATTTTACATAATAAAGTTCATTGGTTCACCAGAGACAACAATATAAATGAAGAGTAAAAGAAAGATACAGTTCGTCTAATATACTTACCGTTGCACGTCATTATCTACGTCAGAAATCTAAGTTGACATAGTAGCCAAAGTATAAAAAAATCCTGAATCCGTTTTAAATCAAATAGATCACATAGTTATTGCAAACGTGGATTATACAACAAAACAAATTAATATTGAATGTAAATGAATAAAAACTTTAGAAATAGAAAACAAGAATTAAGTTATAATCCTACGTTAAAGTGAATAATCAAAACAGTAAATATAATAAAACAAATACCTATAGTAAAAAATAAAAACAAATATGAAGTGTCATCACGGCAACTGTCAAATAAATGTTACCAATTTATGCCAAAATGTCACCTTTGTTCACTCACAGTTATAGTGTAATCCGAACAAGTGCGTGCTTTATAAAAATGCTTTATATTCCACTTAGATATACAAATTAAATGAAACAAGTTAGGGTATGTGTATTTAAATGTATGTACATTAATAGAAATATTCCAATATTATTTCTACGCGTTTATAATAAAATATGTCTAGTGGCTGTAATTCCAAAATGACAAAATGATTCTAAAAAAGAACACACCTACCGCCTAAATATTTCGTGTTGGTATCATGTGATGTCACGGTCTATGACGCGGATGACGTGAATTATGAATGTTCTTTGGAAAAACACTTTTTTAAAAAACTAAACTTCACAATTAAAACTTTTATTTCGACAAACAAAGATTTTAGATACAACTCAATAATTTAAAATCAGACTTTACTTTAATATTTAAATTAGACTTTTATTTAGAGATTTTAATCAGACTGAAAAATATTGATTTTTACATGGTGTTTTATAATTTTATAATTGCTGATCTTGCTGTCCAATACGTCGCAATTAGGTCCAGAATGTTCAACGCTGCGACGCGGCGTAGCCTCGTGTTGATTCGACGTGGTAGAATATACTGGATGGTAGCGGTCGTTGTACTATAACTACTCCATCCCCTGAAGAAGTTTTGTAAGGGATGAACAAAACTTTTGGATCGGCATCTCTTGGAATTTCGTTGCTAGAATTTATTTTTTGTATCTGTAACATATACAAGGCAAATAATTTTAATAAAAATCTATACAGGAGTTAACCAAAAAATGGCTATGGCTATTCCATAATTTTGGGTTATTTTTTCTGGATGTTCTTCTTCCTTCGGAGAGTTTATGGAATTTTTCTAAAGGGATGTGGTCTATCCTGAATGGTTTGAATTTCTGCAGTCCTAATTTTTGGAAAGTATTCGCGATTTATCTGGAACGTTTGCTCTTGAATTTAATAACTCCGGATATTTTGAAAAGTTAAATTTATTTTTTTCTTTATCATTTTTTTTTGTCTGTTAGTAATCTAAATCCTTGCTTGTCCCAGGTTGAGGGGAATTATTTCTGGTTTGTTTTTCAGTTTCTTTATCTTTAATTTCTTTCCTATCGTCTGGCTGATCTTGTTGGGAAGTTTCCAAATTAGTTTTTGACTTAGGTTGATGTTTTATATTTTTCTTGTGAACTGTAGCTTTTGATGTGTTTACAGTCACTTCGTTATTTCTTTTTATATATTTTGCGGAATATCGCGGAAGTAATTTATTTCTGGTAACTGTTTTTCGTGTATAGATTTTTGTGCTTGGTTTATACGTAATAGGGTCCTGTCTCGATTTGTTTCTATTTTCGATGACTTTATTTTTATTCTCTTGTATATGCTGGTTTACTTCCTTGTATAATTCCTTTGTTATCTCTCTATGATTCTGAATATAATTATTCAGTATTACTTTCTGTATGTCAACGTCAAAGGGATCTTTTGCGTCGATATGGCCGTTTAATATGTCAATGGGTCGTAACTTCGTTGCGGAATGTATGGAATTATTGTACCCAATTATAGCGTATAGCATTTGTTCTTTTATCGGGAGCTTTGCCTTGGTGTTCCTTAGGATTCGAAGATGTTCGATTAATGTAGAATGAAATCTCTCAATCATCCCGTTGGATTGCGGATTCTCTGGTGTCGTATAGTGGATTGAGATTTTATGGGAGTCTACAAATTTTTGTATTACTCTATTTTTGAATTCCGTACCATTATCGGCTACTATCATTGTTGGGAGTCCATGATGGGTTATAAAAATTAGTAGGGCGTTGAGTACATTGATTGCGTTTCCTCCATTTATTGGATAGGCTTGTCCATACTTTGAAAATGCGTCTATTATGGTTAGAAACTTCTGTCCATCAGCCTGGAATAAATCGATGTGAACTATTTCCAGTGGTTTAGTGGGAGTTGGTGTAACCATAAATTTTGGTTTGGGAGGAAGTCTGTCATATTTATTTTCTTGACATATATCGCAGAAGTTTATGATATCTTCTATGTCTTTCTTCATATTAGGCCAGTAATATTTTCTTCTTATTTGGCTTTCTGTTTCAGCTATTCCTCTATGGTTCGTTTTACCTTCATGATAGTTTTTTATAATTTCCTTTTGTTGTTCTTCTAGGTTAACATCTTCCAATAAAAGATTACATTTTACTAAGTCATATGCGTTGTTTTTAAAAGTTTTTCTGATAATTTCGCAAATTTCTGCAAAGATTTCTTCTTCTGCTTCAAATAAAATTGCATACTTTTTTTTCGGGTTGAGGTGTTCCTTAAAAATTTTTATGGTATCAGCTTTTAGCTGATCTTTCGATAGCTGGATATGATAACGTCTTTTATTCGGAAAGGTTTGTATAATTGCTGGAGGTCGTGGATTGTAGTTGACGATTTTGACTATAATTTGGTTATTGTAGAAGTTAAGTGGTTTTTCCGAAATAGGTATACCAAGAATTGGGTTTTCTACTGCTGTATGTATTGTTTCATTTCCGTCTTCATCCATGTTTTGATCTTCGTTTTCAACAGTGTCTTCTTGGATGTTTTGATCTTCGTTTTCAACAGTGTCTTCTGGGATGTTTTTTTGGATTAATTCTGTTGCTTTTTCTTCTACAATCTCGTCGATTATTCGATCTGCATCTGGATTATTAGTCGTTGACCATCCATCGTCTTCCATGTCTACTAAGTCGTCAAAGACTTCCTTAATTTGTGAATCGATGTCCTTAGTTTCCTTTGTGTGAATTTCGATTCGAGACAGTGCGTCGGCATTGGTATTAGCTTTTCCTTTTTTGTAAATTACCTCGTAGTCAAATTCTTCTAATTTTAATCTCCAACGTACTAGTTTGGAGTTGGGTTCCTTTAGGGAAAATAGATATTGCAAGGGACGGTGGTCTGAAAGTATTTTAAATTTCCTTCCAAATAGGTAGGGTCGGAAATACTTAGTTGCCCACACCATTGCTAGCATTTCCTTTTCTATTGTTGAGTATTTGGTCTCAGTTTCATTTAGTGTCCTGGAAGCGAAGGCAATTGGTTTATCACTGCCAACTGGTCCTTGGGAAAGTACTGCTCCGATAGCAAAATTGCTGGCATCTGTTGTGAGGTTAAACGGTTTGGAAAAATCTGGATATTGCAATAAAGGCTCATTCATTAATAATTTCCTGCACGTTTCAAAGCATTCTACGAATTCGGGTGTATGTTCGATCTTTGCGTCCTTTTTCAAGCATCTTGTTAGAGGTTTTGTGATTTTTGCGAAGTCTCGAATAAACTTTCTGTAATATCCCAAGAGTCCAAGGAATCCTCTAATTTCTTTTGCTGTTTTCGGTATTGGATATTTTTCTATTGCTTCAATTTTCGCTGGATTCGGTTTTTTTCCTTGTTGTGTGACTACGTGTCCCAGAAAATTAACTTGCTTTTTTAAAAATTCGCATTTGTCAACTTGGATTTTTAGTCGGGCTTCTCTTAATCGTTGGAATACTTTTGTGAGATTTACTATGTGTTCCTGTAATGATGTTGAGTATACTATTACGTCATCCATATAGACGAGACATATTTCTCCTTGAAGTCCCTTCAATACGTTGTCCATCATACGTTGGAACGTGGACGGAGCGTTCTTAAGTCCAAATGGCATTCTTAAATATTCATAGTGTCCATTTTCCACATTAAATGCTGTTTTGGGAATGTCTTCTTCAGCCATCTCGATTTGATGAAATCCGCTCGCTAAGTCGAGGGTCGTAAAATATTGACATCTTCCCAATTTGTCCAAAATATCGCTAATGTGAGGAATTCTGTATCGGTCGTCAATTGTCTTCTCGTTGACCTTTCTATAATCTACCACTATCCTCCACTTTATTTTACCGGATGAATCTGGTTTCTTTGCCACGACCCAGATGGGCGAGGACCATGGCGATTGGCTTGGTCGAATGATCCCTTGCTCTAACATTGAAGAGATTTGTTTCTTTACTTCTTCTTTGTGCACATACGGATACCGGTATGATTTCGTATATACAGGCTCTTCATCCTTGGTTTTGATGTGGTGTTTAACTTCGTTAGTAAAGCTGAGAGGAGTGTCTGGTTGATGAAATATATCGGAGAATTTTCGGCATAGTTGACGAACTTGATCCTCTTCTTCTTCGTTAAGATGTTCAGTTTTAATTAAGTCGTCGATATCTTGTCTGTAGTCTGGTCCGGAGGTTGTTTCCATGGAATATATATGGAAATCTTGAATGTCTATTTCTTGGCTTTTGAGTGGTTCCATAAGAGAAAGGTGAATGGGTTCTGACGTGAAGTTGGCAATTTCGGTCCAGGCGAGGTGGTTCTCGGCGTTAGTAAGGGCTTCTCGTACTACGACGCCTTGTACTTTTTGAGTTGGAATAATGATGGTTCCTTTTTCTTCTTTGACTGGAATTTTGACTTGGCTAATTGAATTTGGTTCCAAATGGATGGAATAAAATTGTGTTTTGTTTGTTTCATAATATTTGATAGGGATTGTAGAATCTTTTGTAACTAGAAGTGATTTAGGAAAGTTTAATTGGGCTTCGAAGAGTTTTAGATTGTCGAGGCCAATAAGGCCATCGAAAGTTTTGTGAAACTTGAAGAGATAAAATTTCATTTTGCTGTCAGAATTAAATTCTGAAAATGAAGGAATTTCAGCACAATATTTTTGGGAATAATTTTGAAAAATTGATGTGACGACGAAGGGTTCGTGTTTTATATAATTTGGAAAATATGAAGAAGCTATTTCTGGATTAAGAAATGACTTTGTGGATCCTGTATCGATTAAAAGTCGCAAAGAAGGCTCAGAAATTTCAATGTAAGGTAGCTCCTTCTTGTCGGGAAATGAATGAAGTTCAATTACGTTTCGGCTGCTTCTGGTGGGTCCTCTCGAAAATTTACGTTTTCTTCGTATTCGGTTGGTTGATTTTCGTATGTATCTTGTAGAAAATTGTCGTATTCGGGTTCATAGTAATCATTGTAGTCGGCATTCTCTTCTTGCTCATCTCCGTGGCATTGAATATTGTACAGTTCTTCTACGGTGAATTTTGGTTGTGCTCGGTAATTTGGTGTAAATTTTTGACGGCTTCCTGTTGTGGTTTCTGATATTCCACTCATAGGTGTTGGTCTAGGCTGCTTTGGCTGTCCGGGTTTGGGTGCCCATACATTTGACTGGTTCTGGGTCCTGAATGCTGGAGGGTTTGAATTTTGTCTAAATTGGTTGAAGTTTTGTTGTCGATGTGGTTGTTGAAACTGATTCTGTGGGTAGAATTGCCTGATTGGTTGCTGCCATTGCGGAGGTGCAAAATTTTGCTGTTGATAAAATGGTTTTTGGACAGGTAAAGGCATTTGCTGTCTCTGAGGTCGGCGTTCTTGATAATTTTCGCTTCTTCCTGATGTTGAAGGTTGACTTATTTGATTTTTTTGAAGATATCTAACATTATTTTCTTCCTGTACGTATTGTATCGCCGTAGCTAAACTTCCTGGTCTCATTGCTCTGATAACAGAGCCCATTGGTTATCGTAGGCCTGCTAAAAATGTTGTAAGAGCTTGTTGACGGAAAAATTCCTGTTTGCTTCTTTTAATGTCGGCATTTACAGTATGTAATTCTAAGTAATTGTTGATACAGCTTAAAAGTCCCATTATTCTTTCGTAAAAATGCATGATAGATTCTGTTGCTCCTTGTCTTAAATTTACTAAGTCTCTTGTAAGCGAATTTTCGTCTCTTTGGTCTCCAAAATTTTGAATTAATGCATTTTTTATTTCGTCAAAAGTTTCGCATCCATATACAGATATAACTTCTTTGGCTCTACCTGTTAATTTACTTATAATACCATGAAGCAAAAATTTATTTTGGATATTAGCTGCATTTAGTCTATCATAATAATGGTTTAGAAGTATTGTAGAAACTTTAATAAATTCATGTAATTCATTTGGGTTTCCGTCGAAATTTGGAAGAATGCATACATTTTTCACGTCAAATTGTGGAACTGCCATATTTAAAAAAATTTCAATATATATAGTCAATAGTCAAATACGTATAGTAATTTCAAATATATCAATCTTAAACTGTTTATTATTTATCTATTAATCTCTAGTGTTTATTAATATATAGTATTTATTAAGCTATTCAAATTTTTCTTTAAATAAATTTCTAAATCTGGCTCTAAAGTCAATCTAAGGACTTAGAGGAGATATTTCTAAATTATTTTAATCTTTCTATTAATTTATTCAAATCTTTGTTTTTATCTTCTTAATCTAGCTCTGATTCAATCTAAGGACTCAGAGGAGTCTGATTTAATAATATCTCTCTCAAAAATTTTAATCTTCTTAATTCTAAGTAATAATAAAAATCGCTTACAGGATAAAGACGATGCCGATGTGCATTCCTTTGCTCCTGGAGGCTCCTAACTTCTATTTCTAACTGCCAATTCCCTCGGGTGAACTCTGCAATGGTTTCCCTGGGGCTGGTTCTTGGAACAGTGGACAAACACTTAAAAGTGACGAGGATCTGTAAAGACTCTTCCACTTCCGTACTGACTCTGCGCCAATTATGAATGTTCTTTGGAAAAACACTTTTTTAAAAAACTAAACTTCACAATTAAAACTTTTATTTCGACAAACAAAGATTTTAGATACAACTCAATAATTTAAAATCAGACTTTACTTTAATATTTAAATTAGACTTTTATTTAGAGATTTTAATCAGACTGAAAAATATTGATTTTTACATGGTGTTTTATAATTTTATAATTGCTGATCTTGCTGTCCAATACGTCGCAATTAGGTCCAGAATGTTCAACGTTGCGACGCGGCGTAGCCTCGTGTTGATTCGACGTGGTAGAATATACTGGATGGTAGCGGTCGTTGTACTATAACTCGTGCAACGGTAAGTATATTAGACTGAGTATACGTACTGCGAACAAAACAAATATAGTATTTTTACTACAAAAGCGATATTACGTAGGTCAAAATTTTTGACGTAAGAGAACTGTCAAAACATTAGAATGTGACTTTTCATTATTGCCATGTTTATAATAAACATGGCAATAATGAAAAGTCACATTCTAATGTTTTGACAGTTCTCTTACGTCAAAAATTTTGACCTACGTAATATCGCTTTTGTAGTATACTACATTCGCTCTCGCGAGATTTTTTTTGAGACATTCGGAATAGGAAACGTACAACACAAAAATTCCTACCTCACACTATTAACTGCTAAAATCAACTCAAATCAACTTAATCTTTCATTAAAAAAAGAAGAATTATTAGAAATAGTGGGAGTGTCTACTAATCTCATAAAATTTTGTGAAGTTTATTTCTACAAAATATTTTTATTTTGTACAATAAATAATTTTCTCATTTGCTATCAATACATTATAATGGTTTAAATAAATAAATATTGATTGGCGTAAAGTTTATGTTATTTTTATGTCTGTTTACTATTAATAATATTGGATATGAGCAGGTGCGTTGGTTTTGTAGTAATTTCCAGTCACTTCTGACAACTGAATTTTTCAAAAAAGAAATTACTAACGTCAGTGTCAAAAAAAATCTCGCGAGAGCGAATGTAGTATAAAAATACTATACATATAAAGACTGTTCTCCTTCTTGATGTGTCTATTCGTGAGGAATGATATATCATCATGAGAATCTTTATAAAAGAGATATGTAAGCAAAAGAATTTTTATCTTCAAATTAAATGATAAAATAAGGAATAAGGGGGTATTTATTTTACAAATACATAATTATAACCATGATAATACATATTCAATGTAGGTATTACCTACTCTCCTAATTTGAAAAACAAATGAACCTATAAATATGCACGATCTAAAAAAGTATAAGAATATGTAGAGTTTTATGCATTATTGTATATCCAAATATGTCAATAAATAAAATCCGATGTCTAATTCATTGAGAAAATTTAAATTTCCCGGAAATGTAGTTTAACAAAGCATAGAGATGTAAGTACCGGATTTTTGTTATCCCAAAGAGAGTAAACAACTGTAACTGCCGTTAAATGTTTCATCAGCCTAATGAGTCATAGGTTAAAAATGTTTTTGGGAATTATTATAGACTCACAAAGACTCACACTCACGCAGAGATATAATTTATCATAAACATTAGTAACAGTTAACAGTAATTTGGTCTCGGTAATCTCTCTCTGTTTCATCTGTTTAATGATTTAAACGTTGACTCCATGACATTCATACTACATAATAATAAGTATTAGTAGAGGATCCGATATTTTAGTTTTTTCCGCGCGGTTTTAATGTTTACTCGAATGAGAATTTAGTTTATTCCCTCTTTTTGTCGCGCGAGTTCAGTGATTTTACAATGAATAAGGAGGCAATGGATTAATTTTATAAATTGTACCTACATTATAATAAACAAAAGTAATAAAGTCAATCTTTTGAAACCGTAATTTTGTGTGATTTAGGTATTCCCAAAATAAATTTACAACAAATCTAATTACCTCAATGTTATAACAAGCCTTTCTTCCGGAAGGATAGCTTGCTTATGTAAATTACACCAGTTTTTAGTTAAGATCAAACAGTAGCGATCAACAGGTAGCAAAAACGCGTTCCAATATTGCGGCTGTAATTTTGAATATTTTTTCGAGATATTTGGCACACGTATTCGTAATATAATAAAGAATGGCGGTACAGGGCAAGTAATGAAATAAAAAATTTTAGTAGTTCCAAAATGACACAAAATCTAGGCATCGGATAAAAAAGTTTATTTGAAGAAAGTGTATTTTTTGTGCTCCTTAATGGCGGTGCAGGCTGTTTTTTTAATATTGTATTTAATTACAGAGTAATTTCCACATATTAATATATTTTAAAATTGGGCTCTGTACCGCCATTCTTCATTATATTACGAATACGTGTGCCAAATATCTCGAAAAAATATTCAAAATTACAGCCGCAATCTTGGAACGCGTTTTTGCTACCTGTTGATCGCTACTGTATCACCTTAAATGATACTCCACTTTCTCCAAAATATAAATAAAAGTCTCTTGAGTCATTCTCATATACCTACTGGAAGAATCGTTCATTATCTTCTTTTAATTTTTGAAATACATGATGATATTCTCCATAAATTAATTATTCTCGATTAATAGGATGTACACCAACTCTCTTTCTTTTCAGTTTAGACAAAACAGAATCTAAAGCAATTATATCGCCATCGGAAGACGACATTTTGCTACAAGTAGTAGACGCAACTGACAAATTTAAACGATCTCTCTCGCTTTTACCCGTCTTCACTGTGTTACCATACCCGCGCGCGAGAACCGCGCGGTTTGCCCGCTAGCGGAAACCGCTTTCACTATGTGTGCCGCCTAAGTTCTGCGTGCGGTGAGTTCAAAATTATCTACCAACCTTATAGATGCAGGTTCAATTCTCAATGCAAATTTTTATTTTTTTAAATTTTTTTATATATTTTATGATTGTAAGTATATTTATTATATTTTTTTTTTTTCAGAAAATACGTATTTAGTTAAAATTTTTGTCAACAGTTATTGTTCAGAAATCATTTTTTTGTTTCATTTTTAAATGTGTTTGCGTGTGTTTTATTCTTTTATTTTTTTAATTTTAATAAAAATTTTTGGAAAGTAGTGAGTATTAAAATTAGTCTAATATTTAAATAAAATATAAACAAACTGTTTAAAGTATATTGATTTCGTTGAAATCATATAATAGAAGTATAACTTCTTACGTGCGTACAAAGTACACACACATTCTTTTTATAAAAAAAATGTAATTTTTAAATTATTAATTAATTATAGTTAGAACAAGATTAGATCGGGCAACCCTTGTATTTTGTAATTGTATGCTAAATTACATATCCAATAATTTTTATCCATTAAACAGATCGGTGCAATTCGACCTTATATCGTATCTTAGACTATTATATGTCTATTATTAGATATTATATGTCTATAATGTACACACACCCAAACTTTATATTATGGAATCACCATGTATTTCAAAGCAATATTTATTTCTTTTGAAAAAACTTCTTATTGTTGTGAAGAATAAAGGTTTTTATTGAAAATAAGCAAATCGATAAGACAATCAGATAGTACAGCTCGGTACGGTATAGGTTATTTGCTTGAGTTGCAAATTGAACGAAAATAAATAAACTAACATTTGCGTCCAAAAACGAAAATATGACTCATGTGGGGTTATAGAACTTAACAACGGGGAAAGATATTGGTATTGTGGAGAAAGTAATGTTCTCAGAGGGACATAGCTGTAGAGTTATGCGTAACACTGGGTGTTCTGTCCAAAAACCAATGCAATGTAACAGGAACTAGGAAAGCTTAAAAATAAAGCAAGGGAAAGTCGCCAAAAATAATAACGACTTGCCACGATCGTTTAATTGTCCAATCAGCTAGAAAACACCCAACCATTTCTCACCTGCAGCTCAAAAGGCAGCTTTTGGAAGCTACAGGTGTAACTTTTTCAGTTGAAACGATAAGAAGAAGAGTTCGTGCCAAGAAGTATACAGCAGGAGACAGTTACGAGTTCCCGAGTTATCCAGGCAGAACAAGATTGGTCGCCTAAATTGGTGTCTTCACTACCAAAACTGGAACATTGGGAATTGACAAAATGTGCTATTTTCAGAAAAATCAGGATTGGTGTAAAATCAGATGACCCACGAAATCGTGTACTTAGAGATCGAAGAAGACAAGCAAGAATGAAAACTGTCAGATCTGTTCACAAATATACAAGGGGAAGTATAATATTCTGGGGAGGAATTGTGATCCGTAAAAAACTCCTTTAGTCGAGGCATTGAAGGATTGAAGTGTCGATTTTTTTTCAGTAAGACGGATTTTAATGCGGATTGGTGCGTTGGATTCGTGAGAATGTCAGGAAATTTTGTGAACTAATGTAATGAATAAGAAATCTCAAATTGCATTTGTGCATAAGAAAAATGCATTTCAAAAGTGCACTCGGTAAATAGTGGGAAAAATTGACTCAATTTCCTTACTCGGGGGTTTTTGGGGTCGCTGAAAACGAATATGAAGGTCACCGAGAGTGTGCAAACTACCTGGTGCCTGCAGCGGGTGTAATAAACGTCTTCCTCTGGAGTATTATGGTAATTTGTTAAATAATTGGCCCAAACTTGTAACTCTAGGGGTTTTTGGGATTGCTGAAAATGAATTTATGAGGTCGGCGAGAGTGTGCAAGTACCTGATGCCTGCAGCGGGTGTAATAAACGTCTTCCTCTGGAGTATTATGCTAATTTATCATAATAATATAATTAGTTTAAACTCGTTACTAGGGGGTTTTTGGGGTAATCTATTTTCTTCGATGTAACTATAGTGATCGAAAAGGCTGGTATTTTTATTTTGAATAAACCTAAATTTTTATTATTATAATATATTTATGGTTAAAAAAGTTCATTATACAAAATTTATCGTAATTTATCTTTAAAATTCATTTTCTTCATCATTATCATCATCTTCTTCATTATTGCCTTCCTCTCTCGAGTCCAATGCAATTAGGGCTTCCAATCCCGCAATACCGAAATCTCGGTATTGCGGGATCCCGCGTCATTTTCCAATCCCGCGTGATGTGGGATTACAGGTGCGGAATCCGCGGGATTTGCGGGACTGAAAAAGAGTACATTACTGCTGTAGCTACGCTCAAAATTATCAAAAAACTTTCTTTGCGTCGTATTTTACAACGACGTAGAAATGTGACTGCACTACTGATTTGTCTCCAAAAGCCTCGTAGTTACCAAGTGTCGTGTGACGATGAAACTGTTCATCTCCCACCGAAAAGTTTACTTTGAAAAGAAATTAATGATTTTATAACGGGAATGAACTTCAGCCCTTTACATTCATCTGAGAGCAATGATGACGAAGAGGCTGATCAAGTAAGAAACACGTGAGAAACAATGTAGAGGTTTCATCATCGGATTCTGATCTTGATCTTACATCGCAACAGGAGTTAGAGTTAACTATATCGTCAGCATGTAATGTATTTACTTTGCCCGTCGCCAGCTCGAGCTAATACACTTGAGTCCATTATTAAAATAGAAATGACTATGAATCTGGGGAGTCAATGGGAAAATATCTTACATTTACATATAAAGCCTAAAAAGGAATACCGTCGACGTATGGAAGCCGAAAGGGCATTTTCTGCTGCTGGCTATATTGTGTCTAAAATACACAGGAGATTGGCAGATGACAGTTTAGATTTAGATATTGGCTGTCTATTGGACTATCTATTGGAGTAGTTTATACTCCATTTATAAACTACAACTACAGAATATTATACCCCCGAGTAACAAGTTTGGGCCAATTATTTAATAAATTACCATAATAGTCCAGAGGAAGACGTTTGTTACACCTGCTGCAGGCACCAGGTAGTTTGCACACTCTCGCCGACCTCATATTCATTTTCAGCGACCCCAAAAACCCCCGAGTAATGAGTTTAAGCCAGTAATTATGATAAATTACCACAATACTCCAGAGGAAGACGTTTATTACACCCGCTGCAGGCACCAGGTAGTTTGCACACTCTCGCCAACCTCATATTCATTTTCAGCGACCCCAAAAAGCCCCGAGTAATGAGTTTAAGCCAATTATATGACAAATTGCCACAAAATTCCAGAGGAAGACGTTAATACACCCGCTGCAGGCACCAGGTAGTTTGCACACTCTCGCCGACCTCATATTCGTTTTCAGCGACCCCAAAAACCCCCGAGTAAGAAAGTTGAGTCAATTTTTCCCACTATTTACCGAGTGCACTTTTGAAATGTATTTTTCTTATGCACAAATGCAATTTGAGATTTCTTATTCATTACATTAATTCACAAAATTTCCTGACATTCTCACGAATCTAACGCACCAAACTGCATTACAATCCGTCTTACTGCGCCAAAAATCGACAGTAAGGCCTTTTTTGTGCTTCAATGCCTCGACTACTTTAATTTTCATCCAATCAATTTTTACTTCTCACAAGTATGTTGATAACCTGTAGTTAAGCTCTGGAGAGATGCAACAGGAGAAAATTTAATTTTCGTGCTTGATAATGGACCTCCACATACCATTAGCGTGACTAGAGACATCATTGAAGCAGAAGTTATCCCTTGTTTGGAGTGGACTGCTTGCTCACCCTACTGCTTAACTCTATAGAGTATTTGTAGGATATGCTTAAAAGAAAAATTAGAGCTCGCCGGGATAATCCACAAAACACCGCACGGCTAGTATAAGCTGCTTTTGAAAAATAGAGCAACCTGCCACAACAAAATGTTGAAATTTGATTAGGAGCGTGCCCACGCAAACTGAAGCTTGCATAGAACTAGAGGTGATAACACTGATTACCAAAAAAAAATGAAAAAAAAATAAAACAATTTAAACCCTTTTAGTTTTACATTGAAATTTTTTATTCTATTGACTTTAAAACAACTAGTTTTAATTTGTTTGTTAAATACTTTATTGTTTTATTTAATTGGTACGTATTTGTTATTAAATTGCTTTAAAATAAATTATGTTTGACTTCGTGTGTTCGTTTTTTTTTTAAATTCGCACGAAATAATAAGAAATAGCAGATGATTCCATATAGTTTGGGTGTGTGTATAATGTTTACTATAGCCGTATAGGTGGGTGGCTTTTGTTAAAAAAGGTCTATGTCTATTTCATACCTTTTATCTAAAACTTGTTCTTATCACTATATTATGATGCCAACATGCTATGTTTAAAAGTTTAGCGAAAATTTTCCATGGCAACCTATTTATTTACAACAATTTTTAAATAAATTATAAAAAATTGCGTTTTTTCACAAAAAGTCACAAACTACACCGGTTCTGAATCGGCCCAGACCCCCTCTTGAAACACAGAAAAAAATTCAAATCGGTTTAACTTTTAAACACACATACATACTTACATATCCACAAACATTTTCCCTTTTTTAAATAAAAATTGAGTCATACTTCTGAGCTCGGTAACTTTTGAATGGTATAACCGATTTTCAAAATTAGATATGCGTTGGAAAGGTAATGATCAGTACTATTAGAAACCGCAAAGGTCGGACTTAAATTTTTGAAGTTTTTGGGAGTTTTGGGGACGAGAACGAAAAACAGATCCTAAATAGAAAGGGCCGTAAAATCCACACCCTTGGACCAAAATGGATGGTTGACATATGAATGGGTGAGTCTTTTCCTGAACTTTAAGATGGAACTTGGACCATCTTTCAAATCAGTCAGATTTAGAAAATCGAAAATTTCGTGTGTAGGTATATTATATAGTGTCGCGTATACACGTGTAGGGGGGTGTTGGTGTGCGCCACTGGCGAGAACTGCCGTTCTCTGGTAATATATTAAAATATACAATACTAGGAGATAAATAAACAAATAACTAATTGTTAGTAAACAAAAAATATTTTGGACTGATGCCATCTTTTTGCTTACTCACTCTCCGGTTTAGTGGTTTTTGCTTTTATTATCGAATTAATTAATATAATATTATATAAAATATCGTAAAACAATACATACATAATATTACATAATAAAACTAAAAAAAAATGGGAAAACCAGTTAATCTAATAGTTTTTGCGGAATCAGAATGTTTATTTACCTGATTAAAGATGACAGATGCATAGGTATTAACATCCGGTCAAAATTAAAAGGTTGGTGAATAACCGGTTGAACTTGCTGATCTAACTAATCGCAGATTCCGAGAATACCTACGTATTTAGCAATATTAAAAATTTTCTTGTGATATGCGTATTATTGTATAATGCGTTAATCAAACTTGTTATTACTCAAACCTCAAACCTGATTAAAAATATTGTTTAAATTATTTATGAATGATGTAAATATCTAACTACAAGGTTAAATCATTTCAAAAATATTTACTTGAACTTTTAGATTCAATATATTTAACAAAAAGGCAGGTCATACATTAAATCCCATATTCTGGAACCAGAAATAGTTCGAATGAACCTAACTTACCTTAGTACAAAAATGTGCACATTAAAGCTGCAAAATAGTTACTATTTTTACCCATATATAGGATGAGGCAGATAACTGGCCTATTAGAAATATCTCGAAAACTAAAGGCAACAGAATCATAAAAATTGGAATAAACGGGTTTTGAAGGATGATCTATAAAATGAAAATATTTTCATCTCTTTGCAACTTCCGGTTATACCGGAAGTTGCTTATAACTTCGTTTTTTTAAATGGGACACCCTGTATATTTTTACATTTTTGGAGTCTCTTCGATGTCTTCTTTCTTAAACTATAAGGTTTTGTAATATTATACAGGGTATTTTAAAAGATAATTACGTTTTTTTATTAATTTCGTAGCAATATTCACACACTGTAGAATTGTAGTAGTTTGACATCTAAAACTCTACTTACGTTCAAATGATTTTTAATATACTCTATTGTTAAGAATCATTAGTATAGCTAAATTTTTAATTTTAGTATACAGGGTTGGTCGAAACTCGGAATGAGTATTTTCTGAGTTTTCTTAAATGGAACACCCTATATTTTTGTATTGTAGTGAAATGATATTTTATAGTACTTTTTTATTTCTTAAGTATTCCCTATACCTAACTGCTTTAATTTGTGAGTTATTGGTGATTCAAGCTAAACATTAATTGCAACAAAAAATACGTAAAATTTTATTAGGTTGGCCGTGAAAATACTCTATCCCAAATCATTTTTCAGAAATAAATACATATTAATCCAGACTGGTCCTTAAAATTACCAATAATGGTTTAGCTATCGAAATACCTACTTAGTTAAGATTGTTGGTGCGATTAACAATTAAGCACAAATTAAAGCAGTTAGGTATAGGGAATGCTTAAGAAATAAAAAAGTACCATAAAATATCATTTCATTACAATACTAAAATACAGGGTGTTCCATTTAAGAAAACTCAGAAAATACTCATTCCGAGTTTCGACCAACCCTGTATACTAAAATTAAAAATTTAGCTATACTAATGATTCTTAACAATAGTAGAGTATATTAAAAATCATTTGAACGTAAGTAGAGTTTTAGATGTCAAACTACTACAATTCTACAGGGTGTTAATTTTGCTACGAAATTAATAAAAAAACGTAATTATCTTTTAAAATACCCTGTATAATATTACAAAACCTCATATTTTAAGAAAGAAGACATCGAAGAGAATCCAAAAATGTAAAAATATATAGGGTGTCCTATTTAAAAAAACGAAGTTATAAGCAACTTCCGGTATAACCGGAAGTTGCAAAGAGATGAAAATATTTTCATTTAATAGATCATCCTTCAAAACCCCTTTATTCCAATTTTCATAATTCTGTTGCCTTTAGTTCTCGAGATATGTCTAATAGGCCCTTTATTTGCCTCACCCTGTATAGAAAACTGTTAGAGATTGTATATGAATATGAAAATGGACATGTGGCTTTCTTATGACAGGAACATCTTCAAAAAAAAAATAACACGGATCGTTTGTGTACGTTTCCCTTAATAAGCTATTATTGTGGTACCATTAGTTAAACACAATATTTTTAAAACTATTCACTTGTTATCGAGATATTTTGAACATTTGTAAAATCCACCACATATTAATCCGTAAATGGTTAAATAGGATTATAGAGACCTGGTATAATACGAATATTTATTTATAATTTACATTTTGTTAGGTATTCAGAAATTTTGAAATATTATATTAAAAAAGAAGCCGTATCTCGATAAAAACTGGCTTATCGTAAAAGTACTAAGAGGCAAAAGGGTTTAACAAACGGTACCACAATAATAATTTAATTGGAACGTACACAAACATTGGGGTGGTGGTTAAGATATTCCTTGAAAGCCATATGTTCATCTCTTAACATTGCAACACTCATTTTTGCAAAAATAAGCATTTTTTTATCACAAACTAAAAAAATTGTACTACCCTAATTAGAAACGAAGTTAGTATATTTTATAAAAACAATTTCAATTAGTAAAATTGTTTTTACTGTTCTCCTTACAATTTATCATATTTTGAAACGAGGTCTCAGCATTTGAAATTTCCTTGGACTTATACAGATATGTATTTTTAAAATGAAAATTAGCCAAATCGATCCAGTCGTTCTCCAGTTGTTATCAAAACTTTCTTAACCGTAATTTCATTTTTATAATAATAAGTGTATACAGGGTGGGCCAAAGAAAATTGTCCACCTCGATATTTGGCATAGTGGTTATTAGATTTTATATATTTAAATACTTTGTATTCTCCATATTTCTATACGGAGTAGAGACTTGGACTCTTCGCGCATGTGAGCGCCAAAAATTGATGCTTTTGAGATGTGGTGCTGGAGAAGAATGCTGCGCATACCTTGGACAGCTCATAGGACAAACGTTCTCATTCTAAACCAACTTAATATTAAAAAAAGGCTGACGACAGTTTGGAGAGATTAATTGTTTCTGAAAATGTCCCCGGGAGAAGATCAAGAGGATGATCACCAACTAGATGGTCCGACCAAATAAAGAATTCAGCTGGAAACTCATTCTGCGAAGCTCTTAGAGCAGCTGATAATAGGGACCAATGGAGACGCATTGTTAGGAATATTGGAAGAAATCACGATCCTCCGTAATGGGGAAACGACAAGAGAGAGATTAGATTTTAAGAAAATGCCGAAACAGGTTGATTTTTATCTTTAAATTACAATTTTTTGATATATACTTCATACTAGTGAAGTCATCCGTCTGGGCGTGATACCGTAATCAATGATTTTTTTAAATGTGAATAGGAGTCGTGTGGTAGCTCATTTGAAAAGGGTGTTCAATTCTCTCTTCAGTAATATAAAAAATAATATCATTATTTATACAGGGTGGCCAAACAATAATTTTTGAATTAAATTAATTGATGCAAAAAGAATAATGTATTTAATTGAATGAATTTATTTAACTCAAAATAAATACATTCTATTGTTGTCAGAATATAGAAAAAAATGTTTATTTGGCAAATAAACATTGCATTTAGGTTAAATTAAATGTTCAAGCTGACAAGAGGTAGGTGGGAGGCTGTTTGTGATTTAATTTAAGCGAAAAGAAATGTTTATTCGTGAAATAAACATTTTTTTCTATATTTTTGATAGCAGTACAATGTATTTTGAGTTTAATAAATTACATACATTCTTCTTCAAAATCAATTAATTTAATTCAAAAAATACTTTTTTGGTCACCCTGTATAAATAATGATATTATTGTTTATATTACTGAATAGAGAATTGAACACCCTTTCAAATGAGCTACAACACGACCCTTATTCCCTTTAAAAAATCATCGATTACGTCATCACGCTCTGATGGATGACGTCACTAGTATGAAATATATGCCAAAAAATTTCAAAATAAAAATAGAAATCGACCTGTTTCGGCATTTCCTTAAAATCTAATAACTACTGCCAACTGCCAAATTAATATCGAGGTGGACACTTTCCTTTGGCCCACCCTGTATGCATGTATATTATGTATATTACTGTATACTGCAAGGTTACTGCATGCATCTCGATATTTCGCGTCAAAATGTTATTTCCGGCCCGTGCAAAAACTCCATAAGAGCGATAAGAAGTATTTTCTTCAAAAAGGACAATAAACTGAAGGCATTTAAATTTATTAAGAATAAATCTTATTTTAATGTATTTTATATTAAGATAGGTAAGAGGTAATAAATTAAATTATTACCTTATGTTTATTACATTTATAGCTTAATAATGTTTTTTATTTCGAAAGGTTTTTATACATAAATAAAGAGATAGTTTTTTCTATACACGGGAAAGGTATTTCCCCGTGTAAAAATATAAATTAAGAAACCGTACCTACCTGTACCTGTATGACTGTAATATAAAATTAAGAACTAAAATGAGGTAATTAAAAATATAAATCTCAAAAGTGATTTAAAAATTACTTTAAATAAGTATATTTTCCGAAATATCTCATTACATAAGGCCAACATACACACATCGGAAAAGTCTAGGGGTATTTTAAAAAAGGGACGTTAGTTCAGAGAAATAAGGGAAAAAATATCTTGTTAGTGACACAACCCCCTCCAGGCCGAAAACAATTTTTTTGAGTAGTAAGGACATCCATAATAATAACCTATATATGTTTCCTGCCGTCGATTTTGATGATATACATAGTTATAAACAAATGAAGATCAAAAAACGGTAAAGGTTCGCTTTTTTCGTCTATTACCAAAAAGTTATCCATTTTAAACAAATTTGAGAGTGAGAAACTCATAAATCGTATAAAAAAAACTTCAATATGGCGTTCGCTCAATATGTCTATCCTTATTGGTTGCTTAGAAAATTGCAAAATAAATCATAAATTTTGAGTTTCTTTAAATATTTATAACTTATGTAAAAATTAACTTAGAACCTTCTTATTACACGGAATACTGTGACTTCTGGTGCTTAAATTATACCCTAAATTTCAAAGCAATTGGGCAAACAGTTTAAAAGTTATTTAATTTGTTTATCCCAAATTAATTTTTTTTGCAACGCTATAAGTCAGAAAATGATGAAGTTACAGTAATACTTTGGACAGTTTATGAAAGAAGAAGATTTACACTATTAATTTAATTAAAAAAAAAATGACAAAGAAAAATTCTAAATATGGCAAAATGATTTTGCAAGAACATGTGAATTAAAAAAACGGGGGGGCTAACTCCGTCCCTAATTGTCCTAAGACAATTGTTTTCATTCTAAATGTGTATAAAAATTTAATCTTTTTAAATATGAAAAAATAATTTTTCTACTGGTAACGGTTAAAAAGTTATTCTAATTGTTTATAAGTAAGCCAAAAATCGACTTGTTTTTGCAAAATAATTTTACACTGTTTAAAATTACTTTTTGTCATTTTTTTTAATTAAGTTAATAGTATAAATGTTCTCCTTTCATTAACTGTCCGAAATATTACTCTAACTTCATAATTTTCTGACTTATAGTGTTGCAAAAAAATGAATTTGGGATAAACAAATTAAATAACTTTTAAACTATTTGACCAATTGCTTTGAAATTTAAAATATAATTTAAGCACAAGAAGTCTCAGCATTCCGTATAATAAGAAGGTTCTAACTTAATTTTTACATAAGTTATGAACATTTATATAATCTCAAAATTTATGAATTATTTTTCAATTTTCTAAGCAACAAATAAGGATAGACATAATCAGCGAACGCCATATTGAAGTTTTTTATATGATTTATGAGTTTCTTATTCTCATATTTGTTTAGAATGCTTCACTTTTTAGTAATAGACGATAAAAGCGAAAATTTACCGTTTTTGATCTTCTTTGTTTTTAACTATGTATATCATCAAAATCGGCTGCAAACATATAGGTTATTATTATAGATGTCCATACTACCCAAAAAATTTGGTTTCGGCCTGGAGGGGGATGTGTCACGAGAAAAATCTTATTTCTCTGGACTGCGTTATTTCTTCTTTAATTGGTTTGAATAAATAATAATCAATTTGCAGTGATCAGTAGTATTTAAGGGGGCAGGCGCAAGATCTTGGTCCGATGTAATTTAAATGCAATTTTTTTTTCTACCCCTGAGAAAACTAATTTAGTATGTTAACTAATTCAAGTATTTTTGAAAAATTTAAACGCAGAAGGAAAGATTACATTGTTACCGAGGACAGAAAGTCCCTGAAAACTTCTATGTTTATTTGAAAAGTTACAGGGATGAAAAAAACATCGCATTGTCGAGGTACTAGGCGAGCGGCACACCCCTAATTTGAGGCTTAGAAATCGAAAAAGCGACCATGATAGGTGAATGGTAAATTTTTGTCATTCTTTATATTTCGAGGTCGTTGAATCCGAATATGAAGTTTATTTTCATCTAGAATTGGTGGAACATGTTCAAAAATCAAATTTTATGCAAACATGCAAAAAATCAATTTTGATGATGTTTCATATATATCTTTCAACATAGCAATATAATACAATTCATGAAGATGTTTTGTGGAAAATTTCAAGTCAAAATATGCAATAGGAAAAAGTTATGTGACTTTATAGACGAGTGGCACTCCCCAAAAACCCGCGTATTTCTCGAGATACCGACCACGGTGTGGTGAATAGCTAATTTTGGTCTTACTCTATGTTTTTGATGTTGCTGAAAACGAAAATGGGAATTTTAGATGGGGGAACATGGTCAAAATCGCAATTTTACCTTAAAAATAAAAAAATGAAATCACGTTTTTCTTAAAATTAAAAGTTGCTCTATTTTTTTTTTCTATAAAATATGTTATTCTTTGTACCCTATATTTTAACGTAAACTTAATTTAAAAGCTAAATTTCAAATTTTGCCACTCAACTTTTGCTATTAAACTTTGCAATTCAGGAATCTTCACCTTTTACTTTAAACAATTTATAACTTTTATACTTTTATTACAATAACACAAAAATATTGAAACAGGTTCCATTGTCTTCAGAAAGGTAAGAAATATATGGGTACCTACTGTAAAAATTTCAGAAAAAAATATTAAAGTGGAACAGAGTTGTAGCAAGTTAAAGGCAGAAAAATATGATTTCATTTTTTTTTATTTTTCAATATTCCCCCAAGTAAAATTCAAAATAGACCTAATTTTCGTATTCAGCACCATCAAAAATATACAATATCATCAAAATTAGCCATTCACCACACCGTGGTCATCACACCACACAGTATCTCGAGAAATAAGCTTTTTTTTGGGTGTGCCGCTCGTTTTTAAAGTCACATAACTTTTTTCCTGTTTCACATTTTGACTTAAAATTTTCCAAAAACTTCTTCATGAATTGTATTTTGCTGTTGTGTTGCAGAGGCGGCTTTACCTATTGTGCAGGGTGTGCGATGCACACGGGCGCCGGGATGTTGAGGGCGCCGAGCGCCAAAGAGCGGGTCCTTTACTTTGTTTCAAAACAAAATATGAAAATTTTTTAATTATGAGGCGGAAGATGAGTCAGTAGCTGCCGCGAAAATACATTTTAAAGTAAACTTTTACTAGATACCGCAATTACTAAGTTTGACGAACGCTTCAAACTTTTAAAACAAAATAATGATACTTTTTCGTTCCTTAAAAAATTAAAACACTTGAAGGATTTATAGTTAGATACAAAAAGAGCATGTCGTTCTAATTTAAAAAATAAATTGTGTCATGAAGTTCTTCAGACGTAGATAGGTTTGAGCTCTTTAATGGAATAGAATGATTACCAGTCTTTATCGATGATTCTGCTACACCTTTGGATATTTTAAATTTTTCTTCTTTAAGTGCCATCTCCGATGGATTTTAGAGACGGCTGTTCTGACAAGTTCATTTGATGTACATCCTTACCATTCTCTCAGGTTGCACAGCCATGATATCCTACGTCTCCCTAGGCTTCTTTTTCCTTGAATCTTTCCCAGCATAATCAATTGGAGCAAGTTGTATCTCTCTCCACATGTAATAAGTCCGAGATATTTCAATTTTATTGTTTTGAAGATATTTAAGATTTCCATTACTTTTTTCATCTTTCTGAGAACCTCTTTGTTCACCCATAGCTCGAATGATTCTAGTTTTTCATTGATGCAGCATTCAAGGTCCCAGCTTAATTTTAAATTATTTGTATACAAATAAATTACTTTCATTGTTCCCAAATTTGTTCACTGCTCTTAGAATTAACTTCACATGGCCAGTGACAGTAGCGCACAGTAAAAGATCATTTTCTAAATTAAAAATAATTAAAAATTATCTAAGGTCAACATTGTCGCAAAGTCGATTGACAAAGTTATCACTATAGTCCATCGCACCTTGTCTGTAGAGTATAGGGAACATATGCAATGCAGTCCTTATGAGAGTTTTTAGTGCGGTGATGCTGATTTTATCAAAAAGAATTTGTAATCGAACATTAGAGAGATTCAATTAAAACTGTTTTAGAAAGGCAATCTACAATTTTAGGATTCATATGCGTAATAACTATAGTATATCAAATAAACTTAAACGCATTCGAATCCTAAAATTGTAGATTGTCTTTCTAAAACAGTTTTAATTTAATCTCTCTTTTTAGTCTCTGTTAATGTTCGATTACAAATTATTTTTGATAAAGTCGGCATCACCGCGCTAAAAACTCTCATAAGGCCTGAATTGTCTATGTTCCTCTAATTGTCTATATAGTCCTATAGACGGACTATAGTTAGTAAGTATTGAACATGAAATAAAAATTGAACTAAGTTATATTATTCAAGATTTTGCTAATGCAAAAGCAGGAAAGGTATCTTTTTATAATTATATGTTGTAGTATGTGACTATGTGCGTCCTGTAATAATTCGTTTATAAATTATTATTTTTTTAAATGATCACAAAGTTGTTTTTTTATTTATCTAACCAATTCCTTCCTAAAAGTAGGTTACTCGTGTACTCAAACCTATCAAATTTCTTCAACCAATTTTCAACCTTACCTCATAGATAAAAAAGTTCATTTTTAATTAAATATTTTTAACAGATTTGGGTAGGTTGTTCTGACGCCGTGAATATCTATTGGCTCCCGACAATCCCGACATAATTTAATATTGCACTATTTGCATCTGGATTTTTGTTTACATTATAAGCGTACCTAATACCTTCTAATACCCTATGTACTATTTAGTACTAGATAGGTACCTATTCCACTATTCCATTTTGACTGCGCGTCTGCCAAAGCTAAAGGGAGCCAGGCCATCGACTGCACACGGGCGCTGCTTGGGCCAGAGCCGCCTCTGTGTGTTGGTTAAAATTATAAACTAAAAAGTGTGTAACTCAACTTTTTTAAGTAAACATGAAACTAACGAAATCTGACGACAAAATGTTTAAAAATTAACAACTCTTCTTTTAATTTGTTTAAACATTTTGGACAAAGCTCGTTGTCTAAAATTGATTGTTGATCTAAATCTAAATACTTCAAAGATAACACAGTAAAATTTTCAAAAGGAAATATTTACAGCGACCAAAGATACAGCGAGGTAAAGTTGAAAAATCATCAAAATTGATTTTTCGCATTATTGTATAAAATTTGATTTTTGAACATGTTCCACCACTTCTAGATAAAAATAAACTTCATATTTAGATTCAGCGACTACGAAAACATAAAGAATCACCAAAATTGGTCATTCACTTTAAAGTTGATTTTCGTGGTCAGTATACCGTAATTTTAGGGGTTGCTGCCGCTCTCCTATACTGCTGAGCTGTAAGGAAGGTCAGTTCAAGAAGGTCAGATCAGAAGGTTGGAAAAACGAGGTCCGTTCTGCCAGCGACTATTATTCCAGATTGTCTCGTGCATATCCAAATGCATATTTTTAAAGATATTCGCAAAAAACTGTCCGAATAGGTGTCATTTTTCAATGAAAATGGCAAATTTTCAACCACGAATAATTCAAAAAGTATTGAATTTTCAAAAAAAAAGAAAAATAGAAAAGTTGTAACGTTACCAACGTCACATCTTTGCTATTTTATTTTTAAATAATTATTTTACTTTATTTTCTTTAATATTTCATTAGTAATAATATTCTTCTATTTGTTTTACCTGTTTTCTTCGTTAAAAACTCGTTGGCGCCCTCTTTTGTTATCCTCTATTACTCTATTTAGTATATCTCTTTTCAATCTAATATCTAAATCATCATATTGAACGTACTTGATTATATCCTTACTCTCTAGATATCTGTCTTTCATTACGGAACATGCTTACCCATCTTTATGTACTTGGTCGTCATTTCAAATGTCGTTTTCAATGACAGTGACAACCGCCATATTTCATACACAAACAATTTAGAGTGGTGGAAAATTAATTTCACTATAAAAGCCAATTACAGACTGATAATAGCTATTAATTTCAATAAATCATCTCTTGGGGTAAGTTTTTAACATCACTGTACACAATTTTCCTAAGCCTGTATTAATTTTTTATAATCGTTTTTTCCTATACCTAACCTTCCATGTCTACGAGCACATGGTCAGTTTTAAATACCTATTTATTTTTTAACTTACGTATATGCACTTGTAAATCAGATCATTTAACTAGTAATACGTCAGTATTAATTTTATTATATTCCTTTGCCAGTTGTTACTTTTTACGTTTATTTGGCAAGGGCTCGTTTTGGTTTCGACTTCTTGATGTTTGATATGTGTTTGATCTTCTAGTTTTTGGGATAAAGATTACCGTCCTCCCTCTGGGAGCTTCAAGAACCCTCAATCGCCGGCGATACAACGACATGTCATCTAGACTGCAACCACATCACCTAGACTGCAACGACCAACATCTGTAGGCCTGGTGGAATACAGCCTCTAGAACCCCAGTGCCAATTGTAGAAACAGAAGTACCATTCGACATCAAGAAGTTACTATCGAACCAGATACCAAACGCCATAAGTATAATCTAAAAATTGTTAGTTTTTGGCAAGAATTTAAATATGTTTGTTAATGCATTTAATAAGTCATATTTTTATTATATCTTTATTGAACAATATTGAAATAGAAACGCTACAACATAAACATGCCATCTTTAATATACAAAGGAAAATAAAATAATTAACCAGAAAAACAGAATACAAACAAAATATACTAGTTGATGAAAAGGAAGATATAGTAATGGATAAAGAAAACAAATTGATGGTATGGACAAACTATATAGAACAGCTATTTAACGACAACCGAGGCACAATAGATAACGAATATTTCGTTGAAGAGACTGGACCAGAAATAACAGAAAGTGAAGTAAAACACACCATTAAAGAACTGAAAACTGGGAAAGCTGTAGGACAGGACGAAATACCAACAGAAATATTGCAACTTATAGCCAACTGCAATATACATGTAATTGTCGAATTATTTAATATCATATACAGAACAGGTATATTACCTAAAGAATGGCTTCTATCAACATTCGTGACTATACCGAAAAAGAGAAACGCCAGACAATGTTGCGAACACCGTACCATCAGTATAATGTGCCACATACTAAAGTATTTTTTGTAAGATTATTCATCGTAGAATATACAAAAAGTTAGAACAAGACATTGGAGAAACTCAGTTCGGATTTAGAAATGCTCAAGGAACCAGAGAAGCATTATTTGCAGTAAATGTGTTAATACAGAGATGTTTAGATGTAAACCAGGACATCTATGTCTGCTTCCTAGATTATAACAAGGCATTCGATACGGTGAAACATATTCCGATAATAAAACTACTAAGAACAAAGAACATCGACACACGGGATATAAGAATAATAAATATTCTGTATTATGAACAAGAAGCTGTCATAAGAATAAATAATTTAAACACCAATAAAATAAAAATCAAAAGAGGCGTTAGACAGGGCTGTGTCTTGTCGCCATCTCTGTTTAATGCATACTCAGAAGATATATTCAAAAAAGCATTAGAAGATGAAGTAGCAGGCATAAAAATAAACGGCCTACCCATATGTGATATTAGATACGCCTATGACACAATACTAATAGCAGAAACTATTACAGATCTACAAAGAATTTTAGATAAGGTTGTTGCAACGAGTGAAGAATTTGGTCTGTCACTAAACATAAAGAAAACGAAATTCATGGTTATATCAAAGAAAAATATTAGAAACATCAATCTACACGTAAATAATAAGACGATAGAACGAGTTCAGAATTATAACTATTTAGGGACAGGGACAAACATTAGTGAAACAAACGATTATACCAAAAAAATCCGAATTAGAATAGAAAAGGCTAGAAGTGCATTCACTAATATGAAACAAATATTATGTAGTAGAGACATCAGCCTAAATCTTAGAAAGCGAGTACTAAAATGTTATGTATTTTTTGTTCTTTTGTATGGTGTGGAGACATGCACTCTCAATAAACAATGCCTCAATAGATTGGAAGCATTTGAGATGTGGACATATCGAAGAATGCTGAAAATCTCCTGGACAGACAGAATAACCAATGAGGAAGTACTAAGGAGAATACAGAACAGCAGGGAGATACTGGATTCCATCAAAATAAGAAAACTTCAATACTTGGGTCATATAACACGTGGTGACAGATATGAACCCCTAAAATTAATTATGCAGGGAAAGATTCAAGGAAGGCGCAGCATAGGTAGGAGAAAAATGTCCTGGCTGAGAAATCTCAGAGAATGGTTTGGATGCAGCTCAACTGAACTCTTTCGGGCTGTAGTGTCAAAAGTGAAAATAGCAATGATGATTGCCAACCTTCGTCGCGGAGATGGCACGTAAAGAAGAAAAAATGAACAATAAACATGATTCGTTAAAATATTGTTTTGTTAATTAACACCACTACATGGAACCCAGAAGTGCTAAAGACTCATCCACATCCTACTATATACATCGGCGACTTCAACAGCCACCACGAAATGTGGAAGTACACCACGAATGATGAAAATGGGGAGGCACTAGTAGAATGGTCCGAAGAGCAAAACACATATCTAGTTTTTGATGCCAAAGACAGAGGAACATTTAAATCAGCTGCATGGAGAAAAGAATATAACCCAGACCTATGTTTTGTCTCAAAAGATACCAATGACAGACCACTAACAACTGCGAGAAGTGTCCTTGCAGACTTCTCACATACTAAACATCGTCCGGTGCTTATCACCATCGGAATATCAATTCCAATAATTAGATCATATCCTCGACCCAGGTGGAATCTTAGAAAAGCAAACTGGAAGAAGTTCTCTGAACAACTAGACCGGACCTTGAGCTGGGTCCCTCCAACCAGCAAACATTATGAGAGGTTTGTGGGCGCAGTAATAAGCACTGCCAAGAAAACCATCCCTAGGGGGTATCGCAAAGAATATGTGCCTGGATGGACTGAAACATGTGAAGACTTATACACGAAGTTTCTCGAAAGTGGTGACCGAGAAATAGCCGATGAGCTTTTACACAACATCGATACAGCTAGACGCCAAAAATGGATAAAGACTGTCGAAAACCTTGACTTCAAAAAATCAAGCCGGCAGGCATGGTCCTTGTTGCGGAAAATTGGAGGAGCTAACCAGCTGGAATCCAGAGAGTCTAAAATGTCTCCTAACAAGGTTGCCTCCCATATAGTATCTCTATCCAGAGCTCCACGAGATCGAACACATACTACCAACGTGAAAAGAGACTTAAGGGCATTAAAACAAATGAACAGAGCGAACTCCGAATATTCAGCAAGAATACTTATTTCTGAAATCACACATGCGCTGAAAGAAATGAAATCAGGTAAAGCACCTGGCTTTGATGGTATCCATCCAGAGTTCTTGATACACAGTGGTGCATACACGAAACAGTGGCTTGCAATGTTCTTTAATGATATACTTCAGTCAGGTAACATTCCTGTCTCACTTAAGCGAACAAAGATAATTGCAATTCCGAAACCGGGCAAATCAAACGATAAGCCAGAAAACTACCGCCCCATAGCTCTACTCAGCATGGTATATAAACTATTAGGAAAGCTTCTCCTCAACAGAATTAGTCACAGGATACTAGAAAATGTCCCCATTGAACAAGCTGGCTTCCGCCCTCATCGAAGCTGTACGGACCAAGTGCTGTCATTAACAACTTTTATAGAAGCTAGTTTTCAAAAGAAACAAAAGACAGCAACAGTATTTATAGATCTAACAGCAGCATATGATACTGTTTGGAGACAGGGATTAATATATAAACTGGCCCGCATTATCCCCTGCAGAAAGATAATTAACCTCATTGACAATATGCTGACCAACAGAGCCTTCCAGGTTATAATGGGAAAGGAGACGAGTAGACAGATGAAACTTAACAATGGTCTTCCACAGGGTTCTGTCCTTGCCCCTTTACTTTTCAGCCTCTATATTGCTGACATGCCTGAAACCGAATATCGGAAGTTTGGATATGCTGACGACTGGACCCTTGCAACAAGCCACCAATCTTTAGAAACTACAGAAATCACTCTCACGAATGACTTATCCATCCTCAGCGAATACCTTAAGAGATGGAGACTACAGCCAAGTACTACAAAAACTGAAGTATCAGCTTTTCATCTAAACAACAAGTTGGCAAACAGAGAATTGCGAGTGTATTTTAATAACAAGCTGTTAAAACACAATAAATACCCGAAATACCTTGGGGTTACTCTAGACAGAACGCTCATATTCAGAGAACACCTGACGGAAACAGCAGCAAAATTGAAAACACGCAACAATATAATACAGAAACTCTGCGGCACTACATGGGGGTCCACAGCATCAACATTAAGATCCTCTGCTCTTGGCCTGATATATCCGGTGGCAGAATACTGTGCTCCAGTGTGGCTAAATAGCAGGCATACCCACCTGGTCGACACCCAACTAAACCGTACTATGCGTATGATAACAGGCACAATTAAGCCCACCCCTACAATATGGCTACCTACCCTTAGTAATATAGCACCACCCAACCTACGCCGTGAACATGCATTGGTTAAAGAATATAACAAAATAATGGACAGTCGCCAGCTTCTAGTCCACAACGACATCCCCGATATTATTGGAAACCGTCTCCGATCCAGGTTATCCCCTCTACAATCTGCCCAAGCGCTGCAGCAATCCAACTTTGACTTAAATACCCGATGGAGAGAAGATTGGGAAAGTAGGACAGATCCGCATTACCATAGTCTACCGGACATCATAGGGAAACCTGGCGAATTTGAACGTCCCCGTAAGATTTGGGCAGCCCTTAATCGAATTCGAAAAAACTGTGGAAGATGCGCCGACTCCCTCCACAGATGGGGTAAACTCCCCTCGCCTTCTTGTGACTGCGGCGCTGCAAGACAGACGATCAGTCACATTGTTCAGGACTGCCCACGCAGAGCATACACAGGCGACCCTATAGACTTTGTAATGGCAACCGAAGGGTCAATCGAATATATAAAAAAATTGGACATCTGTTTGTGATGCATTGTATAATGCATAAATCTAAATATATTCTGTGATATACTTAAGCCATACGCTAAATAAAAATAAATTGTTTTGTTTGCTTCCATTCTGAATTTTCATAGTTCATATTTAAGATTAGGACAAGACGAACACACACCTTGAGAGACTGAGCTAAGCTAGGCTGAACGATAGCTATCTTGGTTGGTTGAAATATTATTTTCGAATGGTATTTCGATTATCTGGAGTAGTTCATCGTTCCCTCTTTCAAAGTTTTTGCTTAGAATTAGGTTCTCTAGCCACTTCCGTGGTTATTTTCACCAAAAAATTTTCCACCCCGGAGAAGGGGTGGGAACCACCCCAAAAACAAAAGCGCACATCGATATAGGGTAGACTTTATTTCTTGAACTATTTCCTGCTTACAGTGAAAATATCATGTAAATTCATGCAGTAGGATGGAATTCGGAGCCAAATACCCTCACTGACTGCACTATACATTTTAACGCCATTTTCAGTGGCTCAAAGATGTGAAAATCGTAGAGTTATAAATCGAAACTATAGCGTGGATACTATAATATCTTCTATTTCTTTCGTTGTAGATTTTTTCACTTCTTCGGCGATATAAAGCAGAGCATTGTCGTGCAGAAGAACGACAAGCTTCTCAGGACGTTTTGGTCATATTGCTTGATAAACTTTGTTTAACGTTTCCCTATAAAGGTTTTCGTTAATATGCACTCTAGGTTCCGAAAACTCCATGAAAATTCCTTCATGGTTGAAAAAACATGTTAACGTGATCTGGCCCGCAGAAAGTCGAAATTTGTATGGCCGCACGCTGATTATATTTGGACGGATTAGTGCAGTCACTGAAGGTTTTCACCTCCGATTTCATTGAACCTCCATCGATTTTCATGAAAATTGGTGAGTAATTAGAAGATACCTCAAGGAACAAAGGTGACATGATGCCAACTTGCGCTTTTACCCTGGGGGTGGATGCCACCCCTTCTCGGGGGTGAAAATTATTTTATTAAAAATAATACCGTAAGTCCATAGAGAGACAAAATATAAGCAAAATTTGTTATATAAAGATATTAAAATAAATCAACACTTTTTGAGTTATTAAAGACCAAAAATTTTATTTTTTCGTAAAAAAATGCATGTTTTAAATCGGGTTTTCACGTATAAATCAAAAACTATAAGCTTTTACAAAAAAGTTATTATTACTGAAATTGAAGATAATAAAAAATTGAATACATTCCTCACATAAAGAACTAAAATAATGTTAGTTCAAAGTGAGTTATTGGCAATTGAATGTGTATTTTTTTCGACGAGTACTCAAGTCTAAGATTTCAAGCTTAAATAACGGGAAAACGATGCAATATATAAAATATTCTTGCTTCACATTTGTCAAAGTACTTTGGAGTACCTATCGAATTAGCTTCAGAACAAGGTAACAGCGTCAAAATTAAGCAAGTTATAATGAAAAGGAGACCGTTTCGAATTTTTTAGGAAAAAGTGAAAAATAAAACATACGCAATTTCCACAAAAATTAAAATTTATAGTAATCCTTACAAGAACTTTTTTATATTAGCATAAGTAATGTTTTCGATAACTTTGACTGGTTTAGAATGCATATTTTTGAAAAAAAGATATGATTTAAAAAAATCGTAGTTTTTAAAATTATTGTAATTCTCATATTCTTTTGATAATAACTCCAAAAATACTCAATATACGTAAAAAATTATATATAACCAAATTTTAGATTTTCTGTGCCAAATATTTTATCTGTCTTACTCTTTCTACAGGGTAAAAAATAACCGAGATAGAAACGTATAAATCTTAAATTTTGCTGTGGGAACCATGCAACTGGGGTCATTTAACCTTTTATTTTTAAAAAAGTAAGGGGTTAAGAAGATTAGGTTTAACGCACTTAAATAGCACTTGGAATTAACTTTCCAATAGTTTTTAGATGAACCTGATATCGTAAAAACTAACGGAGTTATTAAAAAAAAACATTTTTTGGAAACATTTTTAAAAGATAAATTTTGAAAAAATTTTGGTGCATAAATTTTAACGCTATCAATATGTTCGGAGGCTCATTTGATAGGTATTTTTAAGTACTTTGACAAATGTTTAATAAGTTTATGTTATAAAATGCATCAATTTCCCGTTATTTCAGCTTGAATACTTATGAGTTTTTTACTCGCCGAAAAAAATATACTTACATTCAATTACCTATAGCTCACTTTTAGTTAATATTAAAAGGTTTTTCTAGTAAGAAATTTATTTCATTTTTGATTAGCTTCAATTTTGATATTAATAACTTTTTTGTAAAAACTTACACTTTTTGAGTTATTGATGAAAAATTGGTTAAAAACATGCATTTTTCTCAAGAAAAATTAAAATCTTTGATCTTTAAAAACTTAAAAAGTTTTGATTTATTTTAATAACTTTATATAACAAATTTTGCTTGAAATTTGTCCCTCTATCGAATTATGGGGTTATTTTTAATAAAATAATTTTCACCCACGAGAAGGGGTGGCATCCACCCCCCAGGGTAAAAGCGCAAGTTGGCACCATGTCACCTTTGTTCCTGGAGGTATCCTCTAGCCACTCAACAATTTTCATGCAAATCGATGGAGGTTCAACGAAATCAGAGGTAATAGCTCATATCCACCTTCAGTGACTCCACTAGATTGTTAACACCAAGCGCCAATTTGAAGTCATATACTTAATTACTTAAAATAGCAGTCAAATACAAATGATAGGAACTGATCAGTGTGACGTGTGCAAAAATAACTCACATTTCAAAACGTCAGTTGAGTGATTACAATAATTATTGTTTCTAAGGCAAACCTGACCAAAGATATATTATATATATGTTTCAATTGTATTTAGAAGCTTATAGTGAGTGATTTTCAGTAATTTTCAGTTTCATATTATATTTTTAGTTTGTGATAACAACTGACGTATTCTAAACAATAATACAAGTAATATGCACTTTTTTAATGTAGCTAGGAAGAAGTGTTATACTTGGAATAATTAAAATACTATTGTTTACCTAATTACCAAAAAAAGGACATAATTTTGAAAATTTTCCTTGCTGCATTTGGACAAACGCAATTTCTTGGAAGATAAAGATAGATAATAGGTATAATAGGATCCCATTAGAAAAAACCAATTCATAATCACTTTTAGTATCAGTATTTTATAGATATCATTATTTTTATTGCTTTATAATTTAAAATATTAAGATAAATGACTTAATCATTAGTTATATCAAGGTTTTGGTTTTTTACATATTTTTATACAATTCGATTAAATAGAATTATTCTGACATAAATGTGCTTAAGTGATAACATAAAAGGAGGAAGTTTCCATAAATTAATATATTAATTAAGCCAGAGATAGTAAAGCTTTTCCCTATTTAAGAAAAACACTTTCCATATTATAACCTAGAAAATAAATAAATAGATTAGATTTTTTGTCTATCTATTCTAGTTATTCCCAGTTGTACGAAGGGTTCTTTAAATATAATCCTGAACAACCACTTATACCCTATCTTCTTCTTCTTCTAGTGCCAACTGCACGAATGAAGGTTGGCTATAACCATTACAAACTCATCTCTATCTTCGTTTTTTTAGTTTAGTGTGTTTAACCCGATCCAGTGGCGAATGTTTTTCAGCCAGGATACTTGTCGTAGTAGTGTATGGCTCCAGTACACGTTGGGCCAACTAGTTGGTCAATGAGTTGGGCCAATAAGTTGGGCCAAGTAAGAACAGTGAATACATGGTGATTACACGTTGGTGGAGTTATCAGTCTGCATTAACCTTTCTTAGTGGATAAACAAAAAACAAACTCTGATTATGGATATGGATGTGGAGACTGTAGCAGCTGCCGCAATTAATTTGTACAACGCGTTCAATGCTTATAGAAAAGTGTACCAAACAAGAGTGATTAATAAACAATGGCGCAAACGACGGTGCTTTTACACCAAAAAAGCATTCATATTAAAACACAACCTTAAAATTAATACTTATAAACAGTATCAGTATTGTGAGAAGAGAAAACAAATAGGTATTTTAAACTCAACGACAACAACGTGTTCAGTGTTCATAACCAAACAGCTGTTTGGTAGATCGCGCAAGTCGCAAAAATCCTTTGATTTGTGCACCAAATACCGACAAAATTCGGTTTGTAGACCAACGCTGACCGCCAATTGCAAACTCATGCCAAGTGGTCCTGTACACGTTGGCCCAACTCCTTGGCCCAACTGATTGGCCCAACGTGTACTAGCCCCAAACAGTGTCTCGTTTTCATTCGATTTTATCCTTCATAATCAGCTCCAATGTATACAGGGTGAGGCAGATAAAAGTCCTATTAGAAATATCTCGAGAACTGAAAGCAAGAGAATCATGAAAATTGGAATGAAGGGGTTTTGAAGGGTGATCTATTTAAAATATTTTCTTCGATTTGCTACTTCCGGTTATACCGGAACTGGCTTATAACTTCGTTTTTTTAAAATGGAACACCCTGTATTTTTTAAATTTTTGGATTCTTCTCGACGTCTTCCTTCTTAAAATATGAAGTTTTGTGATGTTATACACTTATACAGGATAGTTTAAAAGATAATTACGTTTTTTTTTATTAATTTCGTAGCAAATTTCACACCCTGTAGAATTGTATATGTACATGTAGAATAGTATAGCTAAATGTTGAATTTTACTATACAGGGTTGGTCGAAATTCGGAAAGAGTATTTTCTGAGTTTTCTTAAATGGAACACCCTGTATTTTAGTATTGTAATGAAATGACATTTTATGCTACTTTTTTATTTCTTAGGCATTCCCCATACCTAACTGCTTTAATTGGCGAGTTATTGGTGATTCAAGCCAAACATTAATTTCAACAAAAAATACGTGACATTTTGTTAGGTTGGCCGTGCAAATAATCAATCACAAATAATTTTTCGGAAATAAATACATATTAATCTAGGCTGATTTTTAAAATTACATATAATGGTTGAGCTATCAAAATACGTACGTAGTTAACATTGTTGGCGCGATTAAGAATTAAGCACAAATTAAAGCAGATAGGTATAGGTAATGCTTAAGGAATAAAAAAGTACCATAACATATCATTCCACTACAATACTAAAATATAGGGTGTTCCATTTAAAAAAACTCAGAAAATACTCATTCCGAGTTTCGACCAACCCTGTATACCTACTAAAATTTTACATTTAGCTATACTAATAATTTTTAACAATAGTAGACTATATTAAAAATCATTTGAACATAAATAGAGTTTTTGATGTCCAACTACTACAATAATACTTGGTGTAAAATTTGCTAAAAAATTAATAAGAAAACCTAATTATCTATTAAACTACCCTGTATAACATTACAAAACTGCATATTTTAAGAAAGAAGATATCGAGGAGAATCCAAAAATGTAAAAATATACAGGGTGTCCCTTAAAAAAAACGAAGTTAAAAGCAACTTCCGGTATAACCGGAAGTGGAAAATTGATGAAAATATTTTTATTAAATAGATCACTCTTCAAAACCCCCCTCATTTCAATTTTCATGATTCTGTTGCCTTTAAATCTCGAGATATTTCTAATAGGCCGTTTATCTGCCTCACCCTATGTGCCTCACCATGTATATTCACCCTGTATAAGCGGAGCATAGAGCTTCAGTGAAAACGCGCCATTGAGTATTGAAACTTCATTTCATAACTTTCATGGACCTCTTATTTCGTCCATGATTGATCTTCCCCAAGTTTGTGCTGTACGATCTCCCTTTTTCCTTGGGATTTCACTCTAGGGCAGGCTTTGCAATATTGGAGCTATTTTTTCAAAGTGTGTAACCGATCAAACCTTACTTTCTAGACTTTATTTCATTTTATACCCTCTTTTGTTCGGACAGGTGTAGCAGATCTTCACTTCTGATGATGTTAGGCCAGAAAATACGAACAATTATTCGTAGTCATTTGTTAACAAAGACCTGCAGCTTGTTTGTAATGGTTTTTGTCACTTTCCAGGTTTCACATCCGCAGAGTAGAACTGACATGACCTGTGCCGGATTAACCATTAGGCAAAGTAGGCAGTTGCCTAGGGGCCTCGACCCCAAAGGGGGCCTCGCAGAACCCAAAGCGAAAAAATAATAATTAGAATTAAATAAATTAACTAGTTTTGATGGGAAATAATAAAATAATAATTAATTGCAAAAATTCCACATAATAGTGATGGTGGACGTATAAAACTACATTATAATGCCTACTTTTATTCACATAGAAAGTCTATGCTGTGAGAATAAATCACTAATAAATGCCCTTTGGTAGAAGAAACAGTATTACAGACGGAAATAAGAAAAAAATTTGAGAGTGGAGCAGAAAACGCAAGAAAAAGCAGGAGAGAGAAAAGATCCTTAAGCAAGATCTAAAACAGAACCAAAACTTATTTAAACTCAGTTTCACACAGAAATCCATAGCTAGTGAAGCTGCAGCCAATGAAAATACACGTGATGAAATAGAAATTACTGAGGGAAGCATAACCTCCTTAACTAAAGAAGATGAAAAACATGTAACGACAGTTCTATTCCAGTTCAAGAAGTTAAAGAACCAGAAACCAAAACTAAGATAGAAATTGAAGTTAAAGATAAATTGGGTCCTAAATTCGAAAAACGAGATAGGATTACGAAATACAATAAATGAAGAAGTACGGAAATTTTGGATTGGAAAAGGTCCTCATAATGTAAAAACTTTGAAGGAAGTTTTTCAGCACAAAAAAGAAATTTTAAAGGCATTACCATTTTTACACAATCTACGGTTTTTCGAAAACATATCAGTGGAACAAAAATTAAAAGAAATTGATTAACGTATTCTCCGTCAAGTGGAATATCATATTTTGGGTTTGTTCAGTCCGTGCACAACTTTTTGTCAGTCTCTACCCACCATTGGGAAGTTACGATCAAATGCTTAAATGAAACTCCACTAAGCGTTCACATTCGCCACGATCTAGTCCTTAAAAGATCAAGCAGCACAGATGGACTGCAAGGACACATGCAACAAGACCTTTGTCTAAAGGTTATAACGCTTTCAAATCTGCTCTTCATACTCTTACTGAAGACAGTAATCAGAAAGCTGAAACAGTTCATGAGAAGAAAAAATATTTTTTGTATTTTGACAACACCCGATTTGGGCGTCGAAACGTTAATAAAATCATTTTTTTTAGTAAAATTGTGGCTTATTTCCCATCAAAACTAGTTAATCGTAAATTAATAATATAGCCTTTTACAATAGACCATTTTAAAGGTAATTGACTTTTATTACTATCAAATGTACTATTGCATATACCTAAAGCTGCGTATAAAAAAGTTACAGAGCAATGTTTGCGAAATAACAAGGAAAATGGTCCAAAATCGCTGTGAGTGGCGAATTTTGAAAAATCTTATTTCAGAAACTGTAACTCCTAGAGACCTCTACCAACGTCATTTTAAAGAGGAACGACAGTAGTTTTTTTCTGTAAAGCAATGCCTATACCTATATCCCAGTGGAAAAAAGTTATGGGGCAAAAAACAAAATTACTTTCTTTCGTGTTTTTTTTAATATATTTTTGAAAAAAAATATATTTTTGAAAAAAGACTAAGTTTTCACTCTAATGGCATATAGCATATCCCACCAGAATGAAAACAATGGGAACCTTCTCTGGTTACACCTCCGAGGCTTCTACAATTTGCAAGCCATACGGATGCTGAGACTAAGGAAGATGAGGGAATTCTACAATTTACAATTCACGTCCCATCTGCTCAGCGCGGTAAAGTTCCAACGAGACTGGTTCCCTTCATACTCCACACAGAGTAAATGTAAATCAAAAATGAATAACCATTTTCAATTTCGTTGCAAAACGAAAATACAGCCGAACCATATTCCAGTCCAATCAGAGAGTGCTGCAAGCACCTCTACCGGTTTCGAAACTTATTAGTCTCTCATCAGGAGGCACATATGCTGCTCTCCCTGATCCAACCAAAACAAACCCCAGCGTGCAGTCCCGAATTGCAACGAACGAAATGGCATAGATGCCCTAGCGGCAACTGCTAGCAAAAGACTAAGTTTTCACTCTAATGGCATATAGCATATCCCACCAGAATGAAAACAATGGGAACCTTCTCTGGTTACACCTCCGAGGCTTCTACAATTTGCAAGCCATACGGATGCTGAGACTAAGGAAGATGAGGGAATTCTACAATTTACAATTCACGTCCCATCTGCTCAGCGCGGTAAAGTTCCAACGAGACTGGTTCCCTTCATACTCCACACAGAGTAAATGTAAATCAAAAATGAATAACCATTTTCAATTTCGTTGCAAAACGAAAATACAGCCGAACCATATTCCAGTCCAATCAGAGAGTGCTGCAAGCACCTCTACCGGATATGTGCCTCCTGATGAGAGACTAATAAGTTTCGAAACCGGTAGAGGTGCTTGCAGCACTCTCTGATTGGACTGGAATATGGTTCGGCTGTATTTTCGTTTTGCAACGAAATTGAAAATGGTTATTCATTTTTGATTTACATTTACTCTGTGTGGAGTATGAAGGGAACCAGTCTCGTTGGAACTTTACCGCGCTGAGCAGATGGGACGTGAATTGTAAATTGTAGAATTCCCTCATCTTCCTTAGTCTCAGCATCCGTATGGCTTGCAAATTGTAGAAGCCTCGGAGGTGTAACCAGAGAAGGTTCCCATTGTTTTCATTCTGGTGGGATATGCTATATGCCATTAGAGTGAAAACTTAGTCTTTTGCTAGCAGTTGCCGCTAGGGCATCTATGCCATTTCGTTCGTTGCAATTCGGGACTGCACGCTGGGGTTTGTTTTGGTTGGATCAGGGAGAGCAGCATATGTGCCTCCTGATGAGAGACTAATAAGTTTCGAAACCGGTAGAGGTGCTTGCAGCACTCTCTGATTGGACTGGAATATGGTTCGGCTGTATTTTCGTTTTGCAACGAAATTGAAAATGGTTATTCATTTTTGATATATTTTTGAATTTAAAAAGGTGATATTTTGATAGTAAATTTAACCTGGAACAAGTTTTCTGTAGACGTGTTTGTACCAATAGTGCATAGAATGTGCCTAGGAACTAATTTCACCCCTTTCTCAAAAACGCACCCCTTTAAATGGTAGCACTCCGCGGTTTTTTCATATTTAGAGGTCCATTGAAAATTTGAAACAATAAAACCTTGTTAACGTGTAGTTCCTTTCTAAAGTACATAATCAATACCCTAGTATTATTATTTGCTAAATTTATGGTTATCAGGTGATAAGGCAAGAAATTATTTGATAACTATTTATTTGTCTGTTCTTTTTCTCGGTCAAGGATTCAATATCTATTTTACGATCAACCTTGTAGTTAAAAAATTTGATAAAATTTTGTTAATTTTTTGACACAATTTAGAACTTGATTTTTTCCTTAAATATTAAATTAAATTTTTATAAATATACTGTTTATTTTTTTTTTAAGTTGTTTTATTTTTATTACATAACATTTAGTTTATTCCACGATACCCGCTGTAGGAGTCTAAGTATCTGAAGGACCCATAAGTGGGCCCTTCCCCTTTCCCGATTACCATACCATTACCCCAGGATGTATTTTGTTCAAGAGTGATCTATGAATCTCAATATTTTGTTTTTGAGTTTTGATATCGAGTATTTTTGTTTAAACACCTGGAGGTATTCACAGGTTGACAAACGAATACCTGGCGCCCATACAGAATATTTATTGGTTAGTGGATTCCTTTTAAAGCTCGGAAGGAAGAAGCAATTTCCCTAAGAGAATACTGTACTTGGAGATTAATACTCAATACTTGAATACTCAATAAAGTGAAGTCTAAGTAGCAGGGGCGTAGATACTGAGCTGAGTTTTGATTATTACAATTATTGGTAAAGCTTTTTTACCGTAACAAAAGGTACACGGTACACTAATCGAACACAGGGTGTCAAGTACATGATGGACCTGTGGTGAAAAGTGAAAAACAGTGGACAGACAGAACATCATTAGAACGGTTTATTCCCGCTATAAACAAGCATGTGGATTAAAATAAACAAAACACAACAATCACCAACGAGCAATGAGGAAACAAGACTAAACAAAAGAAGAATAATCTATTATTATTTTTAATATCAACTTATCAAAAATACGATAAGTCAATATACTACCACTTCATTTATTGTTGTAAAATGAGAGAACGTTTTCATTGCATATTTATGTACCTAAATAATTAAAGTAGGTCATTTACAATTATTATATTTTTCTTCAATATTACTTTGATCTGATAATTTTATATTTGCTATTACTTAACCTTCTGTACTCAAACAATACTTAATACTAATAATTTTACACAAGATCTGTTACTAAGCAGTAAATAGACCAATAAAAACAAATGGTTTTCAATATTAAAATAGTTTTACTAAAAAGTAACTAATGGTAGGGGAGCAAAGTATGCTAAATATGCAGTCACTCGAGCGTTGTGGGAACCTATTGGGTTGTGAAGAGTAGGTCCTAATACCAAAAAAAGTTAAGTAAAGTTTTCCATTCTAGTGGGGACTTAACCTTTTTAAATTTAATTTTTCATTTCCAACAATCGTTTTTTTTTAGATTATAGCGCCATCTATCTATAATTCGAAAAAATGTCTCGAATAAAAGTTACATATTTTTACGTAAGAAATCCAAATCTGTAATAAAAAATGCGGGCTCCTATTTAAGGTTTTAAAGTAACCCTTCACCCCACCTCCGTGGGGGGTCGTGTTTGGTGCCATTCGATAGATTTTTCAAAAATTTTGAATAAGTGTATTTTTCAATTTTTGGATCTGATGTTCATTTCGCTAAATATCGCGAGATTCGTATTTAAAATTTTAAATTTGCCCCCCACCCCTTTCGTGGGAAGTTGTTATCATTCGATAGATTTTTGAAAAATTTTGAGAAGGTATTTTTTACTTTTTCGATCTGTCATTCATTTGGCTCTTTCATTTGGCCTGTTCATCTTCATTTGGCCTGTCAAACAGGCCAAAGAATCCTGGCTCGAGAATTCATGTAAAGAAATAGAAGAAGAATAGAAGAAAAAAAGCATGACAGTTTCAACCTCCACAAGAAACTTAAATATACCTCCGGAATTAGAAAATAGAAAAATGCTCACGTACTTAAAACCGCAGACGGAAAAATTTGTGATCACGAACAACAGTGCAAAGAAGGGGAGAGACACATCAGTGATCTTTTTGACGATGCTTCTCGAGAAAATGCTCCAGATACTACCTGTGACAACCAATTAGACAGAGGTCCCAGTATACTGAAGTCAGAAGTCATAAAAGCAATACAACAAGCCAAAAACAATAAAGCACCTGGACCACATCAAATCCCTGTTGAGCTACTTTTAAACTTTTAGATGAGGAAAACATTACCTACTTGACTACTTTCTTTAACAAAATTTACAACGAAGGAAAAATACCAGATGATTGGTTGGAGTCACTGTTTATAACATTACCAAAGAAAAGCAGGCCCACTAAATGCAGCGATTTTAGACTAATCAGTTTGATGAGTCACACACTTAAGATTTTACGTATTATACAAAACCGAGTATTCCTTCTGTGCGAAACTAGAATGGGTAATAAACAATTTGGATTTAGAAATGGTCTAGGAACTAGAGAAGCACTATTTTGTATGCGCGTTCTATTACAAAAAAGTTGTGAATTCCGAAAGAACGTTTATGTTTGTTTCATCGACTTCGAGAAGGCATTCGACCGAGTACAACATGATACACTTTTCGATTGCCTGCAGGCAGCAGGACTTGACCACTACGATATAAGACTGCTGAAATACTTATATTACAATCAAGTAGCCTTTATCCAAATTGGAGACAGTCGTACTGAAAAACTGCCAATAAAACGTGGAGTACGACAAGGTTGTGTTTTATCACCCACCCTTTTTAATCTGTACTCTGAAGAAATCTTTAGGGAGGATTTGGATGACATACAAGAGGGAGTAAAGCTAGGCGGAGAAGTAATCAACAATAATATTAGATACGCTGACGATACAGCCATTCTTGCTGAAAATTTACAAGATCTTCAGACACTACTAAATCTAGTCAGTGAAGCAAGTTATCGGAGAGGCCTTAAAATCAACATTTCAAAAACAAAGTGGATGGCAGTTGAAAATTGAAAAGATTAATATAGATCAAGGTCAGCTTTCTCTTGATGGAGAGGAGTTAGAACGGGTAAATCATTTCAAGTACCTTGGCAGCTGGTTAAATGTAAATTGTGACTATGATGAAGAGATAATACCTAGGATCGAAATATCACGGAAGGCTTTTATGACCTGGAAACCAGTTTTATGCCACAGAAACCTGTCGATGAATATTCGAAAGAAGGTGCTGAAATGTTATGTCTGGTCTATCCTATTGTATGGTTGTGAGACATGGACGTTAAAAACCACAATGCTAAACAAAATAGAAGCATTCGAATTGTGGTGCTATCGACGAATCCTAAAGATATCGTGGGTTTCGTACACTTCCAATGAAGATGTTCTTCAAATGCTGAATTCAGAACGTCTGCTCATGAGCATCATAAAGAGGAGAAAAACAGAATACTTCGGCCATATAATTAGAGGACCTAAATACCATCTGCTTCGCCTTATAATACAAGGAAAAGTGGAGGGAAAGAGATGGATTGGTCGAAAGAAACTTTCATGGCTGCTTAATATTAGACAATGGTGTGGCTGCACAGTAGAAGAATTATTTCGCGCAGCAGCCGATAGAGAGAGATTTCATGAAATTGTAAATATGATGACGGCCAACGTCTGAATACAGACACGGCACCTAAAGAAGAAGAAGAAGATTCATTTGGCGAAATATTCGCTTTTTTCTTGTGAAACTTTGGGACGCACCCGTTTCCTTACGCCACGCTCAAATCATCAGATTTTTGAAATATACACTGTTTTGCATGTATTTACTTAACATACCTTATCTTAATCTGACGATTTCGAGTTTTTCTAAGGATAGATTTTTTTCGGCCCCCCTTAACGAAGTCCCCTGCATTAAGGGCCAATATATGCTAGAGATACATTTTCAGAGTACAAGGTTTCTCCCCATGTAATAATCTGACGCGCTCGAGTAACTGTAAAAATCCCCGCTTGGGCTACCCTACTTAAAAATAAATCTGGAGAAATGATAGAGTAAATCATTTTAAGCTTTCAGAAAATTACTAACAAATATCACAAGAGAGTGAGAATAAATTAACAATAATGCGACAATTTTTCGAAAACTTGTTGCCTGACAATAGACACGGGAGCCCGTAGGGCTCGTGTGACTATTGTCGAGTGGAAACAAGTTTGAGAAAAAAATGGAGCATTATTTTCTTATTTATTCCTACTATCATGTTATATTCGACAGGTTATTTTTTAATACTTACATACAAAATTCATGTCTTTGTATAAAATCATTCAGTGACATTTATCCCAATTAATGTGACACACATTTTTCAACTTGTCAAAGTGAACAGCACAGGCTAGCAAATATTCAGATGGAGATATCAATAAAATATTAGTTAAAATTAATTATAAATTTATTTTATATTTTACCTAATTAACGAATTTAACGAAATTAACAATAAACCGTAGTAATTATCTTTTACAAAACCCTATATTTTAAGAAAGAAGACATCGAGGAGAATCCAAGAGTGTAAAAATATACAGGCTGTTCCATTTAAAAAAACAAATTTGTGTCAACCTGTCAATACGGGTAACCCTGTATATTTAATAATATTTTTATAGGCCAGGTTAATAAGACAAAAATATACCCTGTTCGTGACACTTCAGCAGCCAGAGTACTGCAGCGTTTTTTCGACAGGTAATACCTATAGGAACAAATTATAATTATTTCCTGCGTATAATCTGGCGGCAATTTTTATTTATAAACAATTAACTGTCAAAAAACGGCATTTTCCCCTTTTTTCAAATCAACGGAAAACAGTGAAACTTATGATTTTTTAGTACAAATATCTTCGAGATTATGGAAAAAGCTTTAAAATGACACATTACAAAGTTTGATATACTCATTTATTGTTAATATAATTGCGAAAAAGGTCGGAATTGCAAAAAAAATATATTTTCTCAATAACTGTTGTAAAAATTAGTGTATAGCTATGAAATTTTCGTCAAATGAGGATTCTTTGGTGCTTAATATGTGATAAAAATTTCAAAGCGATTCATTCAATTGTTTAAATTTTATTCAAATTGTTTTTCCCAGAGAGCATTTTTTTTTGCAATAACATAAGTCAGAAAAAAATGACCTTAGAACCATTCCACAGGTGTCAAATGAAAGAGCATGAGCTACATTTTCAACATGGTTTAAAAAAGTGAATATAAAATGCATTTATTAGTAATAAATAATTATGCAAAAGTCTCGTCAATTTTTCTTTATACACTTTTTGAATAACTTTTTCCAAAAAAATTAACTTTTTTACCCTGTTTTAAGTGCACAACTACCAAGTAATGTTATCTATATCATAATTGATAAAAAATTGTAATAAACATGTATAATTTCTTATACAACAAAATAAAAAGTTTATAAGGAAAGATTTACGATACTTTTGCATAATTATTTTTTACTAATAAATGCATTTTTTTTTGCACTTTTTTTAAACCAAGTTGAAAATATAGCTCATGCTCTTTCATTTGACACCTGTGGAATGGTTCTAACGTCATTTTCTTCTGACTTATGTTATTGCAAAAAAAAATGCTCTCTGGGATAAACAATTTGAATAAAATTTAAACAATTGAATGAATCCCGTTGAAATTTTTATCACATATTAAGCACCAAAGAACCCTTATTTGACAAAAATTGCAAAGCTGTAAACTAATTTTTACAACAGTTATTGCGAAAATAATTGTTTTTGCAATTCCGACCTTTTTTCGCAATTATATTAACAATAAATGAATATATCAAACATTGTAATACGTCATTTTAAAGCATTTTCCATAACCTCGAAGATATTTGTACTAAAAATACCATGTTTTCCATTGATTTGAAAAAAAGTGAAAAATGCCATTTTTGACACTTAATTGTTTATAAATAAAAATGGCCGCCAGATCCTACGCAGGAAATAGTTACAATTTGCTCTTATAGGTATTACCTGTCGAAAAAACGCTTCAGTACTCTGGCTGTTCAAGTGTCATGGAAAAAACCTTATTAGCCTGGACTATTAAGTTATGGTCCTATCTGTGCCCCAACTTTTACCTAAATAAATTTTTTTTGCATCTCTTACGACAAACGAGTAGGTAATTGGACTTTTTCGCACTAATGTTCCAACCTGTATTTCATTGAGTTACATATAAATTTGGTATCATTCCTAACGTTTGAGTTATTACCCTAAGCTGAATTTTGTAAAAAAGTACAGCATTGTTTCTGGGAAATATGAGGGACTATTTTCAAGCTTCAAGAATTTTAAAATACCCAATATAACGTATAAATATGTACTTTATCGCTTCCGCGATGTGTGGTTAGTTTTGCGGTTGTGTAGTAACCACGAGATAAGACTTTTTGTTGGTAGAAGGATGTTATTAGTTGTCATATTTACGTTTTTCGGCCACCTAAAAATTAAAATAAGTGACCGTAATTACGACAATATGAGTCAAACATTTGTAATTATCTAGAGTGAGATACATAACGGACTAAATGACGACGAGTTTGAAATAATAGAAAATGGAAATGCACGAGAACTAAAATTATTAGGAGACATTAATAATAAGGTAGGAAAAAAGATATAGATTAAATCACTGGAATGTCGCGCACATCGCACAAATAATTCAATTGATAGATACTAGCAGAACTGATCAGGATGTGAAAATCATTACAAATTTATACCAAATGGTGAATGGGCTCGTTCCAACAAAGAAAAAGCGGACTTATTTGCTGAACATCTTACGAGTGTATTTCAAACCGAGCCACCAGACCCTGATGAAAAAGTGGAAGAACTAATTAGCGCGGTATGTCAAATGTCCCTTCCAATCAAAAGTTTTACTCCTATAGAAGTCAATAAAGAAATAACCAAACTCAACTCACGAAAGCCTCCAGGTTATGATTTAATCTCGGCACAAGTACTAAAACAACTTTCTCGTAAGGCCATTATTATGCTAACGGTAATATTTAAACGCATGCTTAGTTTATCATACTTTCCAAAAATATGGAAATTTGCAGAAATCATATTGATCCTTAAGCCAGGCAAAGCGCCCAATGAAGTAACATCTTATCGACCCATCAGCCTACTCCCAATCGTTAGCAAAGTTTTTGAAAGATTGCTGCTACAAAGAATATACGCAGATCATGAATTCCTAACATTACTACCAGAACATCGGTTTGGTTTTCAGGAAAATCACTCTACTACACAACAAGTCCATCGAATAGTAAATGAAATATCAAAAACTCTCGAAGAAAAGAAATACTGCAACGCTGTATTCCTAGATATCGCACAAGCGTTTGACAAAGTTTGGCACAGAGGTCTGCTTTACAAAGTAAAATTAGCACTGTCTATATAGTAACTATTTCCTCCTAATCAAATCCTACTTATCAAATATGTAGATATTTCTTAGTAAAATTCAAAGACCAACAATCCAGCCTCTGTCCTATTAACTCCGGAGTTCTGCAAGGTAGTGTTCTCGGGCTGTTGCTGTTCTCACTCTACACAGCCGATATACCAGAGTCTCATAATACTACGATCGCTTCCTTTGCTGATGACGTAGCAATACTAGCTGTAAATGAAGATCACATACAAGCATCACAAGACCTGCAACACCATCTGGACATACTCAGTGAATGGTATACAAAATGGCGAACAAAAGTAAACAAAACAAAATCATCTCAAATAACGTTTACCAACCGCCACAACACATGCCCACCTGTAAGAATGGAAAATGAACGAATACCAACAGTAATAGACGCTAAATACCTTGGCCCCTATCTTGACCAACGGCTTACTTGGAAGAAACATATCCAGACCAAAAGAAGACTAGACTTGAAATTCCGGCAAATTTATTGGCTCCTTGGACGCAGATCAAAACTCAACATCCAAAACAAAATTCTTGTGTACAAAGCAATACTCAAACCTATTTGGTACTACGGACTACACCTCTGGGGCTGTGCAAAGTCAACATCACTGAATATCATCAAAAGATTTCAGTCTACAGTTCTAAGATCAATAGTGGACGCACCATGGTACGTAACTAATCAAACACTTCACGAAGACTTAAATATACCTTTCACCAGAGAAGAAATCCATCGAGCCACGGAGTCACAAAATGAGCGTACCATTCACCATGACAATGAGTTAGTAAGGGATTTATTCCATAATGGCCCTGCCGCAAGGAGACTAGATAGAACCTGGCCTCAGGACCTATTTTAAAACTTAAATAAATAGAATAAGATGAAACATCATTGGAAGTCTCTTATTCATGCCCAAAAACCTGGAACAAATTTACTTAATACTCTTTTAATGATGTAGATTTTAAATAAACATAATTACATACAAAAGAAATTTATACCGATATCAGAAAGCTGATGATCGCCAAAATCCGGAGCGGATAGGCACTTTACGAAGAAGATCTTCTTCTTAAAGTTCCCTCTCCTATCGGAGGTTGGATATCATAATGACTATGGTCACTTTGTTGGCTGCTGCTCTGAACAGTTGTAATGAACTACAGTTAAACCATTCTCTAAGGTTCCTCAGCCAGGAGATGCGTCTTCTTCCTATGCTTCTTCTTCCTTGGATCCTTCCTTGCATAATAATTCTCAGCAACTCATATTTTTCTCCTCTGGTAATGTGACCCAAATATTCCAGTTTTCTAGTTTTTATACTCTTCATAATTTCTAACTCCTTATTTAAACGTCGTAGCACTTCAACATTGGTAATCCTTTGAACCACTGAATTTTCAATATTCTTCTGTAACACCACATTGCGAACGCTTCTTTTCTTCTTATGTGTTGTCTCTTCAATGTCCAATCTTCCATTCCGTATAGCAATATAGAAAATATGTAGCATCTTAGAGCCCTCAATCTGAGAGGCAACTGAAAGTCTTTGTTTGTAAGCAGTGTCTTCATTTTTATAAATGCTTGCCTTGCAGTTTCAATTCGGACTTTAATTTCTTTGCTTTGGTCATTTTTGTCATCGACCCAGGTTCCCAGATATTTGTATGTCTTTACTATTTCTATTTGGGTTTGCTCTATCATTAACCTTTCATTTCCATGTTCTGTTTTTGAGACGATCATAAATTTAGCTTTTTTCTTGTGTATTTTTAGTCCGGATCGAATGCAATAATCGTTAATTCTATTTAGAAATTCTTGTAGCGATTCCAGGGTGTCTGCCATTATAACGGTGTTATCAGCGAATCTTATGTTATTTACTATTCTTCCGTTTATTCTTCCGTAAGAAGAAGATCAGTAAGCCATAATTCGAGTAGACCAACAAGAATCTAAAGAGATTCCAAAAAGAAGAGGAGTACGACAAGGATGTGTACTATCCCCCTCTTCTTTTTAATAGGTGCTCAGATGAAATGTTTAAAGAGGCACTAGAAGACATCTATGAAGGCATATCAATTAACGGAGCATTAGTGAATAATCTCAGATATGCAGACGATACAATACTCCTTGCGGACAGCAGAGCAGGGCTGCAAATTTTGGTTGATCGCACTACGCAGTACTACAAGATGTATGGAATGGCTCTGAACACAAAAAACAAAAATCGTGATTGTCAGTAAGAATAAGATTGAAGACGAAACAAGGAAGGGTTTAGAGAAAATACCCAGATACAATTAGTTGGGATGTAAACTAAATTGACGCTGCCAAGCCAAAACGGCATAAACGCCAAAATGACCACTTTTTAGTTAGCTGCACTAAAAAATAGGATTTTAATTTCCGCACCAGACAGTCAACGCGGAATAACCGCAGAAAAAGTGAAATAGGTGTAATATAGGTTTAAAATTTTTATAAACGCCAGTCTAGTCACGCACGTGAACACCGACGTGAACACCGATTGACATAATCGCCAGTGCCCGTAAGATTATCATTGTGTACATTTCGGTCCAGTAATAATAGTAAAGGTATGTATTTTTACAATTTTTATGGATAAGTAACATGATATTACCTACCTTTGCAATATTTTCAATTTGTATTAATTTTTGAAGCGTAAACACACTGAATTTCTTTAAAAACTATGAGGCGTTTATGCCAAAACCACATATTTACATTGTGGTTGACACAAGTGCCATTGCTCAATGGTATTCTTATGCAGGTTTCTTATTTAAAAATTGCGCAAATAAAAAGTTTATTTTAAAAATTTCTATTGTAACTTTGTACTAGTGTGATGAACAATTCATTTTGTATTACAGCATAGAGTTCAAATCAATTTTATATAGCTACAAATGGCGATCGATTTTTGGCGTTTATGCCATTTTTTTGTTGTAGATCAATAGCAGAAGTAAACAAATAATGGCCTTACTAAATGAAAATAAAACATATACCGAATCAGTACAAAATGATATACTGACTGACAATAACTCCCCTATATTTCCCTTAGAGGTTTATGACATTTATAATGCCAACATTGCAGAAGCTTATAGCAATGACATGATCGTCTTTGAGGAACCCCCAGACGTTGCAGTAAAAGAAGAAATATTTAGTCACGATCTCACATCATGTTTCAACTTAGCAGCAGATAATGGTTTGGGTGCTGGTATAAGTAGTGATCAAAATAAGGAAAATACAAGCAATCAAATCAATACGGATGTTGAACCAATTATTGACAGTGATTATGAATTAGAATCCACTATTATTAGATATCCGCTTCTATTCTCGAATTATTTACTTTTAAGTATTTCATCCTAGCACCAAAAACATGTTTAAAGAATAATTGAAGGTTTTGTTTTTAACTTAGAATGTATTTTTGATTAATAAAAAATAAACCATAGCAAAAATCTTCGTAATTTCATAATTTTTCTTGTTGGCATAAACGACAATTTTTAATTTTCGTTTCTTTTTTCATTAATGGCATATATCCCTTTTAAGCGCCATATTGACTAACCTTACAACGATGCGATCAACACAAACGCCAGAGGTAAGTTTGGCATATTCACCAATGTTATATCTTGATTGAACATAAGCGCCATTTTCTAGTTTTTAATTTATTTCAGACAGTATTTTCAGCCACATTAATATTCACAATATATTAAAATTTGAAAAAAAAATCACCATTTTTTTTGAGTCACTGTGCAGATAAGAAGCATTGGTAAAAATAAAAATAATCAGTTTTTTGTGTTTCCTGAAAAATCAAGTGAATGTCGTTTATGCCGTTTTGGCTTGACAGCGTCGAATGAACAATGGGACCGCAGCCTCGAAATAAAACGACGCATTGAGATGGCCAGAAGCGATTTCAATAAGATGAAATTAGTAAAGTATGCGTTAAAACAAACGACACTGAAAAACTACTGCTTTATTAAACATGAAAAATTAAATAACAACCATTTCAAATAATGCGAATTTTAAGTTTTGCTTCTATACAAAATTTGTTCAAAGTGCTCGCCATTGCGTTCCAAACAGTAGGGGAGAGTTGGATAAAACCGGGTAGGTTGATAAGACCGGGTACCCCTTAATTCTTATAACTGTCTGCTGCTATCTGTTAGACGATGTTAAAATTGGTGTCCCTTTACCACCAACAGTCGTGTGTATTCATTTCTACCTCATTTGAGTAATCTGTGCCGGAGCAGTAAGACCTCACCTGTTTTTTGATGCAGGAAACTCGATTTTAAAGGTAAGTTTATAGCTGTTTCTCCTCTAATGAATAACTAATGGCCCTTTCAAAATTTAATACATGTAACCTAGTATATTACCTTTAATTTGGCCAAAAATTTTGAATAATATTTCATAACTTAAAAATTTAAATAACTTTTAATGTCTTGTTTACGAGTTTGACAAAACCGGGTAGTCCGAAAATCGACAAAACCGGGTACCCGATTTTATCAGACCTGTTGTTACTTCTACTTTCTGCAGTGGTTTCTTTGCTTTTAGTTAACTACAACATGTGGCTTCTTCTGTTAAAGAAGCTAGTAAGAAAGCTAGTAGGTAAAATTAAAAAAAATCTCCAGTCGTAAAAAAATTAAAACTAAATGAACTGGACAAAAAAAAAGAAAAAACGTGCTAAAAAGGGCTGCACCAAAAACAAAATTTTGGAGAGTTTGGAGGAAGAAGATAAAAATGACGATGCGTGTCTATATTACAATTAACTGTTTTCAAATTATAATGCGAAGGAAGGCTGGATAAAATGTGTGTCTTTCACCAAATATGCTTATGACGCCTGTAGTACCTATGATGATGTAGATGAAGTTTTTATTTGTGACTTATGTTCATAGATTTTCGATTTTTGTTTAATAAATATTTTATTTTCTGCCCATTAGTCTTTTTACATGGTAATTAAGTTATTACCCGGTTTTAGCATACCGGTTGGACAAAACCGGGTATTTTGCAATATTTTGATACAAATAAAAAAAAATTAAAAATCTAAGAATATTTTTAAAAATTGACATTGGCATATCAAACTTAAGTCATTTGAGAATATTTCAATCTGCAGCAAACATTTATTTGCTACTCTCACATAGCAAAAGATACAGACGGTTTTTGGAATGGTACCCGGTTTTGTCCAACTCTCCCCTACTCATAACGCTTAACAAGATTGCTTAGCATGTTATTAAAGTGCTTAGCAGTTTAAGTCGCGCTGTTTCATCTACTGCGCAATATGTGCGACATAAAGTAGATGTCTCAGCCTGCGTGTGACAATAGTTTCTTAATTTAGCAACCTGCTTGTCCAGTTGCTCACCCATGCCCATAAGTCCTCTTCCTTCTAGATACCGTGGTAATGTTGTTATCTCTACTGCACTGAGTGGATGGCATTTTTGTACCTTTATGAGTTTTCTTGTTTTTTGTTGAAGACTTTCTATATTTTTGACCACTTAATAAGTAGCTAAGGCCACAAATGAGTAGCTAAGCGCGAAAGAGGCGTTATTATTATTATTTCATATTTAGCCATACGGCTCTTACTTTCTCTAAGGGGAAAATTCACTCATCCCAGATTTGTATGGTATCAAAAGGATTGAGCTTTGGTGGGGCTCTTTGCGTGCTATCGAGCCTTAGGTGACCTATATTCAGTTGCAGTAAACGGCTAGCATTCCTCAGAAAGATATTGGATGGATACATTCTGACATTATACTGTTCATTTTTTAAAATGTGGAAAACATTGTTGCATAAATTAATAATTCAAATCAATAGTCCAGAAAGCCACTGCGCATCCGCTAGGAAAAATATTCTAATTCGGATTTTTTGCACAATCTTACTCAAAAAGGACTCCTTTTAACAAATTTCCATGTTGCCAGGACCAAAAGGTGGTCAAAAATTTTTTAATCGTTTTTTTTTTTGTTTTTTCCTAAAATTATTTTTATTACATGGAAAAAAGTTTTTTTAGGTTTTTTGGATCATTCCAAACAGAAAAGGTCTTTAGTGACTTTTTTCTAAAAATGATAGTTTTTGACATATAAGCGATTAAAAATTGAAAAATTGCGAAATCGGCCATTTTTATCCCTCAAAGACTATGTGAAAAACTGAAAATTTGAATGTTGCCAAGGTAGGTAGATATTCTTTAAACATCGATTGATGAAATCCCGAAGAGTTTTTTGCAATACATTATTCAAAACTCCTTTGTTTTTTAATTGCGAATCAAGCGTGCGCGACACTATTTTCCACCGACAGTATGGTGCAAATGAAAGGAATAAATTCGTTATTTCGAAAATCGGCGACTTTAAGGAAAAATCCCGAAACAGGTCGATTTTTATTTTTAAGTTATGATATTGTGGCATATATGATATACTAGTGACGTCATCCGTCTGGGCGTGATGACGTAATCGATGATTTTTTTAAATGAGAATAGGGGTCGTGTGGTAGCTCGTTTGAAAGGTTCTTCAATTCTCTATCAAGTATTGTAACATTTACATACTTTTTTATACAGGCTGTCCTTCTACTTCTTTTTGTGTCAAATAATTTAAATTAATAAAAATTTTTTGGACACCCTGTATAAATAATTATGTAAATGTTTATATTACTGAATTGAGAATTGAAGAACCTTTCAAATGAGCTAGCACACGACCCCTATTCTCATTTAAAAAAATCATCGATTACGTCATCACGTCCAGATGGATGATGTCACTAGTATACCATATATGCCACAATATCATAACTTAAAAATAAAAATCGACCTGTTTCGGGATTTTTCCTTAAAGTCGCCGGTTTACGAAATAACGAATTTATTCCTTTCATTTGCACCATATTGTCGGTGGAAAATAGTGTCGTGCACGCTTGATTAGCAATTAAAAAACAAAGGAGTTTTAAATATTGTATTGCAAAAAACTCTTCGGGATTTCATCAATCGATGTTTAAAGAATATCTACCTACCTTGGCAACATTCAAATTTTCAACTTTTCACATAGTTTTTGAGGGTTAAAAATGGCCGATTTCGCAATTTTTCAATTTTCAATCGCTTATATGTCAAAAACTATCATTTTTAGAGAAAAGTCACTAAAGACCTTTTCTCTTTGGAATGATCCAAAAAACCTAAAAAAAACTTTTTTCCGTGCGAAAAAAAAAAATTTAGGAAAAAAACAAAAAAAAACGTTTAAAAAATTTTTGACCACTTTTTGGTCCTGGCAACATGCAAATTTGTTAAAAGGAGTCCTTTTTGAGTAAGATTGTGCAAAGAATCCGAATTAGAATATTTTTCCTAGCGGATGCGCAGTGGCTTTCTGGACTACAAGCATTTTGTGTAAAATAATTATTACACAAAATGATAATTTGATACATTCTGACATTATACTGTTCATTTTTTAAAATGTGGAAAACATTGTTGCATAAATTAATAATTCAAATCAAGCATTTTGTGTAAAATAGTTATTACACAAAATGATAATTTGCAGCAGCATGTTCCTTTGCCGAAGTGGGGACAATAATTGTAAAAGTGTACAAAAATTATATTTAAAGACTAAATACAATAGGGGGGTCTAAGGCCCCGTTGACCCCCTCTGGATCCCCGCCTGGTTACACCTATGTACTTAAATATCTAATAAATGATAATAAATAGGAAAAGAATACAGGCCCAGGAAAAGTAACTCCAAAGTGTTACAGGTGATCTACAAAATAAATACATTTTGAACGGTAAATATATTGCCAAATACAAGTTTACCTATTTGAAAAGGTAAAAGACTTATTAAAAACTGTGAAATAATAAAGAACCATGACCATGACCAAAGTGAAAAGGAGATTTAAAAATACATTAACAAACAGATCAACAAAAATCTGTGATTCCCTAGATATAAAGTTTTTTCTGTAAAAAGTAAAGGTACAATTTTAATAAGGCTATCTTGATAATTATAATGTATATTTATAAAATATAAAGCATTTAAACCGGTTTTCATTATAGTATATCATTGATAATATCCCTGGATCCCGCGTACCAAAAAAATTTATTAATAGCAAGCTGAAAATTTGTTAATTGCTTCATCAAGTCGGACAAACTTTGATGTACGGGAACACTGGAACAGGGGAAGTTTTAATTGAGGAACGTGATTTTAATTGTGCAACGTGTCATCCTGACAAGTTTATGATTGTGAAAACTAGCAGGTTGTTTTTAAGTTTAATCAATAGCAAACTTTAGATAATATATGAAAAAATGTTTGTCCGAAAAATATGTTGGGCATTTGAATAAGCCCGACACGTAGAACATATCAAATGTCACTAATTATCTTCTTCTTCTTGCTCTTTATAAGCAATTCTGCTTGTTAATTGGCGGATTGATACCTCTATGGAAGGTTGTCACTCTATCTTTTGCGCGGTTCGGCCGATACTTCTCACGATACTATCACGATCTGCCGATTGGTGATTTATCTCGTACTATTTTGACCACACGTGTCTCCCCCATTCTGGTTATGTGGTTGTTCCATTCTTTTTTTCTATTTAGTGTCCATTCATTTATACACTGTACGTTACATTGTCTTCTAATATCTTCGCTCCTCTTTCGATCTCTCAGTGTATTTCCTGTAATTCTTCTCAGTACTCTCATCTCTGCCGTCTCCAGTAGTCTTTGTGTTGTGGCTGTATCGGGTCTTGCTTCTGATGCATATGTCATTATTGGTCTTACACTGGCTTTATACATTCTTGACTTCATCTCAGTGTTAATATGTCGGTTTCGCGATATAGTGTTATTAAGGCATCCTGCCAATCTATTTGCTTTTTGTACTTGATATCTCACTTCTTTGTCTAGGTCTCCGTAACTTGACAATGTAATTCCAAGATATTTTACTTCCATTACTTGTTCAATACTGATACCATCAATTTCTATTTTGCATCTGATTGGTTCTTTACTGATTACTATTGTTTTGGTTTTCTGAGATGAAATTGTCATATTTAATTCTTTTGCTCTTATCTGTGGACTAATCTTTGCAGACTATCTTCATCTCGTCGTCTGCGTAGCAAATTATTTTTGCTTCTTTGTTTCCCATTCTATATCCTCTTCCTTTGTTGACATTTTTGATGATTTCATCCATGATTAAATTGAAAAGCATAGGTCTCAATGAGTCTCCCTGTCTTATTCCGCTGCCTATATCTATAGGTTCTGTAAGTTGTCCATCTATTCTGACTTCCATTTTGTTGTTTTGGTAGATGTTCTCAATAGTTTTTATGTTATCTAGAGGGACGTCTCTATTATACAGAAGATGGATTACATCTTTGAGTCTTACTCTGTCAAATGCTTTCTTTAAGTCAATCAGACATAAAAATGCTGGTCTATTATACTCTGGTGATTTCTCAGTAATTTGCTTTATGACGAAAAACCCTGTTGTTCATCTGCTAAACTTATCCTCTGATTCATTACGTCTTGTAAGATTTTAGTTGTTGTAAGTTTTAAAGGCTAATTTTCACAGATCCGATATCCGAAGACACGAAATACGAATTTTTTCGTACGATTATATTTGATTGTCGTATCCGAAATTTTTTGACATTTGTGTAATATGTCAGATTATTCCATGGATTGATATTTGATACAAATGTTGGATATTGAACAGGAACAGATAGATAGTTTTATTTCGATTTTATTCTTATTATTGTTTGGATCATCATGGATTTGTCAAATTATCTGTTTGAAGAGGATAAAAATGTGATTTATTGTTAGAAGTACCATCACATCCATTTATAATTAACTGTTTTAATGGGAAATAAGCCACAATTTTACTAAAAAATAAAATCATTTTTTTTATTAAAATTGTGGCTTATTTCTCATTAAAAATAGTTAATTACAAAAATGCCACAAGAAAATAGTTTCAGAACAACATCCATTTATAATTACGATTTTGTTGTTCCATTTCAATATATCAAAAACATAAACACTTTACAAAAGTAAGGTTATCAATACGTTCAAGATAGAATGTCAACAGTGTCAAAATTCTTCCGATTTTCGTGCAAAAGTTAAAATAATTTTAACTTCTTCCGATGACTTTTTAATTTCGTACGAAAACCCAACTGTCACTTTTCAGCCAATGAAATTCTCTGAAATTTCTATCGTATCGTCGTACCGTCGGACATCGGATCTGTGAAAATCCACCTTTAGGGTAGTATTTAACAGGTTGATACTCTGTACATTTTCTGGCTGCTTTTATCTCCTTTTTTGAATAGTAGAATTAGATCGCTCGTTCTCCATTCTTCCGGTATTTTATTGTGTTTTATGATTTTGTTAATTAATGTTGTTAATTGTTCTGTCATTGCTGCTCCACAATATTTCAGTAATTCGTTTGGTATTCCATCCTTACCTGCAGCTTTTCTGTTCTTCAGCTTTTCGAGTGTTTTTCGTACTTCATTTGTGGTAATTTCTGGTGTTTCCGGTTCTAGCATCATTTGTTCTTCCTCTGCATAGAGCTTTTTTAGATAGTCAATCCATGTATCCTTTTTTATGTGTTTTAGTTCTATTCGTTCCTTTACCTCCGTTCTTTGACCTCATATAAAGCGCCATATTTCCTTTTGGAGACCATAAAAATCATGTTCCATTTCTTTCCAAAAACGTTCCCCGTGATCATTTTTTATTATTCTTACTACTGAATGTGTTTCGTTTCTTATAGTCTTATAATTATCAAATGCGTCGTGTGTTTTAGACAGGAATTATGGTGGTGGTAAATAGCGGTCTGATTTTTGCATTAGAGTTTAATAAAAGGGTAACAAATCAATTGGAAGTTCTGTTCGACCAAATACATCTGACGTTTTCGTAGTCTGACGTTCCAAATTTTTAACCTGTTCCACAATTAAAACTTCCCCTGTTCCAGTTAGTGTTGCTCAAATGCAAGACCAAGACGAGACTTACACAGTCTTGATCTTGGTCTTGCGACAGTACACCTGGTCTTGGTCTTGGTATTGCGCTCCAGGTCTTGGTCTTGGTCTTGGTCTTGCATCAAGAGTCTTGCAAGTCTCGCAGTTGCCCATTAGCCTATTACATATCTTAGAACAACGTAACAGAGTAGGTCAATTTTAAGCTTCAATATCACAGCCATAGTAAAGACCAACCAAATTAATATATATCTAAACAACTGACACCGGGTGGGGTTTGAACTTACGATCTATGCGATCCGTGTCTATATTCCAACTAACCAAAGTTTATTAGGAACTTACGTATTTTTTCGTGTATTTGCCATTGACAATGTGTGATTTGAAAAGAATTCAATTCACTGACAGATGTGCACAATATGAAGGGTCAGGGGGAAAAAGGATGAATGTCAATTTTTGTCATTTTGAGGTTGTTGTGCAATCTGTTAGCTTAGAAAGAGTACTATCAACCTGTGAATGGAGAAGGGGAAATAAATATGATAATCGTCTTAAAATCACGTCACAAGATTGGACGCAAGAGGTAAAATCAATGAATATGTAACTTTGTTTTTCATCTGGCCCTTCATATGTTAACGCCAGTTCTCATTTTGGTACCGAATACCAAACCGAGAATTATACACTTCTCCAAGAAATTAAGGCACTTCCTTAAAAATTGGTCATTTTTTATGTCTCGAATTTCCTAAACCTGTTTTCAGATTTAAGTGATTTTTTAATATTATATAGCCTTATTCGTTAACAATATCGCTGTAACAATATTGTTGCTAGAAGTTAAATTGTCGTTGTATATGTACCCGATAACTTATCGGTACTAATGAGTGTACCAATCAAACTGTGCTTTTTTCTCAAAGTTAGCATCATCCTGTGGAATATTCTAGCATTTATAAAATACTGAAATTAAAACCCAACTACAGTCTGATATTTTTTTTCATTTTGTTTTCTCATTCGCTAATGTTGGATAACAGTAAAGTTGAGTATTTTAACAACTAGCCATGTTTTTCATCAATACAGGGTGTTTTTAAATAAGTATGGCAAATTTTAAGGGGTAATTCTAAACAAACGGGTCATGTTACCCGTATGCGCGCCAATGGTGAATATTAAATTCTTAATTGTATGTCAAAAATGCGTAATAACTACCTCTTAAAACCCACCAAATTTCATTTGCATATCTCAACCGGTTTTAGAGCAATAAATAAATCGTCAGTTTGTAAGAAAAATTTTAACACCCCCTATTTCGGAAACGAAGCATTTACGAACATACAGTTATAATGCAAACTGTCACATTATTTTTCGTGCAGAATAACCCTTTAAAGTTTGCCATACTTATTTAAAAACACCCTGTATTGATGAATAACATGGCTAGTTAAAAAAGTACCTAACTTTTTATTATCCAACATAAGCGAATGAATCAAAAAACAAAATGTTAAGAAAACCTGAGGCTATAGTTGGGTTTTAATTTCAATATTTTATAAATGTTAGGATATTCCACAGAGTGATGCGTCTTTGATAAAAAAAAATACTTTTATTGGTACACCCGGTGTACAATGACAAACATGTCTAGGAACAATATTATTACAGCGATATTTATACAGAATAAGGCTATATTATTATCAAACATTAAAATCAAATAAATAAAAAATCAAATTATCAACCACTTAAATCGAACAAGATTAGGAAATTCGAGAGACCAAAAATGACCCGTTTCTTGAAATACTGTGTATATCAACCAAAGAGTAACAAAAGAACAGTTGATTGATAAAACAAATGACCAATTTAATTTAACTACCTACAGAAAAAACAGCTATAAATGTCCTTTTGTTTTCCATGTATTTCACTGTAAATATTTCTTTGTTGAATTCCTCGTAAATATTTGGGTATTTGGTTACACGGTATATTTAGCCGGCACGGCATTATCTGTTATAGTCTGTCTCCTTATCGTAATCACACTCACCAGAAAAAATGTACATAATAGTCTTATTCTATATATCGATATAATTTGTCGTGTAGTCGTGTTTAAATTCCTAGAAAACTAATAAAGGAAAAAAATGAACTACATACTTATTAGGTGGTATACTTTTTATCAGCATATGACATATTTTTTTAAAATTTCGATACATTATAGGTCTGGATCCCGCGTATGAAAAAAAATTGATTAATAGCAAGCTGAAAATTTGTTAATAGCTTAATGGTCTCTAGTCGGATAAACTTTGATATATGGGAACACTGGAACAGGGGCAGTTTTAATTGTGGAACAGAATTAAACTCTCCGAACAGAGATTAAACTCTCATGCAAAAATCAGACTGCTATTTATCACCTGTCATAATTCCTGTCATTTGACATATTCTACATGTTCCACTCATTAAAACGCCCATTTGGTGATAAATAGCAGTCTGATTTTTGCATGAGAGTTTAATCTCTGTTCGGAGAGCTTAGGTCTGTTCTGTCGGACAAAATACATGTGCCGTTTTCGTGGTCTGACCGTTCCAAATTTTTAACCTGTTCCACAATTAAAACTTCCCCTGTTCCAGTGTTCCCATATATCAAAGTTTGTCCGACTAGACACCCTTAAGCTATTAACAAATTTTCAGCTTGTTATTAATTAACTTTTTTGGTACGCGGGATCCAGGCCTATAATTACTATTATTCTTAATTAAACTAAGAAAATTTCCTTTCCCAAAATGTATAACCGGTTGGAACAATACATAATGTTCACGACATTGTTTGTTATGTTTTGTATTGGCTGGTTATTCTAACTCATTTTAGGTGTTTATTATTGTGTAAATGAACTTTAATCTTCAGCAGTTATTGTTGCTTATTTGATGTGAAGTACCTATCTCCTATGTTACTAGACTTGTAGTATACAATTATTAACTCGTTAGATCCGTCAACAACACACAAAAGTAAAATACAAGTTTGCTAGTTAGACTTGAAATAAATTAGAAAAACTGAATCGTTTTCTGTATTACATATTTCTCTTATAATGAATAAGTAATGAATATATTATACCCTATGGAAACAAAGCCCCTAAAACACATGAAAAAACGAAAAATTACTGGCCGCTATTTTTCAACTGGAATATTTGGTCTATGACCGATCATATTACCCGTATGTACGCCAATGGTGAATATTAAATTCTTAATTTTATGTCAAAAAATCCGCAATAACTATCTCTTAAAACCTACCAAATTTCATTTGAATATCTGAACTGGTTTTAAAGCAGTAAATAAATCGTCAGTTTGTAAGAAAAAATTCAACATCCTGTATCTCGGAAACGAAACATTTGCGGACATACGTTTATAAAGCCAACTGTCATTATTTTTTCATACGGAATTACCCCTTAAAATTTGTCGCATTTTTTTAGAAACACCGTGTATTGATGAAGAACATGTCTAGTTGTTAAAGTACCTAACTTTTTTATTATCCAACATAAACGAATGAATCAAAAAAGAGAATGTTAAGAAAACCTGAGGCTATAGTTGGGTTTTAATTTCAGTATTTTATAAATGCTAGAATATTCCACAGGGTGATGCGAACTTTGAGAAAAAACAGAGTTTGATTTGAACACCCGGTATACAATGAAAATTTACCTGTTTAGCAACAATATTATTACAGTGGTATTGTTATATAATCAAGCTATAACATTTTCAAAAAATCACTTAAAGCGATCAACAGGTTTAGGAAATATGAGACATCAAAAATGACCAAATTTTTAAGTGGGACGATTTCTATGCACGTAAGTTTATTTGCAGATGACATGGTATTAATAGCAGAAAACAGAGAAGACCTACAGAACAATCTTGAAATCCTAGAAGAAGAACTATCAAACATAAATATGAAAATTATAATACAGAGAAAACAAAAACAATGATAATTTCAAATACGAGGAAGACACACGCAATAGAATTAGACGGGAAACAACTAGAGCAAGTGGAATATTTTAAATACCTAGGAGTAATAATCGAATCAAATGGTAAACAAGACATGGAAATAAACGAGAGAATGGGACGAACAGGAAGCTTATTTAACGCTATGAAACAACAGTTTTGGGGAAAAAAGAGATACCGGAGAAAGTAAAAACGGCAGTCGTTAAATCAGTAGTTAGACTAACAATCATGTATAGCAGCGAGACATGGACATTGACGGGGAGACATAAATCCAGAATCAATGCTATGGAAATGAGGTTCCTGAGGAAAATAGCGAACAGAAAGAGGACAGACAAAATACGAAACGAAACAATTAGACAAAACCTAATACTAGAACAAACCAATGAAAAAATAGTGGAGGGACAACAAGATGGTTCGGGCACGTGTGTAGAATGTCGAACGAGAGTCTAACAACGAACGAGTGTTCGAAACGAGAGTGCAGGGGAAAAACAAAAGAGGAAGACCAAGAGTTATGTGGGTAGATGAAATCAGGAAAGAAGTCGAGAAGAAGGGATTGACATTGGAAAGTGCAAGAAACCTAACGCAAGATCGGAAAGCATGGAGACTACAATGCCAAACTCAACTCCACCAGCCTTACACCTAAAGGTAGAAAGGCTTACACTAAGTAAGTAAAAGTAAGTTTTTAGTTCTAATTGTCGTGATTTAACTTCTAAAAGATTCTAGTCTGTTCTTGTTCTTAAACTTCAAATAATTATTGGAAAGAAGAAATAAAACAAAAAAAAATAGAAAAAATAGGCACGTATTTTAAAAATCGCAAATATACTTCAAAAATATTAAAATATACAATTTAAATAAAAATTTGTTGCTAAAAAAAATAATTGGTTAAATTTTTGGACTTTAAACTCGTTAATTATGCTTATTACTACCATAATATACATACATACATTAAAAAACAGTCTATGTTATTATTTTGTTTAAAACTATTTTTCTATAAATCGTGTAGTTTCTTTACATAATCCAAATTAAACTATTATCACTGGGAACTACCGTGTAAATTGAATGTTTTTACAGTATAGTTTGTTGGTTTACTTATTTATACTGATTGTCTGATGATTTGCATATTCCAATGCCAATTTTCAGTTTTATCACATTTTTCTTTCTGTTTACGAGTTTGAGAGAGATTTTAGATATTCTTTATCTTCAGTGACGACAATAATTAATATATTATTTGTTATTAATAAGGTATCTTGTTAGAGCGGCCTTACTTCGTTTAATTTTGAAAAAAACATATTTATTGCATCATACTGGCACAAAACAAAATTTGAAGAGTTACCTACTAAACTTACGTGCATAGAAATCGGCCCACTTAAAAATTTGGTCATTTTTGATGTCTCATGTTTCCTAAACCTGTTGGTCGATTTAAGTGATTTTTTGAACAGGTTATAGCTTGATTATATAACAATACCGCTGTAATAATATTGTTGCTAAACAGGTAAATTTTCATTGTATACCGGATGTAACACCCAAACTGTGTTTTTTTTTCTCAAAGTTCGCATCACCCTGTGGAATATTCTAGCATTTATAAAATACTGAAATTAAAACCCAACTATAGCTCAGGCTTTCTTAAGATTTTCTTTTTTGATTCATTCGATTATGTTGGATATTAAAAAAGTTAGGTACTTTAACAACTAGACATGTTCTTCATCAATATACGGTGTTTCTAAATAAGTGCGACAAACTTTAAGGGGTAATTCTGCATGAAAAAATAATGACAGTTGGCTTTATAAACGTATGTCAGCAAATGATTAGTTTCCGAGATACGGGATGTTGAATATTTTATTACAAACTGACGATTTAATGGTGACGAGCGCTAATGGTGAATATTAAATTCTTAATTGTATGTCCAAAAATGTGCAATAACTACGTCTTAAAACCCACCAAATTTCATTGGCATATCTCAACCGGATTTAAAGCAATAAAGTAAATCGTCAGTTTGTAAGAACAAATTCAACATCCAGTATCTCGGCAACGAAACATTTGCGGACATACGTTTATAAAGCCAACTGTCATTATTTTTTCATGCAGAATTAGCCCTTAAAGTTTGTCGCACTTATTTAGAAACACCGTGTATTGGTGAAGAACATGTCTACCTAACCTACCTGTTAAAGTACCTAACTTTTTTATTATCCAACATAAACGAATGAATCAAAAAACAAAATGTTAAGAAAGCCCGATGCTACAGTTGGGTTTTAATTTCAGTATTTTATAAATGCTAGAATATTCCACAGAGTGATACAAAATTTGAGAAAAAACACAGTTTGGTTGGTACACTGGTTGGTTGCTGTTTAGCAACAATACAAGTGGTATTGTTATATAATCAAGCTATAACATTTTCAAAAAATCACTTAAATCGACCAACAGGTGTATGAAATATGAGACATCAAAAATGACCAAATTTTTAAGTGGGCCGATTTCTATGCACGTAAGTTTATATCGCGTTTTTATAGCTGTCGCTGCTTGCCCTCTCTCAAGCGGTTTCTCTATTCATCCTTATTTTTTCCAGCTGCCTTCTTCTAGATGCTCCTTTCCATAGTTTGTTCTTTTCTACTTCATCCTGTAACGATCTTCTGGGTCTTTCTCTTTTGCGTCTTCCTATCGAGCTTCAGTCAGTAACTCTAATTATCCATCTATCGGGTGGTGCCCTGCTGACATGACCATACCATATAAGAAGCTTTTCTTCGGTGTAGGTAATAATGTCTTGATAATAACTGACATTATTCTTCTTATCTCTTCATTTCAGATTCGGTCTGCCCTCGTGGCCCTACTGCATCTTCTCCAAAACTCTAGGTTCTGGTTTCTTTTGTTGACTATCCAGTTTTCTGCTCCATACGTCATAATACTATATGACTATAGTCCGTCTCACCTTGACTTTACACTATAATGAACATAGGTAACGCACTCCTTATGAGAGTTTTTAGCGCGGTGGTGCCGATTTTATCAAAAAGAATTTGTAATTGAACCTTAGAGAGATTAAATTAAAACTGTTTTAGAAGGGCAATCTACAATTTTAGGATTCATATGCGTTTAAGTTTATTTGTTATACTATAGTTATTACACATGTGAATCCTAACATTGTAGATTGCCTTTCTAAAACAGTTTTAATTTAATCTCTCTAATGTTCGATTACAAATAATTATTTTTGATAAAATCGGCATCACCGCGCTAAAAACTCTCATAAGTACTGCATTGTCTATGTTCCTTATACTATGAAGTCAAGGTGAGACGGACTATAGGGTGTTAAAGATTCTTTTTTTCATGGTATTTGTTTATATGTGTCCCATAATACTCCATTTAGTTGTCTTATGCAGTTTTTGGTTTGACCTAGCATGTTCTTTATATCTTCAGTTACAGTGCCGTCTCTAGAAATAGTGGAGACTAGGTACTTGAAGGTTTTTTGTGCTCTTCATTCTTGATCATCTGAGAGTTCGAGATCCGGAGCATAATCCGATCCGGTTACTATGTATTCTGTCTTATTGAAGTTGATTTCTAGTCCATTCTCTACGTACATATTCTTTTGTGAGATTTCTAATTATGTAGGAGAGGTCTTCTTCATCTTGCGCCATTACTACCTGGTCATCAGCGAAGCTTAATGTGTACAGATATTCGTCCCTGATAGGTATACCCAACCCATTCCTCTGACCATTCTTTTCCAGGGCCTATGTACCATTTCTAGAAATATTTTGCATAGTGTTGTTGACGTATAGTCTTTTAATACATATACTCTTGGTTGTTTGAAATTTGTTTAGGATTTTATTTTTCACTTTTAGAGCCACCGAGTTCTACAAGTTTATTGTTGCTTGTATAAGTCTGTTCGGTATGTTCATTTCTTGCATGGATTTTCATAATTCTTGGGATGGAGTCGTATGCCTTCTTGATATCGATGAATGTTAAATGGACTGATCAGTTCTTAGCTATCTTCTTTGCAATTAATTGCTCTACCGTTTATGTATGATCTAGACAGGACCTGTCAGCTGCAAAACCCGCTTGGTCTTCGCCTATTTTGCCTTGAATGTTTTCTTCTAGTTTTAGTTTGATCAATTTACCGTATATTCTACCCATAGCATAGTTAATATGTCACTGATGCCTCTGATGTTATATAGGCTTGGGTCCACTCACTTGGGGGCTTATCTCCATTGATTGCTCTTTCACATTTACAATGTCTCACAACTTACATACTAACATTAGAAATTATTATACCATACGTACCTCACACAAAAATATTCGATTTTCAACGTCTCCACAGTAGAGATGTTGAAAAAGTATTTATTCGTTACAAAGTACTCGTTACTTACGAATACCGAAAGTAACGATTACTATACAAAGGAGCAAATCGTTACTTTTACGACCGGTATTTTACGAGTGTTATCGATTATCGTTATCTGTATGAAGCGTTTTAAGGGTGTGAGCCTCAGAGCCTCACACTGTGAGGGTGAGGAGAAGATAGAAGATGAAACAGGGAGGTATAATGGAGGTAAAATATGTAATGCATGTCATTAACAAAGATCGAATGCGAGCACCTATATTTTTATCTAGATCTATATCTATACCTATACAAAATACCTACCTACTGAGAAATACGATTCTCGATATGATTACTGATACTCAAATACACAAGTAATCATAGTAATCAAAGTAACTAATACTCTAAATGATTACTTTATACAAAAGTAACGATTTGTAACGAATACTCGAAAGTAACTATAATCAACATTACTTCTCCACAGCTGGACAGTGTAATCCATAGGTTCTTTATTTCATTACTAACTTGATCAATGCTAACTTCATTATCTTCCAGTTTACATCTTATTTGTTCTTTACTGATTAGTATTATTCCAGTTTTCTGAGTTGAAATCGTAATGATAAATTCTTCTGCTCGTGTATTAAATATGTGAACTGTTCTTTAAAGGATATCTTCATTTTGGGCTATCAATATTGCATCGTCTGCATAATAGAGCATTTTAGTTTAAATAATAAAGACTGCCTTTTCCTCAATTTTAGTTTCGTTGTTCGCCATTCTGAATCATCTTCCTTTGGTCAATCCTCCTGTCTTATTCCATTGCATGTATCGGTGTCCCCGAAAATAGTGCGTTCCTTAAAGGTATAGATAGAAAGCACCATGTAGAGCAAAAAAGTCATAACATTTTTTTCTAAATGCAACCGTTTGGCTAAAGAACCAAAATACATTTTGGTATGCAAATTGAAATCTGACAACTACGTATACAAAAATCTAAACATAAACAATCACAATTCAAAAATAGTTGCAGTATTTAAGCCATAAGTATTTACATTAAGCCCTGTCTTCATCCTAAACAAACAAACAAATTCTTGAAAGATGAAGTATGTAGTTTTCAATCCTAATACCAATATTATTAATATTTAAAAATATTAAAATATTACTAAAAGATTTTTAAATTGAAAACTTATTGGTCCATTTTCTTGGTAACACCTCCATGGCTTCTAAAATTTGCAAGCCAGATGGATGCTGAAGCGAAGAAGACAAGAGGGAATTCAAGCAACTTACAATTCACGACCCCGTCTGTTCAGCTGGTAAATTCCAACAGAAAATGGACCTAAGTTACTCAAAGAAGTTACGACCAATATAAAAATAAAATAAAAATTCCATTTTTATTCAGTTGCAATGCGAAAGCAAAACAATCTTATTTTTCACTTAAAATACGGAGAGCAGTCCAGCCCTCTGAATCGACGATTTTCGACTCTTGTTGGAGTCTCATCGGAGAGAACGTAGGCCTGCTTCTCCATACTTCAAGTGATCAACACCGAGAGTTCATCCCCCACATCGCAACTGACGTGAATGGACTAGGTGACTAGCGTCATCTGGCAATTGAAAGATGAAGTAGTTTTCAATCCTAATACCAATAGTATTAATATTTAAAAATATTAAAATATTACTAAAAGATTTTTAAATTGAGAACTTATTGGTCCATTTTCTTGGTAACACCTCCATGGCTTCTAAAATCTTTTAGTTATATTTTAATATTTTTAAATATTAATAATATTGGTATTAGGATTGAAAACTACTTCATCTTTCAATTGCCAGATGACGCTAGTCACCTAGTCCATTCACGTCAGTTGCTATGTGGGGGATGGACTCTCGGTGTTGATCACTTGAAGTATGGAGAAGCAGGCCTACGTTCTCTCCGATGAGACTCCAACAAAAGTCGAAAATCGTCGATTCAGAGGGCTGGACTTCTCTCCGTATTTTAAGTGAAAAATAAGATTGTTTTGCCTTCGCATTGCAACTGAATAAAAATGGAATTTTTATTTTATTTTTAAACAAATTCTTGTTTTGTTGGATTTTCAAACATGGGGTGGTACAATTATTTTGCAGGTGTACCTGTCTGACCTACATTTGTGGTGTCAATAAACTAAATCACAAACAGTTCTTGTACAGTGATGCCAAATTAGTTAGTTTTATGAAAATAAAAGTTCGCTTATATGGCGAACAATGTAATTTTTTTTTGAAACGGTTAACTTTAGAAAAAAATGTTATGGGACTTTTTTGTTCTACATTGTGTATTATATCCATACCTTAAAGCAGCGTTTCCCAACCGGTGGGTCGCGACCCACTAGTGGGTCGTGGACGGTTTTCAGGTGGGTCGCGGCGTGGCTCTTACAGTAGCTGTGTAGCGTATAGTGACCGTGTTCCTTATTTTTTTCTATCATCATGGGTGAGGGATGGGTCGCGAATATGAAAAAACATCAAGAGGTGGGTCGCCAGACATAAAAGGTTGGGAACCACTGCCTTAAAGGAACGCACTATTTTCGGGGACACCCTGGTTCCGTAGGTTGTCCATCTATTCTGACTTTCATCTTAGTGTTTTGTTAGGATGAACTAAACGCATTGGAGAGCTAGGTTACATAAGAGAGGTGTGAGTTGACCTCCAAAAAGATGGCTAGACGATGTGAAAAAAGGCGGAAAGACAATAGCATCAAGTAGCAAGAGACTAATTAAAAAAGAAACGCCAAATGGACATAGGACTGGATAAGTAAGGACTGTTGAAAGAAGAATTTCTCTACCATGCGACTAGAACAGACTCTTTACCAATATCAGTGACTAGTAAATCTAGGTTTACATTAAATTATTTTACTTAATACTTCCGATCCCTAGTCCTTACTACTGTTTTTCTTATTGCCTTATCAATACATTGCATTTCTTTATGATTTACCGGATGTAAACGAAAATCGTATTATCATATAAATATCTGCTCGACTGCTCATCGTCTGCTTTAAAAATTCCGCCACTGTTCTGTTGCAGATATATACTTACTTATATGGTATCATAAAAGTTTTAGACTTTATCATTTGTATGAATTTTCAAGTGTTAATATTTTCCTTAGTGATAAAACTTATACATCTCGATGCGAAGGGTTACCATTACCGTAATTTACTATCAATTATAATTATTGTTGTTGGTAGATATGATTTTGTATAATCAATAATCAAACTATGAGTAGTGACAAAAGTCAAGCGATTTTATGCAAAAAGTAGCACTTCAACTATTTATGAAGTCATATAATCAGCAACAAAACATCATTTTTAAACATTTTCTTTTTTTCTCCATTCCTGTTTATTCTGACCAATTTAAATTTATATAGGTTCAGAATATTATCCAAGAACATCTGTAGTTACCAACACCTGAAGTTACAACAAACGAAGAAATAAACATCGAGGAGGGAGAGGTAAAGAGGGAAGCATTAAGAAAATTAAAAAATAGAAAATCTCCAGGAGAGGACAGAATATCGAACGAACTCCTAAAGTACGGAGGACAAGATCTAACTAAACAACTATTAAAACTAATACAAAAAATAATAGAACAAAACAGAATACCACAAGAAAGGAGATCAAGCATCCTAAAAACCCTCATCAAAAAAGGAGACAAATCGGACCCGGAGAATTACAGAGGAATTAACTTATTAAACACAACATTAAAATTAACAACCAAAGTAATAACAATCAAATTGAATGAAATTATAACATTAGCAGAAGAACAACAAGGTTTTAGGTCGGAATGGTCATGCACTGATGCTATATTTATAATGAGGCAAGTTCAAGACAAATCGTTGAAATACAACAAACCGACATATTTATGTTTCGTGGACCTTAACAAATCATTTGACAGGGTCACATTAAAGGACGTTAGCCATTTGTTATACACAAGAGAGGTACCTCTAGGAATAATTAAAACGATCGAAAACATCTAGGGATAAGACAGGAGGATTCCTTGAGTCCTTTATTGTTCAACCTGATCATGGACGAAATAATAAAAAAGTGAGAACTAAAAAATGATAACAAATGGGAGAAAAACAACTTAAAATAATCTGATACGCGGACGATGCAATACTAATCTCTCAAAGTAAATATGATTTACAACGTATGCTACACCAATTCAACATAATCGCCAGAAAATTTAACATGTTAATTTCCTCACAAAGGACAAAACGCGTGGTTATAACAGCAGATCCTATAAGATGTAAATTGGAGATGGAAGGTCAGATAATAGAACAAGTGATGGAGTTTAAATACCTAGGCATCACTCTATCTAGCTACGGAAGGTTCGAAACAGAAGTGGATAGAGCAAACAGAGCCGCTGGGTGCCTGAATGACACACTATAAAGAATTAAAAATATCGGAAAAGAAATGAAAGGCAGACTTTACAAAACAGTCATCAGACTAATAATGACATACGCGGCAGAAACACGATCCGACACAGAGAGGACAAAAAGATTGCTCGAAACAGCGGAGATGAAAACCCTTCGAAAAATCGATGGTAAGACTCTATGGGACAGAGCTAGAAGTACAGATACACGACGGAGATGCAAGGTGTATAACATTAATAAGTGGGCAAGAAACAGAAGAAGAGAATGGAATGACCACATAAGCCGAATGACAACAAATAGAACAGTCAGGACAGCGAGAGACGGTTCCCCAATAGGAAGACGATCAGTGGGAAGACCACGAAAACGATGGAACGACAACTTACTAGAGGCACATTGAAAAAACAGACAGAATCATGTCGATACAAAAAGAAGAAGAGAAAGAAGAGAGGAGTTAGAAGTGTTTGGGTATCATCTCTTTTATATAAATTTTTTTTATGCTTTTTAATTTCTATTAATTCCCTTATTACAGATTTGGTCCTATTTTCAATGTTAGCTACTTGTTTCATTTAAGTTTATTTTGTGTCCTGTGTTTGTGACATGTTGTGCTAGGGATGACGTCTCCTCATTTCTTCATCTCCTCTGAGGCAGTCGCATCAGGCGGCATCACAATGGGGGCGGCATAATCAGTAAAATCTAATGTAATAATGGATAATTCAAGATTGGGGAGAAGTTGTAAAAATAATTAGAGTTTTGGCCTCACAATGTTTAGCTTTTCGGGGAACAACTTGTCATTTGTTTCAACCTAATAATGGAAACTTTTAAGTTAGTACAAAATTGCTCTCTGAGATTGATCCAGTAATGGAAGAACGTATCAGGCGAATTTAACGAGAGTCTGATAAGTGGTTTGTGACTTATTTAAGCAGCAGTAGGCAAGATGAATTGGTAAGTTTAATGGGTAATGTTATTTTAACAAAATTGTCGAAATAGCAAAAATCGCTAAATATTTTTCTATTATCGCCGATTGTAACCCAGACGTAAGTCATATTAAACAACTCTCATTGACGATAAGAGTTGTCGCTTTAAATTCTAGTCAAAATAAAATATCGCGGAATTTTTTACTGTTTTTTTCGAAGCTAGTTCAACCGGTGAAGGTTTAACAGGACTTATTTTGACAAATTTGGAAAAGTTATGCCAAAGCGGTGTAGTATAAATATGTTGCAACATGTAACTATAAATTTGTCAGATTGTGTAAAAATGTTCTCAGCAACTACAGAAAAAATGAAAAGTTACAGACAATCTGGCGAATCTGGCTATGACCAAATGAAAATTACTGCTATGCTAATGAAATTGCAGAAAATCTTGATATAAGTTCCCAATTTCCAGCTGAAAATGAAATTCGAGCCACGAGAAAAAGGCGCCAATTTGATTACGAAAAATCTGTGGATGAGTTCTTAACAGAGGAAGATAAATTTAAAATAAATGGTTTCATCTGTATTTTAGACATTGTCATTAATTCTTTGATGGCCGATTTTCGCTTCTATAAATTTTGATATTTTTAAATGGAGGGAAATAGATGATAAAACTTTAGAAAAATATTGTATGAATCTTCATTCAATACTTTCAAGAGAAAAAGAATAAGAATTGGATATAGATTCAAATGATCTTCTAGAAGAATTGCGTGAATTGCTCAAATGATACCATACTCCATGAAACCTTTTTTAAGGTTTTGAGATTTTGAACTGTTGTACCAAAATACCCCAATTTCTTTATACCCAAATGTAGTTGTATCACCAAGAATTTTATTAACACTGCCTGTCTCGGTAGCTAGTGGGGAAATAAGTTTTTCAAAATTAAAAATTTTTTACGAAGCTCCATAACAAAACTAAAAAATTTAGCACTCATTTCAAGAGTCCTCACTAGCTGCTACTTTAGACTACACCGATCGGATTGACAGTTTGCCAAAATTAAAGTCAGAAGAGCAAAATTGTAATTTTTGTAAATGTTATTTAGTGTTAATACATATTTCATTTAATTTAAGGTATGTTTTGTTTTTAAAATAAAAGTTTTTGTTCATTTTGTGTCGTTTCATTTAATAAAAATAAAAGTTAAGTTTCAATAATGCTTAAGGGGCGGCATTTCGAAGACTTGCGTGTTATTGAAACGCCTCTGACGCCTCTCGCGGCTCTGACGGTTGATATTGAATTATGATTCACAAGTGAAATATTTTTATTTTATCGATAAAATGAATTAGTCAACTTTTGTAGAACTGTCGGTGAAATTAAGAGTTAAAAATATGTAATATACCGACCTCTGCCAGATAGTTTAAATTGTGTATTTTACTGAGTGTTGGGTGAATCTTGAATCCCCAGGAAAGACAAACGATCTCTACGAGATGCGAAAACCTCTAAATTTTAAAGAACCGTTTGGATTGACATGAAATTTGGCATGCACATAGCTAACAAGTCAAAGAAAAAAAGTGATATTGTGCCGATGTGTGCTTTTGCCCTAGGGCTTAGTTTCACCCCCTTTTGGGGGTGAAAAATATATGTTCGAAATAAGTCCGGAAATGGATAAAATAACTAATTCTAAGCAACTTTTGTTCTATAAATTTTTTTTACCAAGTTAATACTTTTCGAGTTATTTGCGAGTGAATATGTTAATTTTTCTACAAAATAACCACGTTTTCAAACGGTTTTTCGCAAATAACTCAAAAAGCAAGTATTTCGTCGAAAAAAAAAATTCTCATCAAAAATATATCACGTAATAAAGTGAAAAACATGGTGTATATATTAGGTCACTATACCTAGTACAAGCAGAGTTATAGCTAATGAAAAATAGGTTCATATTCGTCAAATTACATTTAACGTACCATAACCAAAAACGAAGCACTTTTTGGGGAAAACCCATTTTAGCTTTTTTAAAGTGTTTAAAAAATGCGTATTTTGTTTTTTTAAAAAATTTTTAGCATCAAAAGTAAACAAGTTACGCTCAAAATAAAGTTGGTCCCTTTTTTTGGTAAGAAATCGGGAAAATCACCCCCTAATTAGGATTTCAAGTGAACTTAATTGTTACCACTTCACAAGTTTCTTGACCCGTGTATGTATTGTTTATATGATCTGTAAGTTTCATCGGTTCAAAGACCTTATTTTTGAAAGAGTTGTAGTTAAAAGGGCTTGAACGAGTCACTTATCACGAGTGTATGAAAATTTAGAAACACCGAATCTTAACCAATTTTTGTCTTACAGAAAAAAAATACAAAATATTCAGAAAAGTAAAGACGAGCTTTTTAATTGTTTAAGATTTTTGGTATCTAACAATTTTTGAAAAAAAAAATAAAAAAGCATTTTTTTCAAAATTAAAATTTTTAAAAATTTTACTTTAAAACCAATTTTTTTCAAAAATAAACACTTTGAATCGATGAAACTTACAGATCATATAAACACAACATAATTATAGGAACTTGTGAAGCGTAACGATTAATTTCATTAAGTTGCTAATTGGGGGGGGGGGGGGGGGATGATCTTCCTGATTTTTTTTGCCGAAACAAAACGGACTAACTTTATTTTGAGCGTAACTTGCTTACATTTGACGCTAGAAATTTTTTTATAAAAACAGAAATAAAGGTTTTTTAAACACTTTAAAAAAGTTTTAATGTGTTTAATTTTCCCCAAGAATGCTTCATTATTTGGAATTTTTCGTTAGCTATAACTCTGCTATAACTGACATGTTAGCTATGCGTATGCCAAATTTCATGTCAATCCAAGCGGTTCTTTAAAATTTACAGCAAAAACAGTGAAAGAATCTACTATAAGCACATTTAGCATAAAACCAAATTTACGCCGACTAACACAAACACTATGTAGAGTTAGAGGTGGAAATGTTGTCACAATATTAAATTAAATATTAAATAAGAATTATTTCTAATTCATACCAAGCCACCCCATCTAGTCTGCCTCTTCTTCTCTTTCCTATTGAACTCCAATCCGAAATCTTTGATATCCACCCTGTACGATTTGCAATAAAAAAGAATGTGTGTATACTTTGTACGCACGTAAGAAGTTATACTTCTATTATTATGATTTCAACGAAATTAATATACTTAACAGGTTATTTGTATTTTATTTAAATATTAAACTAACTTTCTTTACCTAACACTTTTAAAAATTTTTATTAAAACGATACCAAAAATATAAAAAAAGAATATGAATCGTCCGGGATTTGAACCCGGGCCTCTTGATCTCCGGTCACACGCTCTACCACTGAGCTAAATTCCTTTTGCTTTGACAGCTTACAAGATTTCTCATACATACTGACAAATTTAATAGACCAAGTGAAGTATACAAAAATACTTTAAATATACTTACTATTATTATAAAATATCTTATTCCCGAGGAAGACAAATCCAAAGACACAAAAATTATAATAAATAATACATTTACTAAGAACACTGATATATCCTTTTATATGATATAATATGACAGCGCTGACAGCGCTGATATATACATATATTGAAAGATTAGCAACGAAATACATACTGTCTGTGTGCGCACGCGCCCGGCATTATAAAATTTCACTCTCGATCGTAAAGAAGTATAACTTCAAAAATAAGAAAGTTACAATATCTAGGACACGTAATGAGGGGACAGCGATATGAAATTCTAAGACTGATAATACAGGGAAAGATAAGAGGCGGAAGGCGTATAGGAAGGTGAGTATCAGAGCAGGGGTAGATACAGTAAAGATAGTGATGATGATATCCAACCTCCGATTAGGAGACGACACTTAAAGAAGAAAGAAGAACGATCTGCTCGTCTCACATATGCCAATACCAAATTAAACGTTTTTCTTCGATGTAGCTGATTATGTCTTGTTATACTGCCATTCTTCGTTTTATCTCTTCATTTCTAATGCAATTTATTGCTGTAATTTTGGACCTGTTTCGTTTGTTTATTAGCCAATTCTCTGCTCCATAGGCCATTATACTACATACCAAGGTGTTATATATTCTCTTCTTTGTATTTCTGGTAATCTGTCTATTCCACAGTACCTCGTTCATTTGTTTAATACCTGTTCTTGTCTGTGCTAATCTGCTGGTTATCTCTTGCTCGGTTGTTCGATTCTTTGAGAGTATGAATCCTAAGTATTTAAAATTTTCAGTGCCGTTAATTTCCCTATCATCGTTCACTTCCAAGTTTCTCACTGGTTCTTGTTATATTGTTGAGTATTTGGTCTTTCTAGGTTTATTTCCAGTCCACTTTTTGTGTATTCCTCTTCTAATTTTCGGAGCATCTAGGACATCTTGAGCCGTTACCACTTGGCCATCTGCAAAAGTTGATGTGTACAAGAAGTTCCCGAATCGGTATTCCCATCCCTTCACCTTTTCTTTTCCATGGTTTTAATATTTGTTCCAGGAATATCTTTAACAGTGTCGGAGATGTAGAGCAACTCTGCAATGAGCCTTTTGTGGTTTTAAATTCGTTGAAGTATTTATTGCCGGTTTTAACTCTTACCCTATTGTTGTGGTAAAGGTGTTTAACGACTTCTATTAACCTCTGAGTTATTCCGATTTCATTCATCGTGTTCCATAGTTCCATAGTTGTTTTCTGGGAACCGTGTCATATGCCTTTTTTGTGGTCTCTGCTCTATGAAAAACCTTCCTGCCGTGAACCCCGCTGATCTTCTCCGATTTGATATTTGTATTACAGTAGACTCTCTCCATAACGAACACGGGTATTATGAGGTTTCGCTTATAACGAGGTACACTAGATGTCCCATGAAATTCCTATTGAACTATAACACCTCTATAACGAAGCATATTTGGTTATAACGAGGAAAAATGAAATCGAAGAATATGTTTCTTTAGCTGTTTTTGGCGTGGTGATGGCCATAAATAAATACCATAACTGCCTGTATACAGGAATGCCCAACTGTGTGCTTATTGAGACCAGTGTTGTAATAAATTCCACCGCCATTTCAGTTCTCGTTATAGAGGGAGTCTACTGTATTAATAACTAATACGTAATATAGTAATATAAGATTGAAAATCTTTAATGTTGACAAAATCCTGTTCTGTTCTTTATTAATTTTGACACAGTTATTTACGTGAATCTACGTCATGCACATTAAACGCATTTCTTCCAATTGATTATACAATTAATATTCATAATACAACAGTTAGCGTAATGATTCATAACGTAAATTTTGTCGTTGTAAAACACATTGAGAACCGACTCTCGTTCATCTGATTAACAGCATCATGAACAAAATTAAGATTCTGATGGCAAGATTGCATGCCAGCTTTCACTATCAATTAATTCATACTATTTATTGTACAAACCAGCGGTTTTTACGTTCTTCGATCACATTAGAAATACCTCTTTTTTTCTTGCATAAAAAATACAAACAGATTGGCACGTAACCTTGGATGGTGTTTATAAGGACACGATCAAGTTTAACAGCAATTCAGAAAAATATGGTTGCAGCGATTGTTTTGAAAATAAACTTGTCTTCAAAAATAAATTTAAATTGGAGGCAGTTTTTGTGTATATTTTTCTCGGTATATACTGAAGTTGATAGATAATTGTTTTTATTTTTGTATAAAATTGCAAATAAATTTTTGAAAGTCATCAAACAATCTAAACTTACATTACTTACATTTACCTATACATTACTTAATTAATATTGCCTTGATTATCTTACGAATCATCATGAAAAGTTTATTGGACACAATTACAATTTATTTTAAACAGGTGTTTAATTTTGATGCCAAACTTCTACGTTTAATAGAAGCTATGCTACAAAATATGAACTGATGTTGTAGATCTCTCTAGATTGCTACAAAGTATCAAAAATAAAATTGTAATAATAATTATTCTCACCAAGGTACAGAAACATCATTCTTGCAGCGCAATAGGAAGAAAAACATTATCGTGGCAACCAGGAGGAAGAGGACTTATGAATGTAGGTCTGCCTAGAGGAGGAATACCATAGACTTGGCAAGACAGCTGATCTTCGAAATCACAAATAACGTCAAAAATTACGCAGTAAAGGTCAAAAACCCAACACATGAAAAAGAAGCAGAAGAAGAACCTCAAGTACAAAATGGCATATGCCGATATGGATGTCAAACTCAAGAAACTATCCAACATCTGACCGGGGGGAATCAAGGCATCTGCTGCCCTTTGGGCCCGCTCTTTGGCGTTCGGCGACCCCAACATCCCGGCGCCCGTGTGCACCGCACACCCTGCACAATAGGTAAAGCCGCCTCTGTTTATAATCTAAAATTTCCTTTTTTTGGTATAATAGGTATTCTCAAGTGTAAAAAGGTAAATGTTTTAGTTTGTTTATTGCAAACATCAGATATAGAAATAGACCAGAAGGATCTGTTTTTAGGTGGATGTGAGAGGTGGCATTCGGATTTTTGCGGATAAAGTTAGGTGATAACTTCGTTAATAATAATTGACTTATGTTCCTTCTCAAATATGCCCAGAACATTAATAAAAAAATAAAATATTTAAAAATTTCAAAAAATTTCGTTTTTTTTTCTACTTTCTTTGCTTATAACTTTAAAACGATTAATTTTGGAACAAAGTCGTACAGGAATAAAACAAAGATAATTAAATTTTCTCTCAGATACGATTGGTTAAAAATGTCTTAATTTAACACCCTTGCTGCAAAATAGCAATAAATATAAAATAAGGGGGCAAAACAAGCCTGTCCTTATAGTCCTTATTCAATGTTTTTCCATCACTTAGGTTACACTTGGAACCTTCCTAATTCACTTAGAAAATTTTTGTAATGTGCTAAAACCGTCCACCAAATTTCATTAAAATTGACTTACTAGATTTTGCATAATAATTTTGCAATCTAAACTTTTTTATAAATTTTTTTTAAAATCTTTCACAACAAAAACTAGAGCATACAAAGATTTGTCAATTTTTTTACATATAAAGAAGCACTCCACCTATCTAATGCACTTTACAGAATTGAAATTGGATTATTTAAGCAGCCTCAGCAATGTTATAAAGTTATAAACAATTTTTTGGCTTATAAACAAATTAGTGCTGTGTCCAGGAGGGGGTGCTACGGGCTCCTTTATTTAGATGGACTTACCCAAGTTTTTTATATATTTTGACCCGTAGAACACGAATTTTTTGGGTAACAGTTGATTCGGATGTCGATAAGATTGTTATAAACAAAGAACTTGATGAATTACATAACATCGATTTTTCGCAAAATAAAACATTTTTTTGTATTTCTTGGGTAATTCTAAGCAAAAAATGTTCTTACAAGTTTTTTCGTAGGATGCATAGTTTTCGAGATAAACGCGGTGGAACATTCAAAAAATCGAAAAATTGCAATTTTTGTACGAGAATAACTTTTGATTAAAAAATAAAACACCAGTTCTGCTGACAGCATTTGAAAGTTTAAGTCAAATTATACCGGTTTTAATTATTTGCATTGCTAAAAATTAATTTTTTTTATTATTAAACAAAGCTATTTTTTTATAAGCCAAAAAATTGTTTATAATTTTAAAACATTGCTGAGGCCCCTTAAATAATCCGATTTTAATTCTGTAAAGTGTATTAGATATGTCGGTTCGCTAAACTCAGACGCAACTGGCTAGATATTTTAGTCGATAATTTTTTTGTTTTTTGCCAATTTTGCAAAAATTGGCAAAATTACTAACTATTTAGTGAATATTAACTATTTCGTAATTATTTTTTGCCAATTTTACTAAAATTGGCAAAATTACCGACTAAAATATCTAGAAAGTTGCGTCTGAGTTTAGCGAACAGATATAGGTAGAGCACCTCTTTATATGTAAAAAAATTAGCCAACTTCTAAATGGTCTACTTTTTGTTCAGAAAGATTTTAAAAAATTTGAACTTTTTTAAAAACATTTATATTGCAAATTTATTATGCAAAATCTATTAGGTCGATTTTAATGAAATTTGGTAGACCATTTAAGTAAGTTATAAGAATTTTCTAAGCGAATTACTAAGGTTCTAAGTGTTACCAAAGTGGTTAAGAAACATTGAATAACAACAGGCGTATTTTGCCCCCTTATTTTGTATTTATTGCTATATTGAAGAAAATGTAATACCTTAAGACATTTTTGACAAGTCGTATATCTAAGGTGACCAACTATTTTTTGTTCAAAAAGAGTACACTTTGCAAGTACAGTGGACTCTCTCTATAACGAACACGGATATTACGAGGTTTTGCTTATAACGAGGTACATTATGTGTCCCATGAAATTCCTATTGAACTATAACCCTCTATAACGAGGAATATTTGGTTATAACGAGGAAAAATGAAGCCAAAGAATATGTTTTTTACCTGTTTTTAGGGCAGTAATGGCTATAAATAAACACCCCAACTGGCTGTATATAGAAATTTCTAACATCTTTGTTATTATCGAGGCAAGTGCTGTAATATGCTTCGCCATCTGCAATAAACTTCTTCCTGTGTATCGACCGATATTGATTATTGTAGGAAATTTACAATTTACGATGGCGAGGTCTCATTGTTCATCATCGACCCCCTAATAAACTACGTAAGAGATATCAAAACATATCAATATTACTGTTGTCTGATATAACGAGATCCTCTTATAACGAGGTAATTAGGCCGCCATTTCATTTCTCGTTATAGAGGGAGTCTACTGTATTTCATAGGCGAAACAAAAAAAGAAGAAAAAAGGATAAAAACTTTATTTTCTTTTAAAAACATATTTTTTTTTGGAGTGCATTTTTTTGCTAAATGAGGATGTTCCTATAATAATGTAGCCACATCCGAACAACTTATTAAATTTGACTGTTAAGATGGCAGATAATGTTTTTACAGGAAGTTGCGACTTCTCACTGCTCCAGTAATCATTCCCTAGTGAAAATCCCTTTCAACGGCAGCATTAATTAGGGTCTGGACAACATAAGCAAATTTCTATTAAAACTTTTAAATTTTCATGTGGGATATGTTCTACTCTAAAATGCCGAAATATTTCTGCCCATCTTTTTCAAGTTCTATTTTCTCATTGTTCAATTTCTTCAATTTTTCTTCATTTAAATAAAAATTTACTCTTCGAATTTCTTCAAAGAGAAAATGGTCATTAATAACAATATCTTTTACTTCCTTCATTACAAATTCGACTGCTGAAGAAAATTCTTTCCATTCAATTTTACTGTTTAGAAGGGTCCATTTGAAACAATTTAATGCTCTAAAGTTAACTATCCATTCTATTTGAAAATTTAAAAAATAGTCACCCTTGTTGCAAAATAGCAATAATTGCGAAAAAAAAAACATAAAAAACAAGTATTCGCATTTTACGTTTTTCAACCATTTATGCTAAACTTAGGACCTTAAAATTTCACCCAGAAAAACTATATGATACAGTTAAACAATACTGTAAATTTCATTAAAATCGGTTCAATAGATTTTGCAAAATAAATTTTGCAATCCAGCTTTCGCAAAAAAATTCATTTTTTCAAACTGTTACAGGACTGAAAATAAAGCAGATAGCAAGTTGAAATTTTTTTTGCTTATAGAAGTGTACTGTACCTTTCATTTGCAATTTGCAAAACTAAAATCTATTAACCACAACGGCGTCAGGAATTTTTTTAAATAAACATTAATTATTGGTGTTGCGCGCAGGACACCGGATAGTTTGCTCTGATTGGGCATTCCAATGACCTTTGATAATTATTGATACATTTTAATTTTTATTACATTTCGATATAAATAAATAAATTTGTTTATTGCAAAATAAAAACACATACTCTATCCTTTGAAATAACACTTTTTTAGCAAAAACTTTCTTTGTTCATATATTTTAACTTGAGAATAAAAGTTTATTATTTTTAAATATATACAATTGTTTAAACAATATTTCACAAACAATAATAAAATTAGTTTGATTTTTGTGGAATTAAAATATTAAAATACAACAAAATATAGAGTAAGAAAATAATATATTAGATGAAGATTGGAAGAAATTTTGGTGGAAATCAACTTCATGTGAATCGAACACCGCTGTCCTGCGCGTAGCACCAATAATTAATGTTTATTTAAAAAAATTCCTGACGCCGTGGTAGTTAATCGATTTTAATTTTGCAAATTGCAAATGAAAGGTACAGTACACTTCTATAAGCAAAAAAAAATTCAACTTACTATCTGCTTTATTTTTAGTCCTGTAACATTTTGAAAAAATGAATTGTTTTTGCGAAAGCTGGATTGCAAAATTTATTTTGCAAAATTTATTAAACCGATCTTAATGAAATTTACAGTATTGTTTTACTGTATCATAAAGTTTTTCTGGGTAAAATATGAAGGTCATAAGTGTAGCATAAATGGTTGAAAAACGTAAAATGCGAATACTTGTTTTTGTATGGTTTTTTTCGCAATTATTGCTATTTTGCAACAAGGGTGACTATTTTTTCAACTTTTAGCTAATTCTATATTGTAGGAAATTTAATTACGCAACTTTTATGTCAGTACATCTTTTCTGGGAAATGAATACTTTTAAAGTTATAATCAAAAAACGAAGAAAAAAATCAAATTTTTCCTTAATTTTTTGACATTTTAATTATTTAAACAATGTTCCGGACCTTTTTGAGAGGGAGGATAACTCAAATATTATTATTTGAGTTATTTTCAAGCAATTTCTGCAAAAAAATTTGAGTCACCTCTCAACGTCCATCTCAAAACAGATGGGCCCTGGACTATTACGTATATCATACAAAATTGAATTATCTTTATTTTATTTCTCTACGACTTTGTTCCAAAACGAACCGTTTTAAAGTTATAAGCAAAAAAGGCAGAAAAAAATCGATGTTTTTCGAAATTTTTAAATATCTTAATTTTTTTTATTAATGTTCCGGGCATATTTGAGAAGGAGCATAAGTCAATTATTATTATTACTGAAGGTGTCACCTAACTTTATCTGCAAAAATCCGAATACCACCTCTCACATCCAAAAATACACGTTTTTTTACAGATTAGTCCTGGTCTAAAACCATAAGAATATAATACATATTTTCCAATTTATTATTTTTAATTTTTATGCATCCATTTATCCATTAAATCCTTAATATATCATAATCATAAATACTTTTTAAATCGATAATATAAATCACTTATCTAATGCTTGATAAACAAAATAATGAAAAAACCTTCACAAACTTCAAACACATGGATGGTAGTTCCCAGTAGATAAATCGTTGATGGAGGTATTTAGACTAAGAGCCGGAGATTCATAAAACTAAATTACCAAAATAAAATCTTATAGGTAGTTTTTGTATGCAAAATGTAGGAGTCCCTAAGAAATATAAGGTTTGTTTATACATACGTATACAGGGTGCACGTAAACGCAAACATGTATACAGGGTGTAACAAAAAGGTAGGTCATAAATTAAATCACATATTCTGGGACCAAAAATAGTTCAATTGAACCTAACTTACCTTAGTAAAAATTTGCACAGGCGCGGATACAGAGGGGGCCAACGGGGCCATGGACCCCCCTATTGTATTTGGTCTATAAGCATTTGTTTATTATTTATTATTTTTTTCTGTCAACTCTTATTTTCAAACGATCAGTAAGTAAGTCTGGACCCCCTATTATGAATTTCTAGATCCGTGCCTGAATGTGCACGTCCCCCCTATTGTATTTAGTCTATAAGCCAAGCGCGGCTCCTCCTTAGGGTCAATTGGTCAATGACCCCCCTAAAATAATCTCATAAAAATACCAATTTTATTAAAAATATCTTTTATCTAAAACTTCACTCTGAAATATAAAATTCTCTCTCAGCAGTCTGCATTGGCAAAACAAATATAATAGATATAATAACGTCGCGCCTCGCGCTATACACAAGCCCGTGGCTGGGCCGTATTTTAAATTGTCTATATACAGTTCTTATGGCTTATGGACAAATGCATGTAAAATAGAAAAGAGACGGCAGATAGCAATTTCGTGGGCGAGAGTGGGAGTGACCTTTCCGTCGTATACCTCTAGTAGAGTCGACGGCCTCACGTTTAGTTAGTTACCGTCTGCTGACCGCACTTCACGGCAGGTCTATATCGATCGCGGCGTATTTGCGTAATTTATTTTGTTTTGTTGGATTTTTTTGTGATTGTAACAAAAACAAGATGAGTGTTGTTGACGAAATAATTGCCTTAAAATCTGCTGGAACACTAAATTATGAACGGCGGCTTGAGAAAAAAGAAAGTGGTCGACCAAAACCAAACATGAATTTAAAACAAACAACAAAGGATAGGGGTAAGGACATTCAAAGATATTTTAAAGAATCAATGTACAATTTGTGTGATTGGATTTGTGGCTGCAGTGTGAGAAATGCATTTTTTTGCTATCCGTGTTTACTGTTTTCGAATGACGCTGTATGGGCGAAAAATGGAGTAACTGACATTAAGCATTTAAAAGTGAAAATTACAAAACATGCCTCTTCAACTACTCATATAAATTCATCAATGAGTTACGCAAGTTTAGGACGTGTTAACATAAGACAGCAACTTGATAGTGTATATCGTAAATCTGTGCATGACTTTAATGAATTGGTATCTAAAAATAGGTATATTTTAAACAAACTAATCGACTGTGTAAAATTTTGTGGAGTTTTCGAAATTGCATTGCGCGGTCATGACGAAAGTGACAGCTCCAATAATCGTGGAATTTTTCTGGGCCTTATCGATTTTGTTTCTGAACTGGATTTAATGTTTAAAGAACACATTGAAAAAAGTACAGTATTTAAAGGAACATCGAAAACAATTCAGAACGATATTTTAGAATCAATGTTAGCCATTGTGCATACTCATATCATGAAGGAGATTGGCCAGACAAATTTTGTGGCCATTCAAGTAGATGAGACCACAGACAGCTCCAATAAAACGCAGATGATTATCATATTGCGATATGTATTAACTGGTATTGTACATGAAAGATTTTGGAAATTTGTTAACCCCCTAGGTACTACAGCACAACATTTAACTAATGTAATATTGGAAGAACTTCAATTATTAAAAATTAATGAAGCACCTGAAAAATTGATTGCCCAAAGTTACGATGGTGCATCAGTCATGAGCGGTAAACTGGGAGGAGTACAAACAAAAATTAAAGAAATATACCCAAATGCACACTTCATTCACTGCTATGCCCATCAATTTAATCTTATCCTCCAAAAAGCGGCGAGTCAACACAAACCGATAAAAATATTTTTTGCAAATTTACACGGATTTTCGTCCTTTTTCGGCCGATCTCCAAAACGTACGATGGTTCTGGATAGAGTGGTTAAAGTAAGGCTACCTAAAGCTGCGCCTACTCGATGGGCTTTCAATACAAAATGTGTTGAAATTGTATACACTTATAAAGATGATTTAAAATCTTGCTTAGAGGAAATTATTGATGAGGAGCAAGATGGTAACAATATAAATCAAGCAACTGGTTTAAAAAGACATTTGGAAGATGAGCATTTTTTATTTTGGTTAAATTTTTTCCATAAAATAATGCCCCATGTTGATATATTGTTTAAACAATTGCAAATGCGAGACATTGATGTTATATCTGTCAAAAATTGTATCCTGTCTTTTAACAACAATATCCAAATAATTAGAAATACTATTTTGGAATCAGAAGTACCAAGCACATCAACAGCAAAAAAAAGAAAAACTACTGCAGAGGATCCAAAGCGACGAACTGCACTTGAAATTTGTGATATTATTATATCTGAAATAAATCACAGGTTTAGTTTCAATGATCATCTCATGATTTCACAGTTATTCTACATAGAGAAATTTGAAGCATACACTACCAACTTTCCGCAAAATATTTTAAAAATGGTGACGGCTAATTATCCCACAGTGAATATTTCCAAACTAAAATCGGAACTTGAAGTCTTATATTGTCGTGAGGATTTTCGCAATAGTGCTGGTGCAGTAGCCATACTTCAGCTTTTTATTAACATGAATTTGTCTGAAACATTTTCTGAAGCAGTGAAGTTATTAAATATTTTGTGCACACTCCCTATGACAACCGTGGAAAGTGAGAGATGTTTTTCTACTTTAAAAAGAGTAAAAACATTCCTGCGTAATACGATGGGACAACCTAGACTTAGTGCCTTGTCTATGCTGAGCATCGAGAAAACGCTTGTCAAGAGCATTCCAAATTTCAATGAGAAGGTCATAGACTATTTTGCAGAACTAAAGGATAGAAGAATTGACTTAAAATATAAAAATATTTAAAGTAAGTTTCGTTTTAATAAATTTACAATTTATTATACTATAAATATTCCTATCTATATATCAGTCAATAACCTGTTCATACCATTTTTCCTATATTTTTTAAAAGATTTACTCTAAAAAAAGACAAATTTAATTTTCGGAAAACTAGGGTAAATAGTATTGAGTTTTATCTAAGTCTGTATTTTTTATCTAAAATATAAATGCTAAAAGATCTTTTAAATACTTTAAAAAATCAACAGTTTGAAGTTTTCAAACCAAAATGACCCCCCTGAAGATTGACCCACGAGCCGCCGCTGCTATAAGCATTTTTTTATTACAGTCGAACCCACTTATTGGAATAGCCTTTGTGCCAGGCAAAAATATTCTTATAACCGGGATATTCTAATAACCGATCATTGGTGGCTAGTTGAAATAAGTGTACCGAATATACGTAATAATGTTATTTACATACTAAGCCAATGTGTAGTTTTACATAATATGCCAATATGTAGTTTTACATACTATGCCAATATGTATATCATATTATATATAAGTATACCTACATAATCAGTATATGTAAATGGTTTTGGGTCTTTTTATGTCAATAATACAGTAGTGTAACTACTACTTATCTATGTGTTAAATACCAAATTACATTATATGCATGTGAATGAATACAGTAGGTAATTAATATGAAATGTATGCAATATGTAGATATGTAAATATTTTCTTATTAAAATGCATATATAACAAAATTACTTATTTTTTCTTAAGAAATTATCGGTAATTATAGCTTTTTTGATGTTAATCCGTGTGGTCATCCTTAATCCATTGGTTGAATCGAAGTTTTATTGGCGAGTAAAGAAAGATCTTTTCTTTTCGAATTTATCAAAGCCATAATTCACATCTTGCAAACAAGTAGGTAAATACTCTCTCTGGGTGAATTCTAATAAACTGCTTCTAACAGACAACAGTGGGTGAGAATATGTACAGAACTTTGTAGACAAATAAAAATTATTTTATGACCCATCATTTGTCGGCGTCGGCTAAAGATCGAATTGGTACTCATAACAAAGTAATAAATATTTATTACCCTAATAATATCTAATCCAGCACTACAGGCCCGTGACGACAAACCATAATACCAAACATAATTTAAATTTTTAGTAAATTCTAAAAAAAAATATTCGTTGACCTGCAAAATATGCTAATAAGCGGTATTATCTAATTAGAACCATTGGAATAATATTCCAATAAACGAATAAATTTATTAAGGAGTAAATAGAAACGTTTCGGGACCTCGAATTTCTATTCCATAAACCGGGATATTCCTATAACAGGGATTCTAATAAGCGGGTTCGACTGTATTTATTATTTTTTTCTGTCAACTCTTATTTTCAAACGATTAGTAAGTAAGTCTGAATTTCTAGATCCGTGCCTGAATGTGCACATAAAAAAAGTTACAGCCCTTTGAAGTTACAAAATGCAAATCGATTTTTTCCAACATATCGAAAACTATTAGAGATTGTTTATTGAAAATGAACGTGTGGCATTCTTATGGCAGGAACATCTTAAAAAAACAAAAGTGAAATTTGTGCACCCCATAAATATTTTATGTGAGTTTTTTACCCCACCCAAGTTCTAACTAAATTGTTATTGTGGTACCATTATTTAAACACACTTTATGTTTATAAAACTTTTTTGCCTCCTAATACTTTTTCGATGCGCCAGTTTTTATCGAGATGCGGCTTCTTTTTAAATATGTATGTTTCAAAATTTCTGAGTACCTAACAAAAGTAAATTATAAAAATAAATTTTCATATTATTACCAGGTCTCTATAATCTTACTAAACCATTTAAAAATATGTGGTGGATTTTACAAATGTTCAAAATATCTCGATAAAAACTGGCGTATCGAAAAAGTACATTTTTGTACTGATGTGAATTAGGTTCAATCGAACTATTTTTGGTCCCAAAATATGTGATTTAATTCATGACCTACCTTTCTGTTACAACCTGTATATTATGTAGTAGGCGTCAGGTAACTTCACATTGCGACATGTCATGTGTCCTATTCTATAGCGATTATAGTAATCCTCCTAGTTATATATCATTTATCTATATTTAATAATTTATTACATAGGTATAAATAAATTATCTTTTTTCATGTCAACTTAATGCTTTTATTAAATCAGGCACTTTAAAAAGTCTTTAATAAATAAAAAATATATGATGATAATGGATTGTTTAAGATTATAGTTGTAGTGGTGCATATTTTATTGCTTTGTTACTCCAATGACAACTCCAGTGTACAATGACGTACTCCAGTAGTGCGTAGTACATAATATATTTACGATTCGAATTCATTGTTTTGTTTATTTAGCATTATCTTGGCAACTTGAAACTAAAAAATTACAGACCCTACATATAATATAAAATATAATACATGAATGCAATAAAATAAGGGTTTACTGATACCAAAAAGATATATCAATTCTGTAAAATTGTACTATCACCTCCAAGCTTTTTAGTTGGTCTTAACTTTCTCAAGTGTTCTACATCGTACTGTTCTTTTCTATGCGTGAGTTTTTCATTTGAGAGAAAAATGGTGGCGACGCCCTGCTATACACACTTCATAAACTTTTATTTCTTACCATAAAGAGAAGTATCCATAGTTCACAAATGTAGTCTAGAGGTAACAAAGTAGTAAACCATAAGAAGGTACCAAAATTCATCGGTACCAAACCATCATCGGTACCCCGTCAAAATACCCCCGTCGAAAAGCTCCGACAAAATAGCCCCGACATAATATCCCGCACACAAAATAGCTCCGACAAAATAGCCTGCAGACAAAGTAGCCGCCGAATAATAGCCCGCCCACAAAATAGCCCCTACAAAATAGTCCCGACAAAAAAGCTCCCCTCAGAATTCATCATGAAATAATCCCTTAACGCTACATTTTTTAGGAAATGGTAATTATCCTCTATTCAGATGTTTATCTTAACCACATTAAATAAAAATAGTGTTTTCAGAGAACTCGAACCCTGTCTTCTCTTTTGATTAAATGTGTTCTGCTTTTCGATTATATTCAATGTTCAAGCCAGCCTCTTGGAAGTTTGAACATTTAATTTAAGCGGAAATCAATGTTTTTTTGTGATATAAACATTTTTGTCTGATTTCTGATAGCAGTAAAATGTATTTTGAATTAAATAAATTACACACATTCTTTTTTTTTTGTCAAATAATTTAAATTAAAAAAAGGGCTTTTGAAAACCTTGTATAAATAAATATCTAAGTGTTTATATTACTGAATAGAGAATTAAATATCCTTTCAAATGAGCTAGCACACGACCCCTATTCTCATTTAAAAATCATCAATTACGTCATCACGTCCAGATGAACGACGTCGCTAGTATGACGTATATACCAAAATATCGTAATTTAAAAATAAAAATCGACCTATTTCAGGATTCTTCCTTAACGTCGCGGGTTTACTAAATAACGAATTTATTCCTTTCATTTGCACCACACTGTATGAGTCAGATTAAATTAAATTATTAGAAGAATTTTTTACTAAGCAACAACATTTTTGTTTAATTTATTAATATTTTGTATTTTGACAACGACGTCCAAAGTGAAAGTCGAAACGTTAATAAAATAATTTTTTAAGTTAAATTGTGGCTGATTTCCCAATTAGAATAGTAATTTAAAATAAATGGTACTCGTTAAAAGGTAAAACTTTTTATTGGGGGTGTTTTCGCAGGGGCTGTTTTAGCCGGGGCTGTCTTGACCGGGGATATTTTGTGTACGATCTATTTTGTCGGGGCTATTTTGTTTACGGGCTATTTTGTCGAGGCTATTTTGTATCCGGGCTGTTTTGACGGGCATTTTTGACGGGGCTGTTTTGACCGGGCCATTTTGACGGGTCACGGCCATCATCAGCAAATACAGGACCACAACAACAGGAAGGAGAAAGAATAAATTGGTTCAAAAACAAATTGTACTACACAATCATTCTTAAAAAAGTTTTATTAAACGATTTACATCGTGTTTTATGTAAAATTATAAGTGTGGAAGAACATCCTCAGCTTGTTCATATTTATGGGGAGTAACCATCTTGCTTCGCAAGATGGTTCTTGCCATAAGGCTTGCCAAACGGGGGTCCCGGGGCATTGCCCCGGTTGCCCCAATGGTAGTTACGGTCCTGCCATCACCATCAATTGACATACGTTAGTATAAGGAAGCAGAATACTGTTGGATTTTTATCTAGATAAGTACACAGGTGATGAATGAAAATCGTAGATTCTCCCACGTCCACTATCTATTGGCCTGTTTGCTTTAAAAATTGTAAAAAGCTCAGAATATAGGTCGTTACCAAGAATTCTGCATTCAGACCTAAAGAAAGTTTTCTCTTTTGTTTGAATAGATGTCGCTAATGCGTCCAGCAGCAAATAATTGTTTATTATTTTACTTAGTGGACAGCCGGACTTAATTCGCCTGACGGTACACCACAGCCAGTTCTGACACTAAAAAGAAGAACCATATTATGTCAACTGATGTTAGTGCAACGGTGGATCCAGAGAGGGGACCATGATACCACCCGCAAATTTAAAAAAATAGCTGATTTTTCGCTATTAGACAAATAAGAATACTTTAATAACGATAATCTTTATGGCACTCAAAAGTGCCTTGAAGTCCCAATTTTAACCCTATTTAACCATATTTCTCACAGATCCCAAAAAAGTGTTTATGCCCCCACCCCCAAAAATCGGTCCTTGATCCGCTTTTGTGCTAGTGGCCCCTACATCGAATTAAATCTTAAACTATCTTTCCTTATTAGAATTTAACATTGAAGTCCATCATCTACGTTTATTTCAAGGCAGCGTAGACAGTATCAAGAGACGGTACTATTTATACTAATTTTTATATCATTAAAACTACATTTTTACTTACAAAAAAAATTATCTATATGTAACAAATAGGAAAAAAATCTCAAATTCGATTTTGTTTCGAAGCCTTGACAGCTTTCAGGATTTTTTCCTAAATTCGAATAGTTGCAAAAACTTATTTTAAATCTAGTCTAATTTAGCTTATTTTTATTAATAGTCCAGGGCGCATCTGTTTTGAGATGGACGTTGAGAGGTGACTCAAATTTTTTTGCAGAAATTGCTTGAAAATAAATCAAATAATAATATTTGAGTTATCCTCCCTCTCAAAAAGGTCCGGAACATTGTTTAAATAATCAAAATATCAAAAATTGAAGGAAAAATTCGATTTTTTTCTTGGTTTTTTGATTATAACTTTAAAAGTATTCATTTCCGAGAAAAGTTGTAATGACATAAAAGTTGCGTAATTAAATTTTCTACAATATAGAATTGGTTACAAATTTAAAAAATAGTCACCCTAGTTGCAAAATAGCAATAATTGCGAAAAAAACCATACAAAAACAAGTATTTGCATTTTACGTCTTTCAACCATTTATGCTACACTTAGGACCTTCATATTTCACCCAGAAAAATATTATGATACAGTTAAACAATACTATAAATTTCATTATGATCGGTTCAATAGATTTTGCAAAATAAATTTTGCAATCCAGCATTCGCAAAAAAAATTAATTTTTTCAAAATGTTACAGGACTGAAAATAAAGCAGATAGCAAGTTGAAATTTTTTTTGCTTATAGAAGTGTACTGTACCTTTCATTTGCAATTTTCAAAATTAAAATCGATTAATTACCACGGCGTCAGAAAATTTTTGAAATAAACAATAATTTTTGGTGCTACGTGCAGGACAGCGGTGTTCGATTTACACAAGTTGATTTCCACCAAAATTTCTTCAAATCTTTATCTAATATATTATTTTCTTACTCTATATTTTGTTGTATTTTAATATTTTAGTTCCACAAAAATCAAACTAATTTTATTATTGTTTGTGAAATATTGTTTAAACAATTGCATATGTTTAAAAATAATAAACTTTTATTATTTAAGTTAAAATATATGAACAAAGAAAGTTTTTGCTAATAAAAGTGTTATTTCAAAAGATAGAGTATGTGTTTTTATTTTGCAATAAACAAATTTATTTATTTATATCGAAATGTAATAAAAATTAAAATTTATCAATCATTATCAAAGGTCATTGGAATGCCCAATCAGAGCAAACTATCCACTGTTCTGCGCGTAGCACCAATAATTAATGTTTATTTAAGAAATTCCTGACGCCGTGGTGTTAATCGATTTAAATTTTACAAAATTGCAAATGAAAGGTACAGTACACTTCTATACGCAAAAAAATTTTCAACTTGCTATCTGCTTTATTTTCAGTCCTGTAACATTTTGAAAAAATGAATTTTTTTTACGAAACTGGATTGCAAAATTTATTTTGCAAAATCTATTAAACCGATCTTAATGAAATTTACAGTATTGTTTTACTGTATCATAAAGTTTTTCATGGTGACATATGAAGGTCCTAAGTGTAGCATAAATGGTTGAAAGACGTAGAATGCGAATACTTGTTTTTGTATGTTTTTTTCACAATTATTGCTATTTTGCAACAAGGGTGACTATTTTTTAAATTTTTAACCAATTCTATGTTGTAGGAAATTTAATTACGTAACTTTTATGTCAGTGCAACTTTTCTCGGAAATGAATACTTTTAAAGTTATAATAAAGAAACGAAGAAAAAATCGAATTTTTCCTTAATTTTTTGATATTTTGATTATTTAAACAATGTTCCGGACCTTTTTGAGAGGGAGGATAACTCAAATATTATTATTTGATTTATTTTCAAGCAATTTCTAAAAAAAAATTTGAGTCACCTCTCAACGTCCAAATGTACTATTATTTTTACAGATGCGCCCTGGTCTATAAAGGCTTTTCTTTACTTCAATAGTTTGCATCAAATCTTTAGAGGTTAATTTGACTGACTTTTCTTCAATGCAAATGAATGAAAATTTGCAGACATATGCATTCGCGGGAACAATACACGAATAGTCAATAAAAAAATTTTTATGTTTATTAATCGTTTAAATAAAAAAAATTATTTTAATGAAAAATGCTTTAATTCTCTTGTTTTTTACAATGTAGAAACTTGAAACTTTTACGGATAGTAGCTAATTATATGAACTATATATAATTTCACTTTTTACTTTAATTGTTTACGTTATGCTTCATAAATAAACAATAAAGTTTCAAATTTTGAACGCTAATGTATTTGTTTATACTGGGTTAGGATAAAGTATGGAACCAAGCAAATATCTTTGAAACGAAAAGAACAATATTTATGAAACTTTGCATGCAAGTACAGTGACGCAAAAGGCATCTGTTGCCATATTTTTTGTTACTATTCCACTTCCGGTTTCACCGGAAATACCCCTAACTTATTTAATTTAAATGGGACACCCTATATATTTTTGCGGATTTTAAAAGAACTTGTTATTTTTAATTCATACATATCAAATTTGGTAGAGAAAATTTGTTAAAAAGTGTCTGTAGATAATTTTTTGTATTAATACAACGTAATAGGAAATAAACGAGTACCATCTATACTGTAGACTAAAATTGTTGTTTACATGCACTGCATGACTTATTTGAATTTAGTATAGTAGGTAAAACTGTTACTGAACTAATTGACAGAAATAAGTTGTATTAAAAATGGTTCATTTAAGTGGAAAAGATCGTATTGAAATATTAATGATAATAGGTTATGGTGAATTTTCATTTTTTGGAAGTGAATTTTCCAAATCCATGGATTGGCCGTAGAGGATTCATAGAGTTCTCTCGTTCTCCGGACCTCAACCCGTTAGATTTTTTTCTTTGGGTTATCTAAAATTACGTGTTTACGTTAGGCGACCAACATACTTGCAGGATTTGAGACAAAGAATAATAAATTGATGAATGTGAACAAATACGTGGAGAAATCTTGCAAAAAGTGACTCACGAATTTATTTATAGGCTTGCACGTTGTTAGGAGGTGAACAGCAAACATTTTCAACATTTGAAATAATTTTTTTTTAATATCATTGGTCTAACGCAAATAAATTAACCTATTTTTTAACTGTAAAGAGATTTACTTCTTGTGTTAATAGTTTTTTCTTCCAAACTTGGTATGTATGAATTAAAAATAACCAGTTCTTTTAAAATCTGCAAAAATATACAGGGTGTCCCATTTAAAGTAAATAAGTTAAGGGTATTTCCAGCGAAACCGGAAGTGGAGTAGTAACAAAAAATATGGCATCAGATGCCTTTTGCGTCACTGTACTTGCATACAAAGTTTCATAAATATTGTTCTTTTCGTTTCAAAGATATTTGCTTGGTTCCATACTTTATCCCAACTCTGTATATAAACCGGCGTTTATTCGTGTCAAATTTCAATACGATACAAAATTTTAAAAAATTCGTGTTTTTATCGTAGTCTTAGAAGAACCACCGGTAGAGGCGTTTTGTGCTATAATTAACATTAGAATTCGTTTTGTCGTATTAATTAATTAAACGTTTTTCTTTAGTTCAATCGTTTGGGTCACATCTTTGGACGTTAATTTGACTGCCTTTTCTTCAATGCAAATGACTAAAAATTTGCAGATATATGCATTCGCGGGAACAATACACGAATAGTCGATAAAAATGTTTTTGTTTATTAATTGATTAAATAAAATAACGATTTTAAAGGAAAATGCTTAAACTCTCTTGTTTTTTACAATGAAGAAACTTGAAACTTTTACAGATTGTAGTTAATTATATGAACTATACATAATTTCAGTTTTTACGTTAATTGTTTACGTCATGCTTCATAAATAAACAATAAAGTTTAAAATATTTTGCCGATTTCGACTACTTTTCATGTTTGTACATCATATGTTTTATACATATTCTAATAAACATTTATATATTTTTTAATGTTTAAAAAGTGTAAGACTAAAAAGTAAAAAATAAAAATATATGAAAAAAATATTTTTAAGAAACGCTTTTCTTTAGTTACGAGTGACTAAAATTAAACATATTATAAAAAAAATCAACTAAAAAGCAAAAAATAAAAAAATCTAACACATTCGTTAAAGAAAAGCGTGGTGCGAAAACCGTTTATTCGCTAAAGACGCGCCACGCTTTTCTTTGACGAATGTGTTAGATTTTTTAATTTTTTTTATTTTTTGCTTTTTAGTTGATATTTTATGTTTAATGTTTAATGTTTAATTTTAGTCACTCGTAACTAAAGCGTTTCTTAAAAATATTTTTTTCATATTTTTTTATTACAACTAGGTACTATCACTGAAGGTCGCTGGCTCCCATTCCATATATCTCGTTGTTGACCGCCAACCCGTAATAGGCGGACGGTAAATAACCGATTCGATGTTTAAAAACGACGCGAGCCGCGTTCCACGCTCATTCAACAAAAAATTCTCGTAGTAGTAACATTTTTAAAAAATCGCAATGGTAGTTCCAGTGGAACGTAAAGTTGGAAGAGTTCTCGAGAAACCAAAACAGTTCGTCGGGAACAACTTAACCCTCAACATCGATGAAAACAAAAGCAGCATCTGCCTTACAGGAAACAACTGTAAAGTGACATTAGCAGAAAACAACGGAAAATTGCAAGTTGTTGGTGATAATTGTGAAATAGTTGTGAGAAAGGGCAACGGAAATATTAAATATGTGGGCAATTGTGGCAAAATAGTTCTTGGTCTTGGAGTTTCTTCTGAGAATGTGAACTATATTGGAAACCGAGGCAATGTGACATCTGTGAATCCAAATGGAAGCAGTGAACTTCAAGATATCAGTTTTGGTGTTAGTGAAAGTAACCACAGAAGAAATACAAATAAGTTTGTTAAAGACGGTACAAGAAATTTAACGGTTAGAAATGCCAATATGATTCAAGTTACTTCCTCTGCCGTACCGAAGAATTTTGAATTACCGCTACCTTTTGTTAGACTTCCAGGAAATCTACTTCGTCGATAAAAAAAAAAGGATAATAAAATGTACAAGTCTTTACACTATCAGTATTATAATTTATTATTGTAATTAAAGAATAAGACTTGGACTGACCAAATCCTTTTTTAATGCCAAAGAATTAATTTATTTTTATATTTATTTATTTATTTTTATTAAAAATTTTTATTGTTATTATTTCGTATTATTTCATACTTCTTTTATTCTTCTAGAAATATTTATTTCTACTTAATAGTAAATAGTAATAATACTTTTATAAAAAAAAGTACATATACTCATAAATTTACGTTTCTTATATTTATATAATAATTTATAAACAATACGGGCAATATAGGCACATAATATATTATTTATTTATTTTATATTACATATTATTATATTATATATGCCTATATTACCATATTGTTTATACATTATTATGTACATAAAAGAAATGTAAATTCATGACTACTTTTTTATGAAAATAGCTGTTAGACATTGTATGTAACAATATGTATATTATACATATAAGGCAAACTATCAAAATATTCAAATTATTGAAAATTAGAAAAATACAAAAAAGTTACTTTTTCCCTTTACTTTATCTGAAGTTAAAATAATTTAAAAAAGTACCTAAACTTCATACATAATATATTTATACATTTTAAAATTGAATACTAAAAGTAAATATAAATAAACGAATTTTGCAAATGAGAAGACAAACACAATTTTTTAAAGATATATAGATGCAGTGTCAGATGTTTATCTTAACCACATTAAATAAGAATGGTCTTTTCAGAGAACTCGAGTCCTGTCTTCCCTGCCTCTTGGAAGTTTGAACATAAGCGAAAATCAATGTTTATTTATGATATAAACATTTTTTTTTCTGTTTTCGGGCAACAGTAAAATGCATTTTAAATTAAATAAATTAAATACATTCTTCCTTTTGGTCAAATAATTTAAATTAAAAAAATGTTTTTGGACACCTTGTATAACTAATTATGTAATTGTTTATAAGAGGCTGTTTTAGCCGGGGCTATTTTAGCCGGGGCTGTTTTGACAGGGGCTATTTTGTGTGCGATCTATTTTGTCGGGGCTATTTTGTTTGCGGGCTATTTTGTCGAGGCTATTTTGTGTTCGGGCTATTTTGACGGGGCTTTTTTGACGGGGCTATTTTGACCGAGCTATTTTGACGGGTCACGCCTTGCGCCTTTCCCTGAGGGTCAGTGGTGTCATGGCAAAATTAGCAGTGCAGGAACGCACTGCTAATTTTTGTTTACAAAACCTTAATTCTCTATTTATTTTTTTTTTCTTTTCTTAACCAGTGTGGGAACGGCGTTCCCACGCGTTCCCACACCATGACACCACTGCTGAGGGTGGATACCGCTCCTTCTCGGGGGTGAAAATTTTATTAAAATAACTCCACAAATCGATAGAAAGGCAAATTATAAGCACAATTTGTTACATCAAGTTATTAATCAATACTTTTTGAGTTATTAAAGATCAAAAATTTTAATGTTTCGTGAAAAAATGCATGTTTTAAAGCGGTTTCTCACAAATCACCCAAAATTGTAAGTTTTTACATAAAAGTTATCATTACCAAAATTGAAGCTTTGAAAAACCTTTCATTATTAAGGCCATCGGTACATAATTCGCAAATATTGTACGGCTATCCCTACTTTTACTGTCTTTACTTGGCAAATTACGTGTAGTAAAATTCCCACTGGTATGGATATGTAAACATTACTTGAATGTCATTCTACTTGAAAATGTCATCATTAACTTAAAGATATGGCTTTTGAATGTTCTTAAATAACTGTTATTTGTATAATAGCAAATTATTAATTCAGTTAATAAATGTGATAACTGTTTCACTAACTATGTATTCAGTGTTTGTAATAATTTATATGTACAACAAAAACTAATACTCAATCGAGAAAAGAGGAAAAGTGTTAAAGTGATTTCTTAATAATATATTGTTACTATGGAACGCTTACAATTTTGAACATCTTTAACAACAAAATATTTGGATCACAGAATATATTATCCTGATGTATTCTCTGCTTGGATCTTCCACAAATAATACACAATAAATAACTTTTTATTAAGTTCACGTCTTAAATCAATTATTTATCAAATACACTTAACTATACAATATATTATATCAATATTATTTAATCAACAACTCAAAATGTCCCCGATGCCATGTCAAATATTTAAAATTGTCACTAATTGTCAATGTCTGACTGACAATATTCTATTCGACTAAGTGCGTTGTAAGACGAAGATAGATTTGGAAAATATTACCACGGACATTGTGTTTATTTTTTTCGAATCCGGAAAAAACCAATAAATATTTTTGAAAAATTTAAACGCATAATGAAAGACGAAATTATTACCGAGGGCCGAAAGTCCCTTAGAATAAATAAAAAGTTTATTTTGAATGAGATATTTGAAATTAAAAATCACACTCAATTTTCTCTTAGTTTTTCATACCTGTAACTTATTAAAATAAACATTATAGAAGTTCTCAGGGACTTTCTGCCCTCGCTAATAACGTAATCTTTCATTCTGCGTTTAAATTTTTTAAAAATTAATTATTAGTTTTCTCAGGATTCGAAAAAAATGCATTGCAGCCGAAAATACGTACCCATCCTCTTAATTCAAAGTGAGTTATAGTAGGTATATGAATGTATTTTTTTTCGGCTAATTATTCAAGCCTAATTAACGCATTTTATAAAATATACTTAATATACAGGGTGTAACAAAAATACAGGTCATAAATTATATCACATATTCTGGGACCAAAAATAGATTGATTGGACCTAACTTACCTTAATACAAATGTGCACATAAAAAAAGTTATATCCCTTTGAAATTATAAAATGAAAATCAATTTTTTCCAATATGTCAAAAACTATTCGAGATTTTTTATTGAAACGTGTGGCATTCTTATGGCAAGAATACCTTAAAGAAAAATTATAGTGAAATTTGTGCACCCCCTAAAAATTTTATGGGGGTTTTGTTCCCTTAAACCTCCCAAACGTTTGTGTACGTTCCAATTAAATTATTATTGTGGTACCATTAGTTAAACTCACTATTTTTAAAACTTTTTTGCCTCTTAATATTTTTTCGATAAGGCAGTTTTTATCGAGTTGCGGCTTCTTTTTTAATATGTTTACATAAAAATTTTATGGGGGTTTTGTTCCTTTACACCCCCAAAATGTTTGTGCACGTTCCAATTAAACTATTACTGCGGTACCATTAGTTAAACACAATGTTTCTAAAACTTTTTTGTCTCTTAGTATTTTTTCGATAAGGCACCTTTTATCAAGATGTGGCTTCTTTTTTAATATGGTTCAAAATATGCCTAAAAATATAAATTATTAATAAATTTTCATACGATTACCAAGTCTAAATAATCGTACTTAACCATTTAAAAATATGTGGTGGATTTGACTAATATTCAAAATATCTCAATAAAAACTGACTTTTCGAAAAAGTACTAAGAGACAAAAAAGTTTTAAAAACATTGTTTTTAACTAATGGTACCCCAATAATAATTTAATTGGAACGTATACAAAAGTTTGGGGGGGTCTAAAGAAACAAAACCCCCATAAAATTTTTATGGGGTGTCAAAATTTTACTATAATTTTTTTAAAAATCCACAAGAAAAAGAAAAAGTTTTCCTGCAGTTGGCTGTATACCATCAATCACAAAATTGGAAAGAAATCCTTTGTAAAAGGTATAATTTTTTTTTTATTATTAAAAATCCCTTAAAAGGGCTACATCACAACAAAACGTTTTCGATTTTTATAAAAAATCATCATCAGTGTTCGATCTAAAAATAAGTATAACCGATTTAATGAATATAAAGTTAGTATTTAAATTTTGACAATGGTTAGAGCAAGTTGGTTATACTTACAAACTGGATGCTAGCTGAGCCACAAAAGAAAAATATCTGGGTAAAAACCATTTACATAAAATATAGATGCCTTAAAGGTACATACTTCAATAAAAAGGCCTGTGATGGTCACATGGCAAACAGGATAATGCCCTAAGGTAAAGTATACAGGTTTCCCAACACGTGGGATCCAAATTGAGTTGATCACATTTCAATGACTTAATGGCAACTGAATGCGAAATGAGTGATGTTTCTGAAAGGTGTTAAAAGACAGATCGACAAATTTAATAATTTTTTTGTAAGATGCTCCTGCCATAAAAGTACCACATGTCTAGTTTCAATAAAACATCTCTAGGAATTTTCGATACATTGGAAAAAATCTATTTTCATTTTGTAACTTCAAAGGGCTGTAACTTTTTTTATGTGCATATTTATACTAAGGTAAGTTAGGTTCAATCGAACTATTTTTAATCCCAGAGTATGCGATTAAACTTATGACCTGTATTTTTGTTACACCCTGTATTTGTCAAAGTACTCAGAAATACAAAATAAATGAGCACCAAAAGAAGTTGTTATCATCAAAATTAAGCAAGTGAACATGAAAATAATAGGACCCTTTCGGAGATTTTGGGAAAAAGTAAAAAATAAAACGAGCGCCGTTTCCACAAAAATTAAAATCTTTAGTAATCCCTATAAAACTTTCTTTACTTTAGCATAAGTAATGACCTTAAACATTTTGACCGATATAGAATGCATATTTTTAAATAATATATACATATATGATTTAAATAATTTTGTAAATTATTTGCTTTTGATAATAATTCCAACAATACTGGATACACGTAAAAAATGATAGAGAACGAAATTTGAGTTTTTCTATTAGCAAAGATTTTACTTGTCTTTTGATTTCTTTATGAATCAAAATAACCAAGATAGAAACGTTTAAGCCTAAATTTTACTGCGAGAACAATGTCACTGGAGCCCTTTAACCTAATAGGTCTGGATCCCGCGTATGAAAAAAAGTTGATTAATAGCAAGCTGAAAATTTGTTAATAGCTTAAGGGTGTCTAGTCGGATAAACTTTGATATATGGGAACACTGTAACAAGGGCAGTTTTAATTGTGGAACAGGTTAAAAATTTGGAACTGTCAGAACACGAAAACGGCACATTTATTTTGTCCGACAGAACAGACTTAAACTCTCCGAACAGAGATTAAACTCTTATGCAAAAATCAGACTGCTATTTATCACCTGTCATAATTCCCGTCATTTGACATATTCTACATGTTCCACTCATTACAAAGCACATTTGGTGATAAATAGCAGTCTGATTTTTGCATGAGAGTTTAATCTCTGTTCGGAGAGTTTAAATCTGTTCTGTCGGACAAAATACATGTGCTGTTTTCGTGGTCTGACCGTTCCAAATTTTTAACCTGTTCCACAATTAAAACTGCCCCTGTTCCAGTATTCCCATATATTAAAGTTTATCCGACTAGACACCCTTAAGCTATTAACAAATTGTCAGCTTGCTATTAATCAACGTTTTTTTCATACGCGGGATCCAGACCTATAATATCCTAAAAAAATAAAGTACATATTTGAAAGATTAAATGTAATACAGGTTTATAGCTCTTGAAATTACCTTTCAAATAGTTGGATGTGCCTGATATCATAAAAATTAACAGAGTTATTCCAAAAAAAATGAAATTTCCAAAATTCTCAAAAAAATTTTTTCGAAAAATTTTTGGAGTATAAATTTTGATGCTATCAACTTCTTCTGGAGTTTATTTGATAGGTATTTCTAAATACTTTGACAAGAAAAGTAGTGTTATAAAATGCATCGTTTTCTCGCAGAAAAAAAAATATAACTTACTTTAAATTAATATTAAATAGTTTTTCAAGTAAAGAATTTATTATATTTCTTATTAGCTTAGAATCTATATAACAAATGCTCTATATAACAAATTTTGCTTAGAATTTGTTCCTCTATCCATTTGTGGGGTTATTTTTAATAAGTAATTTTCACCCCCGAGAAGGGGTGGCATCTACCCCAGGCTAAAACCGCAAGTTGGTACCATGTTACTTTTATTTCTTGACGTATCCTCTATCCACTCACCAATTTTCGTGAAAATGAATGGAGGTTTACCGAAAGTCATAGTTGATTTTTACCTTTAGTGACTGCATTATACAAAAGGAATTGAAATATAATTACATATCTAAATGCGCGTATTTTGGGAGCTCATAAATTATTAAACGATATGTGATATATAGTCGTCAAATAATTAATTTAATGCTTTTTAAGTACAACTCTCTCTTAAGCCGGGAAGGTGGGATGGTTTTTTTGCGAAGGGGTTGTAGCTCAATAATCGAAATGTGCGTGATTTAAGAGTTTATTCTTAGAATGTATAAGCTATACGAATTATATCCGCGATACGATATATTTTAATTTTTCTCAGCATTTTTCTCTTAGGTTGAATCAATTAAAGGGTTGTTTGGGGGTGAAGGGGATGAGCTCAAAAATCGAAACTACTTATATAATTTCAAGAGCTCATAAATAGCTCGTAATTCTGCCCCAAAGATCGATTCAAATCCCTATTTTTAAGTAGTGGGGGGGGGGGGCACTAAGATATTAAATTCCTGCCCAGTGTAACGAGCTCAAAATTTTTAATTTGCGGAATATGAAAGCTCATAAATCAGCGCTATTTGTTAAGTTTTTGCAAGTGGGGGGAGGGGCAGCTCAACACGGGTTGACAAACGAATGGAGGCGCAGATACAATACCGAGTTAGAGTCTCTCTTTAGAACGGAAAATCTAAAATAGTCACATGTCATATGTTATTAAAAAGGCAAATTGTAGGGTCAGATGGGCAGGGCATGTGATACGCAGTAACGACAATCGCCTTATAAACAATGTGTTTTGGGAAAAGCCAGATGAGAGAAGAGCCAGGGAGAGGCTTTAAAATCAACATTTCAAAAACAAAGTGGATGGCAGTTGGAAGGATTAATATAGATCAAGGTCAGCTTTCTCTTGATGGAGAGGAGTTAGAACGGGTAAATCATTTCAAGTACCTTGGCAGCTGGTCAAATGTAAATTGTGACTCAGATGAAGAGATAATAACTAGGATCGAAATATCACGGAAGACTTTTATGACCTGGAAACCAGTTTTATGTAACAGAAACCTGTCGATGAATATTCGAAAGAAGGTGCTGAAATGTTATGTGTGGTCTATCCTATTGTATGGTTGTGAGACATGAACCACAATGCTAAACAAAATAGAAGCATTCGAATTGTGGTGCTATCGACGAATCCTAAAGATATCGTGGGTTTCGCACACTTCCAATGAAGATGTTCTTCAAATGATGAATTCAGAACGTCTGCTCATAAGCATCATAAAGAGGAGTAAAAGAGAATACTTCGGCCATATAGTTCGAGGACCTAAACACCATCTGCTTCGCTTTATAATACAAGGAAAAGTGGAGGGAAAGAGATGGATTAGTCGAAAGAAACTTTCATGGCTGCGTAATATTAGACAATGGTGTGGCTGCACAGTAGAAACATTATTTTGCGCAGCAGCCGATAGAGAGAGGTTTCAGGAAATTGTAAACACGATGACGGCCAACGTCTGAATACAGAAACGGCACCTAAAGAAGAAGAAGAATATGAGAGAAGGTATGTAGGGCTTCCTAGAAAAAGATGCAGTCAGAGAAGATCTGGAAAAAATGGGAGTGAGACAATGGGAAATAGTGGCACAGGACCGACAAACATAAAAGCCAATAGTAAATAGTAAACTAGGCAAATACTCACGAAGAGTTGTAGCGCCATTGATGATGATGATGATAGTTCCAGTGGAACGTAGAGTCACAAGAGTTCCCGAGAAACCAAAACAGTTCGTCGGGAACCACCTAACCCTCACCATTGATGAAAGCAAAAGCAGCATCTGCCTCACAGGAAACAACTGTAAGGTGACACTAGCAGAAAACGGAAAATTGCTAGTTGTGGGTAATTATTGTGAAATAGTTTTGCGAAAGGGCAACGAAAATATTAAATATGTGGAATTGTGGGAAAATAGTTCTTGGTCTAGGAGTTTCTTCTGAGAATGTTAACTTTATTGAAAATCGAGGCAATGTAACATCTGGGACCTGGGAATCCAAATGGAAGTAGTGACAAAACATCAGTTTTGGTGTTAGTGAAAATAACAGAAGAAGTGCAAATAAGTTTGTTAAAGATGGTACAACACATTTAACATTTAGAAACGTCAATATGATTCAAGTTACTTCTTCTGTAGTACCGAAGAATTTTGAATTGCCACTACCTTTTTTTACACTTCCAGGAAATCTAATTCGTAGATAAAAGGATAATAAAATTTTGTATCAAGTCTACACTATCAGTATTATAATTTATTATTACAATAATTAAAGAATAAGACCAAATTCTTTTTTAATGCCAAATAATTAATTTATTATATCTATTTATTTATTTATTAACTTTAATTAAATTTTTTTATTGTTTATAATTTGTATTATTTCATACTTCTATATAGTCCAGAAAGCCACTGCGCATCCGCTAGGAAAAATATTCTAATTCGGATTTTTTGCACAATCTTACTTAAAAAGGACCCCTTTTAACAAATTTGCATGTTGCCAGGACCAAAAGTTGGTCAAAAATTTTTTAAACGTTTTTTTTTTTGTTTTTTCCTAAAATTTTTCTTTTTGCATGGAACAAATTTGTTTTAGGTTTTTTGGATCATTCCAAACAGAAAAGGTCTGTATTGACTTGTCTCTAAAGTTGATAGTTTTTGACATATAAGCGATTAAAAATTGAAAAATTGCGAAATCGGCCATTTTTAACTCTCAAATACTATGTGAAAAACTGAAAATTTGAATGTTGCCAAGGTAGGTAGATATTCTTTAAACATCGATTGATGAAATCCCGAGAAGTTTTTGCAATACAATATTTAAAACTCCTTTGTTTTTTAATTGCTAATCAAGCGTGCGCGACACTATTTTCCACCGTTGGATGTGTATGCAGTATGGTCACAGATTAACCCAACATGTTGGGTTAATCTGTGGTATGGTGCAAATGAAAGGAATAAATTCGTTATTTCGTAAACCAGCGACTTAAAGGAAAAATCCCGAAACAGGTCGATTTTTATTTTTAAGTTATGATATTGTGACATATATGGTATACTAGTGACGTCATCCATCTTGGCGTGATGACGTAATCGATGATTTTTTTAAATAAGAATAGGGTCGTGTGCTAGCTCATTTGAATGGTTCTTCAATTCTCTATTCAGTGATATAAACATTTACATAATTATTTATACAGGGTGTCCAATAATTTAATTTTTTTGTCAATTTGCCAAATGATTTAATTTAATAAAAAATTTTTGGACACCCTGTATAAATAATTATGTACATGTTTATATTACTGAATAGAGAATTAAAGAACCTTTCAAATGAGCCAGCACACGACCCGTATAACCGACCTGTTTCGGGATTTTTCCTTAAAGTCACCGGTTTACGAAATAACGAATTTATTCCTTTCATTTGCACCATACTGTATACACATGCAACGGTGGAAAATAGTGTCGCGCAAGCTTGATTGGCAATTAAAAAGCAAAGGGGTTTTTGATATTGTATTGCAAAAAACTCTTCGGGATTTCATCAATCGATGTTAAAAGAATATCTACCTACCTTGGCAACATTCAAATTTTCAGTTTTTCACATAGTTTTTGAGGGTTAAAAATGGCCGATTTCGCAATTTTTCAATTTTTAATCGCTTATATGTCAAAAACTATCAACTTTAGAGAAAACTATCAACAGAAAAAAAGACCTTTTCTGTTTGGAATGATCCAAAAAACCTAAGAAAATTTTGTTCCATGCAAAAAAAATAATTTTAGGAAAAAAAAACAAAAAAAAAACGTTTCAAAAATTTTTGACCGACTTTTGGTCCTAGCATCATGCAAATTTGTTGAAAGGGGTCCTTTTTGATATGTAATTTAGTATGTTACAAACTATAAAAAACAAGGGGTGCCCGATATAATTTTGGCCAGACTAGAATTAATTAATAATTAAAAAATGACTCTTTTTTTATAAATTCTACTTTTTTCTAGATTTTTTCTGCCTGGCAGGTACCTATTATTTTAAATTTTTTGATCATTCTAAACAAAATAGCTCGTTTGTAATTTTTCTCGTAAGTTTATCCTTTTCTAATTACAGACAATTTAAAACTGAAAATAGAACGAAAAATGGCGATTTTCAAGGCTTAAAACACACTGAAGTTAAATCAATTAAAAAATTAAGTTAAATCTAGGTACCTACTTCGTAATTTCAAAAATGATATTGTTTACTTATGTTTTTAAGTCTTGAAAATCGTAATTTTTCGTTTATTTTTTTTTTGGGTTTTAAATTGTTTGTAACTCGAAAACGATCAACTTCAGAAAAAAATTACAAAAGACTTTTTTTTGCTTCGAATGATCCAAAAAATCTGAAATAATATCTTCCCGGCCGAAAAAATTTTAGTAGAATTTATAAAAGAAAGTCAATTTTTAATTATTAAAAATTAATTAATTATAGTCTGGACCAAATTATATCGAGCAACCCTTGTTTTTTATCATTTTTAACATACTAAATTACATATAAATAATTTTGATCCATTAAACACATCGGTGAAGGTCGTTCGAAGCTAAAAAAACGAAAGAACTTCGAAAAAAAATTACATTAAGGTGACATGTTGATAATTACACAAATCCAAGTAAAATGAAGAAAACTATCTTTACATAAAAGATCATTCTACTGAGACGAAAAACAAGTTTTAAAAAATAAGGAAGAAACAATAAGAATAAACATTATCGAGAAGACGATAAAAATGCAAAAGACGAAAATTAACCAGCAGAAACTAGTGGACAATCAAAGGGAATCCTGTGCAGAAACCAGTGATGTGGGAAGGAGAAACACACAAAACAGGGACAACCGGGGAACTGCACCGTACTGATGACGACCAATTAGTCAGAAATACGTATCTACGGTTGCCTTTCACCTAGATAACATTGTTTTTTTTTTGTTTCCTTTTTGCGAAATATGCCAATATTTTTTACCTTTTATATAATCGAAAAAATAAGTTAAGGCGTAGGCGCAAATTTCGCGCCAATGTGTTTTAAATGCAATATTTTTTTTTCGAATCCTGGGAAAACTAAAAAGTATTTTTGAAAAATTTACACGAAGAATGAAAGATTACATTATTACTGAGGGCCGAAAGTCCCTTAGAATAACCAAAAAGCTTCTTTTGAATGAGATATTTGAAGTTGTTCTGAAGTTATTTCCTTGTGACATTTTTGTAATATATTTTCCGATGTGGACATCGAAATGTTAATAAAATCATTTTTTTAGTTAAATTGTGGCTTATTTCCCATTAAGAATAGTTGAGATATTTGAAATTAAAAATCGCACAAAATTAGCTCTTCTTTTCACCCCTGTAACTTATTAAAATAAACATTATAGAAGTTTTCAGGGACTTTCTACCCTCAATAATAATGCAATCTTTCATTCTGCGCTAAAATTTTTATTACTTTTCTCAGGATTCGAAAAAAATTAATAACACAAATTGGCTCAAAATTGTGCGCCTACGCCTTTTAATCAGAATGTTTAAGTCTAAAATAGTAAGGAAGTATTAAGTCGTTAAAATCAAATAAGAAATATGGACAAATATAAAAAATATATTATGTAAATATTATATATAAAATTCAATTGGTAGGTGACTGGCAAAAAAGTTTTTTGTTGAATATTGGAATATATTATGTAGAACTATTAATTTTCATGAAATATTAGAACATCTGTTGTTAGTTTATTCCTTACGGAATTTACATTACTTGAACTTTGCACCCGGCCTAAAACTGTTATTGTTGATTTAAAGTTTAAAATGGCTCAATAATCGCAGTATCGCCAACAGAAGTCACAGAATGTTTACCATCTTTCTCATCAATAAGACTTTAATTGGCAATACAATATCAGTGTGTAAATTTAATTAAAATGTATAGTTCACGTTGAACGCCGCGCGAATCAGATACGATTCACGCTTATTATGCTTACACGGCCGCGCGAATCACACTTGCTTCGCAGTGATTGCTATTCGCGGTGTGCAAGTACTTGGAGGGGATACGAGAAACGATCGTGCGCGAATAGCGGAGAAATATTGCAACTTTCCTAAATAATTGAAATTGTCAATTTGACGTATTTGAAGAAGAAAAATTATATATTGCTCCACAATATTGATATGATATGCAATTATTATATAAAGGTAAATTTGATTGATAAAATACAATGACCACACAATATAGATTAGGGGAGGAAATAATATAAACACCCGATTTAGAATTAGAGAATATACAGTATAGTTTATATATACAAGATAAATATAAGCTACAACCAAAATAAAACCTCTACCAAAATACAATTGTATTTTGCTTGCAGTACTGCATTCTAATAACTAATTTTATTTACTACATACAATTGTTTACGTTTTAATAACATAACCTGAATCTAATTTTTTCTTCTTATTATATTTTTGGACTATGGCCTTGACAATTGTCCAGTAACCAGGACTAATATGATTGGCCAATATAATTAAAAGTGTCAAAAATGTTGCTGAGCGTAGAAACCAGGTGTCGCTTTGCCGAACTTGCACGGTCCCAATACTGTATGGACCACGCTTAGAGAAAGGGAGAAGTTTACGGGACAAGTCGGCCCAGAGAGCCGTAATATACAGTGATAAGCGCTCTAATAACCGGCAAAATAGCGCAAAAGATGGAAAACATAATACATTGCGAAACAAAAAGAGATGAAACTAGTGGAGATGGAAATGATCGTTATAAACGTATAAAATTAACATTACATTACATAATTTCCCACCTTTAGACGTATCAGAGGAGTATGCCAACTGTCACTGTGACAGTAGAATTTTATAAAATACCCCTGTCACAGACGTCTAAAGGTGGGAAACTATATAATATAACGTTAATTTATACGTTTATAACGATGATTTCCACCTCCACTAGTTTCATCTCTTTTTGTTTCGCAATGTATTATATTTTCCGTCTTTTGTGCTATTTTGCCGGTTATTAGCGCGCTCATCACTGTATACGTTGCGGCGTTCAACGTGTTAATGTAGGATATACAATAAAATAAACAAATTTGACTAAAGTTATTGAGAAGTGAAAATACACGTGATAACACAAAAAATTAAAAATAAGAAATATTGTCCGATAAGAAAGAAATAAGCATATATACATATAGCTATTAATGAAATAAAAACCATACAAAACGTGACAACCAATGCCAATAATAAAGAAAAAATCATAAATGCGATGAAATTAGAAATGCAAAAATTTCAAAATGAAAAACCCCCAGGAGAGGACAAAATAACAACAGAAATGATAAAAGTTATTAGATCAAACGGACAAGCACAGCTTCTAATATTAGACAGCTCGTACAGATATGTACACGGGATCACATACACACGCTAATTAGATTTCTAAATCTGAGCTAGTTTCAAATCTGAGCTAGTTTCGGCAAATTCGTAAAAAATGTGTAAAATTTGTTTTTCTTCAACGCCCTGTATCTTGAAAACGGATGGCGTTACAACTTTTTGAAGTGAAAACTTCTTTAGGGACGTTGTGCGATTTTTGGATAGGGGAAAAAGCATTGAATTCGCGACCGTCATCGCTTATGCTATATATTATGAATATGTATATATAAATACTGTAGAGGTATTTAAATTTAAAATAAATGTAAAACCTATTTTAGGATAGGGAAAAAGGATTGATTTCGCGACCATCATCGCGACCGTCATCGCTTCGGCGAAATAAATTTTCTACATTATATACTTAGGTATATTATGTGTATAATATATAAATTGTATAGAAGTATTCAAATTCAAATAAATGTAAAACCCTATTTTAGGATGGGGAAAAAGGATTTATTTCGCGACCATCATCTCTTCGACGAAATAAATTTTGTACGTATCCATATTATGTGTATTAATGAATAAATTGTATAGAAGTATTTAAATTTAAAATAAATGTAACACCTATTTTTGGATGGGGCAAAAGGATTGATTTCGCGACCGTCATCGCTTCGACGAAATAAATTTTGTACATATATTATTATAATGTACGTATAATAATAGTAATATTATTGAAATGAAAACTTCTTTAGGGACATTGTGCACTGTTTAGATGTGGAAAAAGTATTGAATTAGCGACCGTCATCGCGACCGTCATTGCTTCGACGAAATAAATTTTTGAAGTGAACACTTCTTTAAGGACATTGTGCACTTTTTAGATGGGGAAAAGTATTGAATTAGCGACCGTGATCGCTTCATCGAAATAAATTTTAGAAGTGAAAAGTTCTTTAGGGACGTTGTGCACTTTTTAGATGAGGAAGAAGTATTAAATTAGCGACTGTCATTGTTTCGACGAAATAAATTTTTGAAGTGAAACTTCTTTAGGGACCTTGTGCACTTTTTAGATGGGGAAAAGTGTTGAATTAGCGACCGTCATCGCTTCGGCAACATAAATTTTTGAAGTGAAAACTTCTTTAGAGATGTTTTGCACTTTTTCGATGGGGAAAAAGTATTAAATTAGCGATCGTCATTGCTTCAACGAAATACATTTTTGAAGTGAAAACTTCTTTAGGGACGTTGTGCCCTTTTTAGATGGAGAAAAAGTATTTGAATTAGCGAACGTCATCGCGACCATCATTGCTTCGACGAAATAATTTTTGAAGTGAAAACTTCTTTAGGGACGTTGTGCCATTTTTAGATGGGGAAAAAGTATTGAGTTTGCGACCGTCATCACTTTGCCGAACTAAATTTCGTACGGATATATATTATGTGTATGTAAGTATCATGTGTATGTATACATAAGTAGCATAGAACGTACGAAACGCGTATATAATATAGGTATAGCACTTCTTTTTGGATGGGGAAAAAACATTGAGCTCGTAATTTATATACTATAAGAAGTTTTCACTTCTGTCGGCACTCCTATGAGTGCTTTAAAAAAATTTGTTTACTAAGTACTTAAACCACAATTATTTTTTAATTTTTTACCTATCCTAGAGACGGAGTTACCTTTTATTGAAACGCCCTGTATAAATAAATAACATATTTTATTCATCATGCTTGAAAATAATCACATTTTAATTTAATAAAATATATTTTTCTCTCTTTCTGACTAGTGCCTTATATTTCATCGTCCTCATTGTCAAGAACTATGGTTACTGAAGCATTTTTACTTCTACGAGAGCTAAACTCAGGATTTGGTTTCTCCGTCTCATCTTTAAACATAGAATCTTTGTCAAAAGATGTCTTTGGAGTTTTTTGTAGACTCTCGCTTATTAAATCATCTCGATCTTCTTTAAAATGTCTATCATCGGATAATTTTGGATCTTGTTGACCTCTGCTAAAGCTGCTCGAATTACTAGAAGATTTTCCTGCAGTCCCTGCTATGTCGCTGCGCACATCTGCAGATATAAGACTCCTTATTCCACGTTGACCGCTAAATTCCACGTTTGCTAGAGTTTTATGTAGAGCTGCTAAACTTGTCTTTGGTCTTCGGATACTCGAACCTGGTTCTGCTTGATTAAGAGTGAAGATCGATCCAAAATTTATATGTTGAACTAGATTAAATTTGCTCAGAACCTAAAATGAGTAAATTAGCTGATAATTATGTAATGACTATGCGTATTAAGAGCTTAGGCGGAAAATTTCGGGCGAATGCTTTTTAAATGCATTCATTTTTTTCGATTCCTGAGAAAACTAAGAAGTATTTTTTGAAAAATTTAAACGCAGAATGAAGGATTACATTATTACCAAGGGCCGAAAGTATCTTGAAAACCTCTATAATGTTTATTTTAATAAGTTACAGGGATTTACATGATTACAGGGATGAATAAAAAGAGAAAATTGTAGTACGGGATCCGAATCTAGGTCCACTTTCACCTATCGGCTTTTTTCAAACATTTCAATATTCATTCCAGTACTGTTTATTTTGTCGCATACTGTAAGTCTATAGCACTTTTCGGATAGTTCTTGAAGAATTTTTCCAGATAAAAAATCGAAACCAGGAGGTTTTTAAGGTTAATTTCTCTCATAATTGTTTATTGGACTTCTGTAATAGTGAACTTGTTATGAGGCAGATCCATTTGGAAGGGTACATTCAGATAGTCGGTAATTTCGTGTTCTTCTTCAGAATTCTGAAGGAAAGGACATGAAGACATTTTTCCCATATTTGCCGAAAGCTTTAGATTTTTCTCTATCATTTCTGGCCCAAATGTTATCATTTTGATTGGTGGATTTTAATTTTTTCGTTGCTTTCCACAGCGAATAATCTGTGGCCTCTATAGATGTAAGGCTTTCCAGGTAACATTCGATTCCCTGATTTTGTTCTGCTATGATTAGCTCTTTCAATTCTTTGGTGGCTTTGTTCAATTTTTTCTTATTTTCTGTGTTCCTAGCTTGTTGCTATTGCTTTCTAAAGTGTATTTTTGCGGAAATTTTTTCTCTGACTGAAGGAGATATTTCATTTTTTATTGACACATAGTGTGGGGTAGTAAGCCAGGTCACCTCCTGCATAATCTTGGTCAACTTTTCTGCCGCCATTTCTATGTCAAGTTCATTTTTTAATGGCTGATTTAAAGTGATTAAAATGATGTAATTTTTCCCTGAATACTCCCAATCAGTTTTATAATTATATACAGGGATGGTCGTTTTGGCACCAACAAAATAAAAACAAGTTTGACAAACTAGCTTATCAAGGCATGTATCTGTTACCGGCCAAACCCGATTTCAGGACAGACTAGTTTGTCCTATCGCGCGTAGGCCAAACTAGTTTATCCTAATATAAATACACACACTTCAGGCCAAACTAGTTTGGCCTAGATTTCGGAGTATTCGTTAGATGCAGCTGCAATAAAAATTGCTCCACAAATAGATGTAACAGCAAGAAGGCCATGATACTCTGCAATTCGAAGTGTAAAAACAAATCCATGTAAAAACAAATAATGATTTGAATAATTGAGCTATAATTATTGATTTTATAAAAAATACTTATTATTTGTTTCAATATTATTGTTTGTTTGTTACGAATAATTATAATTTTAATGAAAATGATTATTTTTCCAAGTAATTTATTCAATGTATTATTTATATTAGTACTAGTTCGCTGAATTACTTTCTTCTTCTTGGCTTTTTCCCATTATGAGTTTGCCGTTTTCGTCTTCCATAGCACTGTCTTCTCCCAATCGCCATCTCTGAGGTCTAGACCAAACTAGTTTATCCTGAAGTAATATGTTTTTATATCAGGATAAACTAGGTTAGTCTAGTCTAAACCAATTTAATCTAGTCGAAAGTAATTGATTACAGATTGGTTGCTGATTTAAATGTAAGTTTAGAAGACACTATTAAGGGCCGGTTGTTCGAACGCTAATCAAAAATGATCATTATCAAATATTTAATTACTGTCACCAACTGTCAATGTCAACTTTGTTTGGGTTGCTGAAAACATAATTATGGATTACAATTATGAAATTAGTTAATCAATTATGTTAATAATTGTTATGTTAATTGATTAACTAATCTCATAGTTATAATCAATTATGTTTCAGCAACCCAATCAAAGTTGACATTGACAGTTGGTGACATTAATTAAATATTTGATAGTGATCATTGTTGATTAGCGTTCAACAACCGGCCCTCAGAGTTGTAAGATTTTTAAGTATTTAGGGTAAAAAACGGAGATACCACTTATATGAAAGATATAGACATAAAAATAGTAGGGTAATCGATCCAAATATGAGACCCTTTTTTTAAAACTCTTGGTAATCATAAAGTTTATGGATTAAAGAAGTCTTAAATTAGATACATGTCAGATAATGATGCTATTATATTGCAACAGGTTCAAAATTAATTTTAAACTAATATTTTTTTACCAATAAATTAATTTTTTAAAAATGTCAAAATTCCCAACTTAAAAAAAGGTGTCTTAATACGAGACCATGTGGTACCCTAATATGAGACACCACGTTATACATTTAGGTTAAACAGGTGATACAAATTATTTTAACGCATTGTTCTGGATATAAACTGTATTACATGCTGTAGACATGATTCTATTGTTCTGAAGCTGTTTCTTTGTGGCATATTATGTAATTTTTTTTTAAATAAGCCACAATTTAAGTTAAAAATAAAAATTGGAAGTCTAAACGTCAATGAACTTCATTTTTAACTTAAATTGCGGCTTATTTCCCAATAAAATAGTAAAAAGACATGATGCTATACTCAAAACATTACAGTACCCTAATATGATATATCTCATATTAGGCACACTTAGGGTCTCATATTAGGAGCAACCACGTGTGAACATTTTAGTCCGTATTTTGAGTTTAGGATTGGTTTTTGCGCCACTATAATTTCGTGTTTCTGTAACCAATTTAAGTAGCTCTCAACTAATTACTAAGGTGATTTTTTTTCTCTCAACCTAAAAATAAAAATTCAGTTTGAGCTACACCGATTATAAAACTTTTGACTCGCAAAAAATTTAAAAACTTCACTGGCTGGTAATACTAAATCACAGATACTCAATTTATTCACAGCCTACTGGAAACACTACCAGAGCTTAGTTTTTACCCCACTCACCAGGCTGCAGCACTTACAAGACTCTAGAGACAGGGGTCTCATATTAGGAACGGGTCTCATAATAGGATCCTTAACTCTACGGAAAAAACAAGCCACGAAAGCACTCCATGGAGTGATATGGAAGAACACTCTAACTAAAGAAAACAAAAAAGGATTTTTCAGGGAATAGTACTGAATATTACCCTACAAGAGCGGAAGAATGGCCAGTGACAACAAATAAAATACGAACTGGACTGGGACCCACGGGGATGAAGACGGAGAGGAAGACCTGCTGTGAGATGGGAAACTTACATAGGAAATGCTATGATAGATAGAGACCTCGGAGATGCCTACTGGGAGAATAGAGTGCTATGGAAGACGAAAACGGCAAACTCATAATGGGAAAAAGCCAAGAGCCAAGAAGAAGAAAGTAATTGAGCGAACTAGTACGGCTTAATATAAATAATAAATTGAATAAATTACTTTGTTCTTGAAAAAATAATAATTTTTGAAGTTATACTTCTTTAGGCGCGATTGAGAGTAAAATTTCATAATACTGCGCGCATGCGCACACAGACAGTATGGCGTTTAGTTGCTAAATCTTTCTAGTTATGTATAAATATATCACTGCAAGAAAAGGTGTGAAAAGAATATATTAGTGTTTTTAGTAAATATATTTATTATAATTTTTGTCTTTGGATTTGTCTTCCTCAGGAGGAAGATGAGTATTATTTAAAATCCACGAGGAAAATAAAATTCCTATAGCTGGCTGTATACCATAAATCACAAAAAAATACAGGATCCTTTGTAAAAGGTATATTTAAAAGACCCTATTAAGGGTTACATCACAAAACAAAACGTTTTCGGATTAACAAGTAATCCATCATCAGTGTTAAGCCAATAAGATGCATGCGTGAGCCACCAAAAAGTTATGGGTAAAAACCCTTTAAAAGCTATAAGATCTTATATTATACTAGATATTATGTTTGAAATGGTTGGATGTTGCAAATATTCCTGGATATTACCCAGGGCAACACAGGACTCTAACCCACGTGGATGTGATGTCACACACGTGGCACGATGTAACCCACGTGGATGTGATGACACATCACATCCACGTGGGTTAGAGTCCTGTGTTGCCCTGGGTAATATCCAGGAATATTTGCAACATCCAAGCATTTCAAACATAATATGTAGTATAATATAAGATCTTATAGCTTTTAAAGGGTTTTTACCCATAACTTTTTGGTGGCTCACGCATGCATGCTATTGGCTTAACACTGATGATGGATTACTTGTTAATCCGAAAACGTTTTGTTTTGTGATGTAACCCTTATTAGGGTCTTTTAAATATACCTTTTACAAAGGATCCTGTATTTTTTTTATTATTAAAACATTTTATTGTATATTTATTATAATCTTATCCGTCTTATCCAGTAAGAAATTCGATTACATTCAGAAATACACAAGCTACAACTAACCTTATGTTGAATTCTCCTTTGTTCGTCATGTGCAGCTATTGTAATGCCTTAAGTATTTACTGCGATATATTTAACTGCAGTTTAAAGCAACTTATTTCTATGCCCAAGATCTACCTAGGTGATTAATAATTTATTTCTTTACGTTCAATAGTATGTTGTTCGTTGCTAATCTTTTAAATTATGTATCAGCGCAAATAAGCCATTAGAATAATATATTAGTGTTTTTTAGTAAATGTATTATTTATTATAATTTTTGTGTCTTTGGATTTGCCTTCCTTGGGCGTAAAATACTAAAATATCTATTTTTATATTTCACTTGTCACCGTGATGCGTAATTATGTATATTCGAAACGTCAATAACAGGCGCCTTGATAGCCTGGTTGGTAGGGCATTGGACCAGAGATCGAGAGACCGCGAGATCGCGGGTTCAAATCCCGGACGATTCATATTCTTTTTTTTTTTTGAAGTTACACTTCTTTAGGCGCGATTGAGAGTAAAATTTCATAATACTGCGCGCATGCGCACACAGACAGTATGCCGTTTAGTTGCTGAATATTTCAAGTTATGTATAAATATATCAGTGCAAGAAAAGGTGTGATAAGAATATATTAGTGTTTTTAGTAAATATATTTATTATAATTTTTGTGTCTTTGGATTTGTCTTCCTCAGGAGTAAGATGAGAATTATTAAAACATTTTATTGTATATTTATTATAATCTTATCCGTCTTATCCAGTAAGAAATTCGATTACATTCAGAAATACACAAGCTAGAACTAACTTTATGTTGAATTCTCCTCTATTCGTCATGTGCAGCTATTGTAATGTCTTAAGTATTTACTGCGATATATTTAACTGCAGTTTAAAGCAACATATTTCTGTGGCCAAGTAGGCCAGGGTAATAAGACAAAAATATACCCTGTTCGTGACACTTCAGCAGCCAGGGTACTAAAGCGTTTTTTCTACAAGTAATACCTATAGGAATAAATTGTAACTATTTCCTGCGTAGGATATGGCGGCCATTTTTATTTATAAACAATTAACTGTAAAAAAATGGCATTTCTCCCTTTTTTTTCAAACCAATGGAAAACAGTGAAACTTATGATGTTTTTAGTACAAATATCTTTGAGATTATGGAAAAAGCTTTAAAATGGCATATTACAAAGTTTGATATACTCATTTATTGTTAATATAATTGCGAAAATATTTCGGAATTGCAAAAAAAAATATTTTCGCAATAACTGTTGTAAAAATTAGTGTACAGGTTTGAAATTTTTGTCAAATGAGGGTTCTTTGGTGCTTAATATGTGATAAAAATTTCAAAGCGATTTATTCAATTGTTTAAATTTTATTCGAATTGTTTTTCTCAGAGAGCATTTTTTTGCAATAACATAAGTCAGAAAAAAATGACGTTAGAACCATTCCACAGGTGTCAAATGGAAGAGCATGAGCTATATTTTTAACTTGGTTTAAAAAAGCGAATAAAAAATGCATTTATTAGTAACAAATAATTATGCAAAAGTATCGTAAATATTTCCTTATAAACTTTTTGAATAACTTTTTCCAAAAAAATTAACTTTTTTACCCTGTTTTAAGTGCACAACAACCAAGTAATGTTATTTATCGCCAACCGTCACTAAAGTCAGTCATTGTTGGACTCATTTGACGCCATTTGCGGCAGTAAAGTAACATTTTATTGTACTGAAAGTGAAAGAAGAATTTTACTTTACCTGCCGCGATTAATCAAATTAACTGAGATTGAATGTAAGCGGTCGATGGCAGTAATAGATTATTTATATGAGTGAACTTAAAATTTATTTACGTTAATTATTAAAAATATTGTACAAAATTTACGTTATTATTAATTAAATTTATGTCAGAAAGTGAAATTCTGTAGTATTTTGCAATTACATTCATAAAACATAAATCGAAACTTTACAGATTTAGTACTTATTCAATACAGATTACTTGAACAACTATCGATTACATCGAAATCAGCCATCATGCAAAAGCATTCTGTCATCGTCATCGTCATTACTGTCATACAAAATTTTTTTTCTACAACCACTATTCAAAGTGCACTTTTCTGCACGGTTTTATGTTAGCAAACTTGATATTTTCTCACAGTATAAGATATTTGACATTAGTGTGCAGAAAAGTGACGTTTCTGTGCCGCAAAGTGACGTTTCTGTGCCGCAAAGTTCTTTTCTGCACAGTTGTCTACCTCATTCTGAGTAACGTTATATTCTGTTTACATCCGTGGACTACCGCATTCTGAGTAACGTTATATTCTGTTTACATCCGTGGTTAAACTTTAGACAAATATATAACCTATAAGACAATTATTATATTTAACTATAGCATAGAAACTAAATTATGGATGTTACAACTGTTTTATTTTACAATTTTATTCTTATTAAACATTTTATAATTATCAAATACCCAATAAGGATTTAGCAACCTGTGCAAGAGACGTCGAATGAAGTAGGTTTTGTGTAAATCCGTGACTGCATAAATATAATGTCAATAATGTGTAATAATTGTTTAAATTTAAACAAATTAAGGCAGTGCATTAATTTTTTAACTGATTTCTGTGCAATTTATTTAGGTATAAGGAATTTAAATTGATTAGTAGGTATTGATTAAATACAGTTTAAAATTTATCACATAGGTACCTATTATAATTAATCGTCGTTTGGAAATTGTGATTTTTATTTTTAGGAAAAACTGTGCTTGTAGAAAAAGTATAGTGTGAAACACGTGCAGAAAGGTAATTTCTCACTCGTTTGAATTGCGGCACTCGCTTGCGCTCGTACCGCAACTTTTCAAACTCGTGAGAAATTAGTACCTTTCTGCACTTGTTGCACAATATACTATATTTCGTCTAAAATTAATAAAACTCTTAAATTTTTAAGTTTTGTATTAATGCAAATATACTATGAAATGGTGTTTTTGTTAATTCGATTATATATAGGACGGTTACAGATACTAATGATAATTTGTTAGCAAATATTATATTTATTTAGATTTTCTACTATTCATCAAGGGAAAAGCAACTGCGCTGCGAAGGCTACACTTCATAAACAATAACGTAACTATTAACGGTATTTTTAATTTTTGGTATTTTATTTTAAGTGTTAAAATTGGTTTAATATATAAATAAAAATACGATTAAACTGTTTAAAATATATTTATTTCGTTGAAATTATAATAATAGAAGTATAACGTCTTACGGGCGTACCAAGTACACACACACTCTTTTTGTTAAAATTATAATTATTCACAGTACTATACGCAGCATCATACAACGAACCCGACGTCATAACATCCATAAAGATCGGACGTCTGTGCTGGATGGGCCATGTTGAACGAATGTTGGAAACCGAAACACCAAAACACATAATGAAGCAAACACCAGTAGGGAGAAGGTCAAAGGGAAGACCCAAACTTAGATACATGGAACAAGTGGAACAAGATCTGAAAACACTTGAGATTACCCACTGGAAGAACAAAGCAAGGAACAGAACAGAATGGCGGAAAATCCTAGAACAAGCCAGGACCCAAAAAGGGTTGTCGAGCTACTGATGATGATGATAATTATTCGTAACAAACAGACAATAATATTGAAACAAATAATAAGTATTTTTTATAAAATCAATAACTATAGCTCAATTATTAAAATCATTATTTGTTTTTACATGGAGAACTTTAGTGACACTTCGAATTACAGAGTATCATGGCCTTCTTGCTGTTACATCTATTTGTGGAGTAGTTTTTATTGCAGCTGGCTGCATCTAACGAAACCTCCGAAATCTAGGCGACCCCAGCTTGGCCTGAAGTGTGTGTTTTTATATCAGGATAAACTAGTTTGGCCTGAAGTGTGTGTAATTTATATCAGGATAAACTAGTTTAGCCTAGGACAAACTGGTTTGGCCTACGCGCTATGGTGTCTCCTGGCTTCTGAGCCACCTTAGATAATTAGGGGTTGGTTACCCCCGACCATAAGGGTTGATGTAGTAAATAACTCTCACAGTTAATACATTTATTTATACGTGGAGTATTTAACGGTAAGTAGCTGGTGGTATATTATTTGCTTAATGTGATGTTACTCGCTGGAATCTCAACTACTAATTGATTTATCTGTTCCCCGTGAAGGTATAATTAAAGGTCGATTGTTTTGTTTTATGTTTTGGTAAGCAAAAGTGAGAGTGATTAAAAATGCTGATTGCTAACAAACATACATTGATTATTATTGCAACTTGACCTTGTATCAAATACTAGCATGTATCGATGTGGTAATCTAGGTTAATCGTATTTATTAAAAACAAACATATTTGTTTTTACCACGGGCATTTAATTATTAAAGAGTTTGTCTTAAGAAGATGTTTACTGAGATGCTGTGTATCCCAACACAGCGCGATAGGACAAACTAATTTGGCCCAGGCCATACTAGTTTATCCTAACGCGCTTAGGACAAACTATTTTGGCCTAGGGCAAACTAGTTTGTCCTGAAATCGGGTTTGGCCGGTAACATATCCACTATTTTCGCGAACGAACCTCTTGCGCTCCGCCCTAGTGCAACTGATTCTTATAGTGTATATACGCCACATAGTTAACATTACGTTTGCGCTCCTGGAGCGCGCAACGATGCGCAAACGTATCTACTATGTGGAGCAGTTGCAGGAGCGCATATCGCAAGAGGTTCGCGAACACAATGGATACCTAGCTTTATAGTTTTCTACTGGTTTTCAAAGCTTGACATCACGCTTAACGTGTTAATAGTAAAAATTGACTTCATAGTTACTTACTGTTTCCCGGTACATTCTTATAAGACTAGAATTCACTGTAGCCCAAGATGAAAGCCCACTAGCGTTCCATAACTGGTTTGAATGCTCAGCAAAGGGACCGGATTTTCTCGTGTTGATATGCTCTATGCAATTAAAAAACATATATTTGGACGAATATCTGTTAACAATTGCTTCTTTAAGGAAACTGGAGGGGCTCAATAATACGGTATCTAGATAGAGAAATTAGATTTATTAAAATTGAATTTAATAACGATAATGACTTCATTATGGTCCCAAAAACTAGTTAATGTAAAATAGTATGTAGGTACCTAATGTTTAATGGTGGTACCACACTTCGCTATGTGTTATGTGTTATGCGGCGACGCTGTATTCGCCCAAATATTTGTTATGTGAGCGAACAACAAACAAGCCATCTACACTTGTGCCGGCGGCATAGACGTAACCAGGGGGGTTTTGGGGGTTATAACCCCCCATTTGGATGTACTTTGAGCTCTATACGCTTAACACAATTACTATTCCATACCCCCCAGAAACCATCAAGTAGTTGCAACCCCCGTTAGGATCATTCTGGTTACACCTCTGGCCGGCGGGCCAAACATATCAAATACAGTGTGGAAGGCACTTATGGAATAAAATGATTTCTGTCCTTGTTTCAAAAGATTATAAAAACACTGAGGTCCGTCGATTTTTAAATAAAAATGAGCACTTTTTAAACATAAACCTAAATGTACAGGGTGATTCATGCAAGTTTAGCAGAGCCATAAGCTTTATTTTTAATGGAGCACCCTGTATATTTTTATATTTTTAAAAGCTGCTTAACAACCTGATTTCAACGAACTATATCATATAGGGTGTATTATGAATAATACAGCTTGAAGCACGGAAACCCATTATGGTATGCAATTTTTTGTGTCCTTATTTTAGAAAATTATTAAAAATCCTGGAACACGTCAACTTTAAAATTCAAATGGGCGCTTTACAAACATACATTTAAATATAAAGGGTGATTCACGTAAGTACAGCAAAGTCCATGAACTTTAATTTTAATAAATCACCCTGTATATTTTTATGATCATAGAAGCTACTTCACAACCTCATCTCAAAAAAATTTATATGTAGGGTCCATTATGAATAATACAAGGTGAAATTTTGAAATTATTTATAAATTTCGTGAAGACATTAAATACAAAACCTAATATATTTATTCTTATTTTAGAAAATGTATACCTTTACGTACTTACTTACTTACTTATTTAACAAATAATACCATTATTTAAAGTATGATAAATTATTAATTTCAAAATTTTATGTAGGTATTTAATATCTTGACGAAAATTATACATAATTTTAAAATTTTACCTTGTATTATTCATAATAGGACCTACATAATAAACTTTTTTGATATGATGCTGTTTAGCAGATTCTAAAAACATAAAAATATACAGGGTGTTTCATTAAAATTAAAGATCATGGACTACGCTAGATTTGAGTGAATTTGAGTATATTTAAATTTATGTTAAGACAGTGCATATTTGAATTTAAAAGTTGACATATAACAGTGTTTTTTTATAAATTTCTAAAATAACGACACAAATAATTTTATTCCATAAGTGGTTTCTGTACGCTATAATTTCAAAATTTCACCCTGTAATATTCATAATACACCATATGATATGATATGGTTCGTTGAAATCAGGTTGTTACACAACTTTTAAAAATATAAAAATAGGTATATAGGGTGTTCCATTAAAAATAAAGCTTATGGACTGTGTTAATTTTGAGTGAATCACCCTGTAGATTTAGGTTTAAAAAGTTGATTTATCCACAGAGAACGGCAGTTCTCACCAGTGGCGCACAACACCCCTACAAGCGACACTATATATACACGAAATTTTCGATTTTCTAAACCTGACTGAATTGAAAATTGGGCCACATCCCATCTTAAAGAATAGGAAAAGACTCGTCCATCCATATGTCATATCTCCATTTTGGTCCAAGGGTGTGGATTTTACGGCCCTTCCCATTTAGAGTCTGTTTTTCGTTCTCGTCCCCAAAACTCCCAAAAATTTCAAAAACTTAAGCCCGACCATTGCGGCTTCTGATAGCACAGATCATTACCTTTCCAACGCATGTTTAATTTTGAAAATCGGTTATACCATTCAAAAGTTATCGAGCTCAGAAGTATGACTCAATTTTTATTTAAAAAAGGGAAAATGTTTGTGGATATGTATGTATGTATGTATGTATGTGTGTGGAAAAGTTACACCGATCTGAATTTTTTTTTCTGTGTTTCAAGAGGGTGTGAGGGCCGATTCAGAACCGGTCTAATTTTTGACTTCTGACTACCGGTAAGCCAGCTAGAGGACTAGATAGATACAAAATAGCATATTTTTTGGGCGTATATATCTTGGGTTCAAGGAGAGACAGGAAAACCGCAAATACACCAAATTAATAGGGATGAGTTAAAATTTCAAACGGTGCTTAAGCGATCAACCTGAGACATACACACTGCTCACCATAGCCGAAAAACTGAAAAATTAAACGTTGAAAATTTTGGTTTTTCGACAATTACTCAAAATTTCAACCTACGAATTGCGCCAATAACTGAGCGTTTGTAGGAAGACTCAGGACGCGTCTAACGGTGTATATCTCATATCTGGGAAAATTCGAATTTTTTAGTTATAGGCTTCATAAGTATAATCAAATCTATTTCTTATGGGAAAAACCGTTTTTCAAGCTAAATAATTCCTGTAATACGTTCAGTTATCATACTTGATCTTGGATGCATCAGATACTACTTGTCAATACGTTTTAAACTCATATTTAGTGATCAACATCAGTTCAGCCGTTCAGAAGTTATAGAGCTCCAAAAGTATAATTAGTCCAGGAACTGAAACTTTTCACTTCGCAATTTTTACAGAATGGATCGATTTGCTTGAAAATTTGAGAATAAGTAGTGGAGAGTTTAAAGATCAAAATCTGTATGATTCCGAAAGACGCTTTTACCATGGGGTGGTTGCCACCCCGTCTCGAGGGTGGAAATTTTTTATTATATTTTGACCGCAAATGTTGGTAAAAACATTAATTGTAAGCAAAAAATGTTTTATATTTTTTTGATAAAATTAATATTTTTCGATTTATTGGTTATCGAAATTTAGTTTATATCGAAAAAATCAATGTTATTAATCAATCATGGTTTATGTACTTGTAGTGGTTACGATGCTAGTTTGATTGGGCAATCCGAGTTTATTTGCCGGCCATAATTACATAATTATTAGGATGGCTGGGATATGAACTCGGATTGTCTTATCACTGGTGTCGTAAGTTCTAGATCATTTGGGAGAGATTGCGACCAAGGTTCTCGTTCTCAAAACTACCAAAAATTTCAAAAATATTAGTTCGACCTTTGCGGCTTCTGCTAGTACTGATCATTACCTTTCCAACGCACATCTAATTTTGAAAATTACCAGAGAACGACAGTTCTCGCCAGTGGCGCACAACCCCTACATGCGACACTATATATTATATACACGAAATTTTCGATTTTCTAAACCTGACTGAATTGAAAATTGAGCCAAATCCCATCTTAAAGTTTAGGAAAAGACTCCTAGATCCATATATTACTTCTTCATTTTGGTCCAAGGCTGTGGATTTTACGGCTTTTCCTATTTAGGGTCTGTTTTTCGTTCTCGTCCCCAAAACTCCCAAAAATTTCAAAAACTTAAGTTCGGCCTTTGCGGCTTCTGATAGCATAGATCATAACCTTTCCAACGCATGTTTAATTTTGAAAATCGGTTATACCGTTTAAAAGTTAGCGAGCTCAGAATTAGAACTCAATTTTTATTTAAAAAGGGGAAAATTTTTGTGGATATGTACATATGTATGTATGTATGTATGTATGTATGTATGTGGAAAAGTTACACCGATCTGAATTTTTTTTCTGTGTTTCAAGAGGGTGTGAGGGCCGATTCAGAACCGGTGTAATTTTTGACTTCTGACTACCCGTAAGCCAGCTATAGGGCTAGGTAGATACAAAATGGCAAATTTTTTGGGCGTATATATCTTAGGTTCAAGGAGAGACAGGAAAATCGCAAATAAACCACATCAATAGGGTTGACTTAGGTTTTCAAACGTTGCCTAAGCGATCAAGCTCAGACGTACACACGGCTCAGTATAGCCAAAAAATTGAAAAACTAAACTTTGAAAATTTTGGTTTTTCGACAATTACTCAAAATTTCAGCCTACGAATTGCGCCAATAACTGAGCGTTTGTAGAAGGACTCTAGGCTAATCTAACGTTGTTTACCTCATATCCGGGAAAATTAGAAATTTTAAGTTATACGCTTCATAAGTATGATCAAATCTATTTCCTATGGGGAAAAAGAGTTCAAGCTCAATAATTTCTGTAACAACTTTAGTTTTCATACTTGAACTCAGATGCATCAGATACTACTTGTCAATACGTTTCAAACTCATGTTTAGTGATCAAAATCGGTTAAGCCGTTTAGAAGTCTTAAGTTAGAAATGTATAATCCAATTAACTATTATTCCCGAAATGGTTTATGTAGTTGTAGTGGTTACAACGCTAAATTTGATCTGTAACGGATAATCTGAGTTCATTTACCGGCCATCCTAATATTTTTATTTATTCTATTTCGACTAGAAAAAAAAATCTAGTATACATTCGATGGTCACTAGATCATTTGGGAGATAATGCGACAAAGGTGACCATTTATAAAGCTTGACGTGTAATCGAGAAAAATTACATTCAACTTCATACATTTAATTTGTATATAACTTGAAAAACTCCTGATACAAGAATAAAAAACCGCTAAACGCCGTAAAAATGAGTGGCGCATACAATATTCCAGCTACAAAAGATCTGATATGAAAATTACGTGGCGCGAAAATGTATTTTCATTTTGATGCAAAACAAAATTCTAGTTTTATTTTAAAAGATTTTTCCATAATATTTGCTAAATTTGAAGTAAACGCGCCACAAAAGAGTAAATTTGATACAGTTTGAATTTTGAAACTCTTTTGTGGCGCGTTTACTTCAAATTTAGCAAATATTATGGAAAAATCTTTTAAAATAAAACTAGAATTTTGTTTTGCATCAAAATGAAAATACATTTTCGCGCCACGTAATTTTCATATCAGATCTTTTGTAGCTGGAATATTGTATGCGCCACTCATTTTTACGGCGTTTAGCGGTTTTTTATTCTTGTACATTTATACAGTGCGCTGGAATAAGTTTTACCTCCCCCTTATTAACTTATTTATTTTTAGCACATAAGCAAAACGCTCGAACAGGTCGATTTTTAAAATAATCATAGTATGTTATAGCATCAATGTTTCGAACTTTACGAAATCCCTCTTCAGGTGACAGGCATATCTTTAAATGGGAAAATACATAATGTGACACCTCATTTAAAAGCTTTTGAAATACTGATTACAAAAATGTATGACAGTTTAATCTTTATTGAGAACGAAGGCGCAAAATTTCGGTCGCATTCTTTTTGAACGCATTCATTTTTTTCGAATCCTGAGAAAACTAATGAGTATTTTGAAAATTTTAAACGCAGAATTAAAGATAGCATTATTACGGAGGGTTGAAAGTCCCTAAGAATAAACAGAAAGTCTCTTTTGAATGATATATTTGAAATTAAAAAACAGACCAAATTTTCTCTTTTTTTTTCACCCCAGTGACTTATTAAAATAAACATTATAGAAGTTCTCAGGGTCTTTCGACCCTCGATAATACTGTAATATTTCATTCTGCGTTTAAATTTTTCAAAAATATTTATTAGTTTTCTCAGGATTCGAAAAAAATTAATAAATTTAAAAAGAATTTGACCGAAATTTTGCACCTGCGCTCTACAAAAGGATTAAAGGTTTATACATTTTTGGAATCACTATTTCAAACGCTTTTAAATGAGCTCTTACATGATGTACTTTCCTATTTAAAAAAAAACAAAGTTGTGGCTGTCACTTGAAGAGGGATCGCGTAAAGTTCGAAACATTGATGTTATAATATACTTTGATTATTTTAAAAATCGACCTGTCCGAGCGTTTTGCTCATGTGCTAAAAATAAATAAGTTAATAAGGGGGGGGGGGTAACACTTATTCCAGTGCACTGTATTTAAAAATGGACGGGTCTCAGCGTTTTTTTAAATATTTTAAAACAATGACAGAAATAATTTTCTTCCATAAGTGCCTTCCACCCTATATGTATATGTTGGGTGTTGGCCTGGAAATACAAAATTTGTCTAGCAGTGTTGCAGTTTATTATTTCATTCCTGGCATCGTTAACCTTAGTTTTTATTAGTGATGAGCGAGACCGGTCTTGGTCTTGCGGTCTTGGTCTTGGTCTTGCAGCAAGACCAAGACCAAGACCAAGACCGCCTTTTGGTTGCAAGACCAAGACCAAGACCAAGCTTGTAAGAACAAGACCAAGACCAAGACCGAACCTTGCAAGACCACTCAAGACCAAGACCAACCTGCAAGACTCTTGCACTTTTTTGAGAAAAATTGGTTTTTATTATTTATCTTTATTTTTTTAGTTCAATAATATATACTGACATTGTAAGAAACCTTAAACAATATCGAATTTTTAAAATACATAATATTTTGGTTATATTTTTAAGTCGTTTTGATTAAGTCAAACGGTTTGCATTTTCTCAACTTTCAAAGTGTCCAGAAGGCAAGTTTTCAAACGGCGACAGTTCAAGGACAATTGAAATTACTTGTAAGGCAAAAAAATGTAATTATAGATAGGGTAATCCATTAAAAAAAATGCAATTAAAAACGGTTTTTATGTACCAGTAGTTTTCGCTTTTTTGTCTAATAAAAATACTGACACTTATTTCAATTCTTTTCGCATAATCGAGGAAAAATGTAGGTCGTTAAATTTAAAATTAATACAAAAAATATCATAATAGATTTTGAAAAGGGATTCACAATGCTGTGAAAGCATTGTGGCCTGAATAAAAAATAACTGGTTGTCGATTGTAATGTGTCAAGCTTGGTATCGCAAAATCCAAAGCTTAGGTTCAGTTTCTGAATATAATGACAAAAATTCCGATACTGGGAAATTTTTAAAATTATTTTTTTGGATTAATTTTTTACAATCAACTAAAGTTGGAAGTTGAATTATTTGTAAAAATCCCGGATGACAAACGCGTAAAGAATTTTACTGATTTCATAGTTGAAAACTATTTGGAAGAATCTAAGTTTTCCTCAGAAAGGGCCAGTACTACAAATAGTATGTGCCGCACTTGAAATGCATGCGCATCATTTCAGTGTGTTTTAAATTCTAGTTTTTACTACCCACATCCGAATATTTTCAACTTTTTAAATGTCATAATGGGTATTCAATCCAAAAATATGTGAAAATAAAAAGTGCGAATAACTCGTGTTACGAGAGCAATGTAGTTTAAATAAAATTAAAGAACTGCAAGATAACAAATTACAGAATTAAGCGTTTATAACTCCCCATTAGGTTTAGGTATTATGTTATAGTATTAGGTCTATAAATAGGTATGGTAAATATGTAAGTATTTACTAAAATGTATGTTTTAGTTAGTTTATAAAAAAAGTTAATTATATTAAATAATGATTAAATAGAGTAAAAAATATTTTATTTTTGTGTTCTCTTAAAAAAATTTAATTTATGTTCTTAAATTTGACCCTCGTAGGATAAATACTACAGTGTTCGAGTGAAAGGAGCAGATCATTATCTGTTAACAACTATAACCGTTTATCCCTTTTCGTAAAATCCGTGAATTGAAGGTCCCCGACCATCTGTGGCACCTTTAGGAAGATCTTTTTCTTTAACATTTTATTAAAATACAGGGGCAATAAACAGTAATCCAGACTCAAGACGTGGTCTGAAGGCAGGCGGCAGGTATCGACAGCATGCAAAACACAACGTGACACAACCGAAGGCCGGCAATTGCAACAAGGGTTGTAAATGCAGGTTTTTCCTACTGATAAACATTACCATTATAAAAATATACTCTAATCTCTTTATATAGAGAGAAATAATTAGGTCATTAGGTGAATGTATAATGTTAAAATTGGTATCCGTTTGAAACTACATTCTACATTCTGTTAAAATTTTAAAGCAAAAAATATAGGTTCATTCTTCACATCTTTATTTATTTCAATGTACATTTTATTCGAAATTGTTTGGTTCAAATTATTACTACCAAAAAAGCAAGACCAAGACCAAGAACAAGACCGGCTAGTGCAAGACCAAGACCAAGACCAAGACTGCCTTTTAGCTGCAAGACCAAGCTTGCAAGAACAAGACCAAGACCAAGACTAGCCTGGTCTTGGTCTTGTTCTTGTTTTGCTCATCACTAGTTTTTATCTTATGGCAACTATTTTTTGGATTCCAAATGCAAGGTTGCATCTGATATAAATCAAGAAATCGCATTACTTTTTCGTTTGGCGACACAAGAGCGATCGCTAGTGAATAATCAAGAGCAAAGAGCAGTGCGGGCACTGTGGGCAGTTGACAAATAATTACTTGTGGCCAGTCGACAACTGGACGCGTGATTATGCGTTTATGCATGCAAATAAAGCATATTATTGTTGAATAAACCCGCGAAGTGTGGCTCATAGCGAAGCCATAGCGAACCCATAGCGAAGTGTGGTGCCGTCATAAGATGAAAAAATCAATTATTTTAATTTTTTACTAAATTGTTGGTGATTTACTTGCTAATGCGTTACCTATATAAACTGTAAACAAGAAAATTAACAAGTTAAATAACAAGAAAAAAATAAAATAAGAAGGATTTTTAGATAAGGTAAATAGGATAAGTACTGTGATTAAATAAAACGAACACCGACAAGGGGGTTTGAATACTGAGTTGTGATTGGAATAAATCGTTAACATATGGACTTTCAAGTTTTTTTCTTAAAAATACCAAAAAAAAATAAAAAATAGAATAAATGAAAAATGGTTCGAAGGCCAAGTAGAAAAACAGAAATTTCTTGCAATTATAAACTAAGATTGAAATTTGAAATATCGATAATAACTAACCAATTAATTGTGAACTGCCCAAAATAAAGGGTACAAATTGATAATCATCCAGACTCCACACCCCCTCATTTCCAAATGGTTCCATCTGGTAAGTTATTTGTAGCTTTCGAGCCAATTTTAGGTACCTAAAATATTAACAAACTGTATAAATATTATTTTTTATACCAACAAATACCGACATAAAAAAAAGTTAAGCCTTGCCCTTAATAACTGTTTTGTCTGAAGTATTTTTATATTAGTTTTGTATAGTTTGGGCGAGCAGTTTGTTTTTAGCGGCTTATGATCTGATCCACAGTCGCTTAGCTCCAGGTTTAGCTTCGTCATATCATTATAGTATTTGATGTCCTCGACATTTATTCATTAGGTTTGGCATTCTTTATGACACTCAGTTTTATAAATATTTTGATAGTTGCTATTTCTGACTAATATTTGAGTGTTTTTGTTATGTATATTATTACAATAGGTCTGGATCCCGCGTATGAAAAAAAAGTTGATTAAGAGCAAGCTGAAAATTTGTTAATAGCTTAAGGGTGTCTAGTCGGATAAACGTTGATATATGGGAACACTGGAACAGGGGCAGTTTTAATTGTGGAACGGGTTAAAAATTTGGAACGGTCACACCACGAAAACGGCACATTTATTTTGTCCGACAGAACAGACTTAAACTCTCCGAACAGAGATTAAACTCTCATGCAAAAATCAGACTGCTATTTATCACCTGTCATAATTCCTGTCATTTGACATATTCTACATGTTCCACTCATTAAAACGCCCATTTGGTGTTAAATAGCAGTCTGATTTTTGTATGAGAATTTAATCTCTGTTCGAAGAGTTTAAGTCTGTTCTGTCGGACAAAATACATGTGCCGTTTTCGTGGTGTGACCGTTCCAAATTTTTAACCTGTTCCACAATTAAAACTGCCACTATTCCAGTGTTCCCATATATCAAAGTTTATCCGACTAGACACCCTTAAGCTATTAACAAATTTTCAGCTTGCTATTAATCAACTTTTTTTTCATACGCGGGATCCAGACCTAAATGACATACGATAAATGTCATTATAAAATATAATGACGTGACGTCACAAGTTTTCACGCGCTTTTTGGGTAGTTTGAAATGGTTTAAATACACAGAAGATTTTAAATTTGTGTTTCTAAGTTATTATGAGTTTTTGAGGCATGACATTTTGGAAATCACAATTTTAAACAAAACTGAACATTATTATGTAAGTAATAGAAAAATAGATACATACCTTAAAAACACTTTAGTAGCTACTGCAGATATATCGGATGTTTTCAAATATCCAATTTTAAAAAGAGAACATAAAAACAAAAGAAAAGATAGTTCATGGATGGTTCCATATTCAACATTTATAGAACCACCGAAGCCTTCCACAAAATAGATCATTATTTCTGGTATTGCTCTATGCAAAGGTTCTGGTATAACTGTTTGAAGTAAAATAATGGCTTGCTGCAATTAAGAAATAACAGTTAGTTAGTAAACGGTCAATTATAAAATAGATTCAGACAGTTTTTGACGATGATAGACCTTGTTATATACCATCATTACCATCCACAGATTATCGAATAAAGAAGAGATTATTCAAGCAGTAAAAGCTTAGAGAAACGGAAAGGTCACCGATCTCCCAGCGTTTCTCAACCGGTGGGTCGTAGTCGCAACCCACTAGTGGGTCGCTATAACCCGCTATAACCGGAAGTAGCAAATAGATGAAAATATTTTCATTAAACAGATGACCCTTCAAAAACCCATAATTCAAATTTTTATGATTCTGTTGCCGTTAGTTCTCGAGATATTTCTAATAGGCCCTTTATTTGCCTCACCCTGTACGTATATGCATGTTTTATTGATTATTATTAAAAAGCATTTGACCGCGTTAACCATCAAAAGATGATCGAAATTTTGGGAACAATTCCCGTAGAACTCAGTACGATATGTATAGGCACCAAACAGCAACAACTGAAATACAGCACATAACTAACACCCGAAGATATACGAATCCTACGAGGGGTACGACAGGGTTGTGTCTTATCGCCGCCATTATTAAATCTCTATTCGGTGTCTATATGCAGAAAAGCATTAGACGAGGTCCAAGTAGGAATTAAGATTAACGGCACCAGCATAGACAATATCAGGTACGCTGATGATACCTTCCTAATAGCAAGCAACGCACAAGAACTACAAAATACAGTAGACTCCCTCTATAACGAACACTGTTATTACGAGGTTTCGCTTATAACGAGGTACACTAGATGTCCCATGAAATTCCCATTGAACTGTAACACCTCTATAACGAGGCATATTGGTTATAACGTGGAAAAATAAAATCGTAGAATATGTATCTTTACCTGTTTTTAGTGCGGTAATGGCTATAAATAAATACCCCAACTCACTGTGTCGACACATCTGTCTCTTTATCGAGGATAGTGCTGTAATAAAATCCACCGCCTAATAATCCTCTTCCTGTTCTGTTTATCTATCGACCGATATTGAATATTGTAAGAAAATTTACAATTTATGATGGCGAAGCCTTATTGTTGAGGAAACAATATTTAGCCATCTTATATTGCTCCGAATGGCTTCACTACAGGAAGTTAATGTTTTAAAAAACGATATATTCATATGTATCCACTATATTATTGTTGTCTGATATAACGAGATCCGCTTATAACGAGGTAATTAGTCTGCCATTTCAGTTCTCGTTATAGAGGGAGTCTACTGTATAATAAATGCGGTAGTTCGTCATAGTGAAATGTTCGATTTACATCTAAACGTTTCCAAAACTAATATTTTAGTATTTTCAAAGACACCAATAAACGTACCGCCATGGACAAATAAGAGAACAGGTATCTTACATAAAATATTTGGGAGCAAATGTCAATAGCCAGTATAACTTAAAACCCTTTCCAGTCAGATGATCCCATTTGGGATCATGGCAATGTTGACAGTTCATTTATTTGACAGTTCTAGTATTGATTTATTTGACACTTCATTGACATTGTTTGACACTTCATTGACATTTATTTGACACTGCCTTCATTTATTTGACGCTGCATTGACTTATTTGTCAGTTATTTCAGTAAGCGCTAGTAACAGAGACCTAAAATTGGTATTGAGGATCCGCCTACTTCGCTGCTACGTGTTCTCGGTCTTACTTTATGGTGTCGAGTTCCGGACTGTGAATAAAATCGATCTAAATCGCCTTAAGAGTTTCGAAATGTGGTGCTATAGAAGTATTTTAAAAGTTTCCTGAGTGGAGAAGATTCGAAACTCCACAATACTAGAACGTCTCAGCAAGACTACTGAGATCATAAAAAGCATCAAGCAGAGAAAGCTGGAGTAGTTCGGACATGTAATGAGAGGTCTCAAATATAGGTTGCTACAAAATATCATGCAAGGAAAAATAGCAGGCAAACGAAGTCCAGGACGAAGAAGAACCTCATGGTTGAAGAACTTGCGAGATTGGTATGGTGTTGATACAAGCATGCTATTTAGGGTGGCAGTGAATAAAATTAAGATAGCTATGATGGTAACCAACGTTCTGAAAGGACATGGTACATGAAGAAGAAGAGGCTAGTCATAAATGAATGTGAAACTTCGAAACCCAAAAATAATGTGGGCTGAAAAGTGTTAAAAAAGAAATCCTATCAAGAATTGTACAAGCGAGGAAAAGAACGTGAAAATATTTTTTACAAGATTGTATGACTGTGAAAATTGAACAATAGGCTCTGAAACAGAAAAAAGAATAGATGCTTTTGAGATGTATACAGGGTGAGTGGGGAGGAACGCACCAAATTTTAAGACTGTATAATATACGTAAAAATAATCAAAAATAACTCATATGTTGATATTCGATTTTCATTTGTTTCCGAGATACGGGGTGTTAAAATTTTTCGTACAAACTGACGATTTATTTATTGCTCTAAAACCGGTTGAGGTGTGCAAATAAAATTTGGTGGGTTTTAATACATAGTTATTGCGCATGTTTTAACACACAATTAAGAATTTTATATTCACCATTGGCGCGCGTACGGGTAATAGTCTGTAATTTTTTAAGAAAAAAAATGGTACGCCACTGAAATATTTCAAATTAAAAATATTTCTTGAATTCCTCGTTCAATTTGTGCCAAAAAATTTATCTTACCTTTTTTTTATGCGACGCTTCGTTTTCATGCAAAAATAAAACATCTTAACGCTTACAAAGTTTTCGACGAAGTTTCTATATGAATGTGTAGAAACTTATTTCGAATACTTTGTAAGCGTTAAGATATTTTATTTTTTGCATAAAAACGAAGCATCGTATGAACAAACATGAAGGTATATTGTTTGTCAGAAATTGAACAGGGAATTCAAAAATAATTTTTAATTTGAAATATCTCAGTGGCGTACTATTTTTTTTTCTTAAAAAAATCTCAGACTATTACCTGTACACGCGCCAATGGTGAAAATAAAATTCTTAGTAGTGTGTCAAAACATACGCAACAACTACGTCTTAAAACCCACCAAATTTCATTTGCACACCTCAACCGGTTTTAGAGCAATAAATAAATCGTCAGTTTGCAAGAAAAATTTTAACACCCCATATCTCGGAAACAAATGAAAATCGAATAACAACATATGAGTTATTTTTTTATTTTTACGTATATTATACAGTCTTAAAGTTTGGCGTGTTCCTCTCCACCCTGTATATTAGGGTGCATCGAAAAAATAAAAGTTGGAAATGTTATATCTAATAGCGTGAAAAAGTTGCTAGTGTTATTTTTTAGCATATTAGTATTTTAAATTTTTTTTCTAAGCGAATTTTGTGCCCCCCCCCCCCCAACGACCTTGAATATCTGATTTTTATGGAAATTTCAATTTATTATTTGGAATAAAATATGAGCTAACTCGATATAAGATAAATTAAAGAAAACTTAAAATGTTGTCAATTACAAATTTTAACGATATTTAAAGTTTTATTTGTTTTTTTAGTCTCCCCAACCCCTTTGAAATGTCCGGCTTCGTGAGTCCGTGCGTGTAATTTTCACTTATGTTTGATGCGATTCCTTACTTTGTTATTATTGTTGTTTGTAAATTAAAGATTAAAATAGATAAACCAGGACCATGGGGAATAAAATCAAGATGTGATGTGGACCGCCCCATTTTTGGGCAACCACCAAATATACCTGAAAATGTTTTACCGAAATACAAACAAGCAATGAAGTTTTGTGGTTGCAAGAGGATAAAAAACTCAGCAAGAAAGAGCCAGAATTTTCTGGTATTGCCGAACAGGTTGCAATTAAATTGAAGGAAATATGAAAAAAGGCTTTAATTCCAATAATTTAACATACAAGAATTATTCAGCTTTTAATCATGACAAATATATGAAACTTATGAAACCATTTAAGAACAGGCAAAACAGTGAATTTTACAAAAATAAAATTCAAGGCTTTAAGAACAACAGTAAAACTACACGTTTCGATCTTGCAGCTTGCAAATGTGACACTCTGATTAATTGTCTTTGTAGCAAATCTCAAAAAGTGCCTCTGGATGAGCGCGAATTTCTCTTAAATCAAAGAGGTCCCAGAAAAATGGTGATAAGCTCGATTGATAGGGAAAACAAAAACAAATATAATCAGAAACAACAACGGTAAAAGAAAAAAGTTACCGACGCAAAGACAAAACTTTAGCTCAAGTAAAAAACAATACCAAGTTTTATGGTCAATCGATCGGGAAAGAACACATAACACTTGTGCATGAGCCAGGGTGCAAATATTTCGGATATGGGTATCCGCTGTCTGGTATGTATATCAGAAAGTATCAAATCCAGCTATTGTATGTGACGAAACAGTCGTAAATACTGGCGTTAAGGGTGATGTAATACGGCTGTTAGAAGAACATCTTAAAAAACCACTTCAGTGGTTTGTATGTCTGCGACATTCAAATGATCTACCCCTTGGACATCAAAAGAAGTTTGCCAGTGACCAAATCAAAAAACGTGAGGGTCTTCAAACTTTCTCCTATAAAAATTTTGATTCAAACGACTACTTTGAGTTAATTAACTAACAAGAATATCACCTTACCGAACCACCTATATTCTCTAGATTTTCGAGTGACAATCTGCGAGATTTTACTAAGAATCCTAACTTAGACCATTTTAACATTGAGATTGAGAAATTTTACTGCCACAAACAATATGTAGAACGATGTGTCAATCTTGTGACACAAGCTTCTCTAGCAGTTTGTGAAGCGTATTCGAGGGATGGATTTATAAAAACTCGAATGGATTCCAGAAAAACTATGCCCCACTTTAGTGCTAAATCGGAAGACATCTTCGAATAGAATGCTTTTACCATATATTTTTGTAATATTTATATACCTAATTTTGTACTTTGCTTTATATTTATTTTAGTATTAAAAAACTTGGGTGACGTCAGGGAGACGGATAAGTTAGGCTATTTTGTTATAAAAAGAATGTTTTAGTATACTTTTCTTAAGTAAAATTTTTAATTGCCTTGTGAAACCAGAAAATATTTTTCAATTTAAACCGAATTTATTTATTCAATTTCTATAAGGTATTACATTTCCCTTACAAAAGATATTCGCATATTAATGTATTTTTTCTAATTTTTAGTTGCCGTGGGGGGCAGAAAATATTTTTTTATTTCAACGCAATTTTACTAAAATACTAAATAGTGTGTTAGGCAACTTTTGTGAGCTATTACATTTTCGTTTCGAAATAAAAATTTTTTTCGTCTGTTAACATTTTTTCAAAATTTTTAATTGTCTTGGGGGGACAGAAGATATTTTCCAATTTCGAAAAAATTTTACCAAAATATTTAACAGTTGATTGGGTAACTTTTGTGAGGTATTACTTTTCCATCGCAAAAAAAAAAAATTTTTTCGCCTTTTTGATGCACCCTACTGTATATGCATGTGGCTGCTGAGAATTCCATGGGTACAAAAAGCTATTATTAACAAAGAGGTACTTCGGTACTACGAATAATTAAAGAAAGGAAAATACAATTCTTGGGTCAAGTGTTGAGAGGTGAAAGATATGAATTACTTCAAATCGTATTGAAAGGTAAAGTACATAAAGGCAAGAGATCAGTAGGAATACGCCAGAACTAGTGGCTGAAAGACATGAGAAGATGGTTTTTCCGTTCATCTGAAGAAATCTTTCGTGCAGCAGTTTTCATAGCTACAATTGACATTTGGATCGCCAATCTTCGATATTAAACGGATCAATAAGAAGAATTATACAATATTTTAATAGTAACATGAAATTTCTTAAATGTGTCGTGACATCTTAAGAACCGCCTTAAGCACCGCGAGAATAAAATGGGGTGTCACTATGTATTTCTTGTGTTTTTCTTCCCAGGATTTTTTATCATTCTTCTATTAGTTTACAGTTGTAAATTTGTGTTGCTATTAGGTCTCTCATTCATTCGGTTTATGTGCCTGCCTATACGCTGTGAGCTCGTACGTAGAGGGGATATTTACAAATTCGCGAACGCCAGTAGTGACAAGTTTGTAAACGTTTACCGGAAATTTGACATAAATGTCAAAGTGATTAATTTAAAATTAAAATTAAAAACATTAATTATAAACAATATTAGTTGGTCAAAGCTGTGGTATATATTTTTACCTTAAATATACTTACGTTTTAAATACTGAATTTAAGTTTTTTTAATGTTCCGTAATATCTAATTATAAATAATCTATTATAATCTTAGCGCCATCTACACGATTATTGTCAAAGTATCCGAAGTAAGAAATTGATATTTTATCAATAGAACGTCAAAATGATTAGAAAAATCTTAAAAAAATCGATTACAATTTAATTACTTTTTTGCGTTGTAAATATTAAGCGATAACAATTAAATAATAAATTTAAAAATTACCAGTAAAAGTTGAATTAGTAACCGCTAGGAACGACACCAGCGAAGCTCACAGCGTATACCGTGTGAGATATTTCTGATGTACCTACAGCTGGTTCCTAAAAAAACTGATACGACTCTTAGTAAGATTTGGTCATTTTGAGCAGTGTATTTGATTGGTTTGACATTATATTATATTTATTATGACAGACAAATAATGAAATAAACAAACAACTGATTACATATTATGTTAATTCATAAATTGTAAAGGTTTGTTCTAGCAAACAGTCAAATTAGGCAGAAACCGTCAGAAAACAGTTGGTCAGTGAGAGAACATAATACAGTCACCAGTGCTATCCCCTCTACTCGCGCTGGTCCACTATTCGCTGATGGTTTCAAACCGTTTGAAACTGATGCTAGAATAAACTATTAAGGTCTCACTTTTGATATTATTTTGAATTCTTGCAGTTTTCGTATCTTCAAATGGATTCTCTTCTTATCTCTCCAAAAGCGTACGATCGTCATGAGCGGTAGATACTTTTGGTCTTCCAGAACCTTGCCTTCTTTCGAGAGTTTCTTGTTCTCTCCATCTTTTATTAATTGCCATCTCCTCTTTGTGAACATACACACATACATCTTTTATTATTGTTGTTGTTCTGCTTACGTTAAAATGGTTCTTTACAGCAGATAGTGACCCATCATCTTCTAATTTCGTTACAATTCTTGTTTTTGGTTCTTTGCTAGCATGTGGAGCCATTTTCTGACGTTGAACATAATAAGTTATCTGACAAATTTTAAAATTTGGCAGTGACAGTGACAGTGACAGTATGTAAATAATAAGTATTTATCCTTCAAAATACACTGCTCAACTTTGTACAAAATACGCATCAGTTTTTTTAGGAACCAGCTGTACATGTACAGCTGGTTCCTAAAAAAAATTAATACGCCTCTTAAAGCGTATTTTCTAGAAAATTGAGCAATATATTTTGAAGGATAAATACTTATTATTTACATACTGTCACTGTCACTGCCAAATCTTAAAATTTGTCATATAACCAATGAACTGTCAATACGGATGGAATCGGCAGGAAGACAATTAATGCAGCCACGATACAAGAGAGAGGTCCTAGAGAGAGACAGACAAGGTGCTGGAAACTTTGACAGGCCGTGTAATTTGAGTTGCCTATATCAACTTAAATCGGGGAAATAAAAGTAACATAAAAACATAATCAAGGACTACTTCTTCACTTTATATAAAACAGTCACTAATTTAGTATTTAAATAGTTTTAAAATTATTTAACTCCCAAATACTTTAGGAAAGTAGGTATTTGTTTTGATAAATACAAATAACAATTCTGAAAAGTATTTAAACTGATTTAAACACCAAGTATGGTACTCTGTTCTCTATTTACTCTGCAAATACAAAAAAGTATTTAAATTTTGAAATATGTACTACCAATCAGCCCTGAAAATTAAAATATGAGGTCCATTCAACGAACTGTCAATACTGATTCAATCGGGTCCATTTATATAGGCAACTCAAATTACACGGCCTGTCAAATTCTCCAGCACCTTGTCTGTCTCTCTCTAGAACCTCTCTCTTGTATGTTGGTGGCAATCTCGCTTCACTATTTGAACGGGAAAGGGCCATTCCATCCGTATTGACAGTTCATTGCATATAACTTATTCTGTTCAACCTCAAAAAATGGCTCCACATGCTAGCAAAGAACTAAAAACAAGAATTGTAGCGAAATTAGAAGATGGTTGGTCACTATCTGCCCTGGCGAACCATTTTAACGTAAGCAGAACAACAGTTTTTAATATTAATAAAAGATGGAGAGAACAAGAAATTCTCGAAAGAAAGCAAGGTTCTGGAAGACAAAAATGTCTACCGTTCATGGAGATCGTACGCTTTTGGAGAGATTAGAAAAGAATCCTTTTGAAGATGCGAAAACTGCAAGAATTCAAAATAATATCAAAATTTAGACCTTAATAATTATTAGATACAATTTATGAATTAACATATGTAATCAGTTATTTGTTTGTTTATTTTATTATTTGTCTGTCATAATAAATATAACATAATGTTAAACCAACCAAATACACTGCTCAAAATGATCAAATCTTACTAAGAGTCGTATCAGTTTTTTAGGAACCAGCTGTACTTGATCAGGGCCGTAACTACGATGTTGGGGCTCCGGAGAAAACGTAATCTGGGGGCCCCTACCCCCCAGCGCAAGGGGGGTCCGGAAAATGTTTAATATTTAACCCCTTGAAAACGCAGTTTCCCTCCTGTGTGAACACCACACTCTCTTCTTTCTTTTTTTTTTCAGCATGTCTTGCAATAATTATAAAATGAGCAGCTCTAATGAATACATCTTCATCTGTATCTGACATTGTGGACGGATCATCAACGAATGCGTTCGTACGCTACAATGTAAATGGTCTTACTTTGTAGCGAACGAATAACCAAGCGAACTACCAAGCAAACCTAAATGCACCTTAAGGTGCCTTAAGCAACTGCAATGTGAGCCAAACAAAGTCAGTGAAGCTGGTCAGTGTAGTGGTGGGACTGATCCTAATGTGCTCATTCTATTTTACCCTTACTCTTCTTTTCAAAATGTGGTACCATGTGGTTCCTTTCACATACCAAGATGTTGTCTGGGAAAATTAGTTAATACAAAGTAGCTGGGCTGGGACCTGGGGCCCCTATTCCGGTTGCATTTTAATTTTTATTTAGCCAAAATATCTAATTTCTTCAGCAACAATTTATATCTTTACGAAAGGTCTTTGGGGCCCCAGCTTAGCCCGGGTCCCCTCTTTCAATGGCATTTTAGGTTTTGTTACGCCGAAATAACTAATTGCCTAACTAATAATTTAAATTTTTATGTTAAGGTCTCTGGGGTCCCGGCTTAGCTCAAGCCTCAGGGCCCATGTTCTGTTCCAATTGCATTTTAGTCGAAAAGACTAATTTCCCAAGTGAAAAATTAAGACTTTATGTTGCTGTCTTTTTAAAATTGTGTCATTTGAAAATATTTCGTTCATATCGGCTTTTAAATTACATATTTTTATTTTCCTCGTTAAAATCAATGCACGGCCAACCAAAAGGAGGCCTCTGTGGGGCCCCTCTTGGCCGGGGGCCCCGGGGCACTGCCCCGGTTGCCCCAATGGTAGTTACGGCCCTGTACTTGATTAATAACAGCTCCTTCTCTTCCTTCTTCGTTGTGGCGATTGAATTGCCAAGTCTTGATTCCATGCGTAAGTAAGCTTTTAATAAAAGAATTATAAATCTGCAACTTTGTTTAATACGTAAGTATTAATATAATATAATAGTAATATAAATATTAATATAATAGTATAAGGAGCTATGTGTAGATAGTTTCATAAAATCCAGGAGGATAAAGAAGCCTTTCCCAAACATGATAGTAAAGTTTTCTGGGTACGTCCAAACTTCAAAAGATTTTATTTTTCCATTTTTTATTGAAGATAGACAACGTAAATGCCACAAAAAAACGCTCTTGAAACAATAATCTTCTTTATTAATCAAAATTAATGTATCAAAAAGTATTAGGGGCAAAAAGTATGATAAAGGCAATTTTAAACTTAAAATGAATGTATCAATTTAATTTTTCATGAGGATGATCGTGACGTACCTATAACCATAACCGCATGAGTACATTAAGATTCATTATTAATTACAAGATGGAGGCATGTAAATTTTAAAAATAATTCCCCTTTTTCAACTTTAATATTTGTCATTCGATAATCATTTTGAAAATTATCTGATGAAACATTTACTGCCAATAAATAATAAAGGAAGATTTTCGAGTAATGTCGATATTCGTCAAAAACACATTGTCATAATGGTAGGGGAGCAAATTATGCTAAATGTGCAGTCACTCGAGCGTTATGGGTTGTGAAGAATAATAAATAGGTATTGGGTTGTGAAGAGTAGGTCCTAAAACCAAAAAAAGTTAAGTAAAGTTTTTCATTTTAGTGAGGACTTTCCATTTTTAACTTAATTTTCCATTTCCAACAATCGTTTTTTCCGATTATAGCGCCATCTATCCATAATTCGAAAAAGTGTCTCGAATAAAAGTTACTTATTTTTACGTAAGGAATCCAAATCTGCAATAAAAAAATAGGGGCTCCCATTTAAGATTTTAAAGTAACCCAACACCCCACCTCCGTGGGGGTCGTGTTTGGTGTCTTTCGATAGATTTTTCAAAAATATTGAATAAGTCTATTTTTCAGTTTTTTGATCTGATGTTCATTTCGCGAAATATCGCGGGATTCGTATTTACAGTATTAAATTTACCCACCACCCCTCTCCGTGGGAAGTCGTGTTTGGTATCATCCGATAGATTTTTGAAAAATATGGAGCATGTATTTTTTAGTTTTTCAATCTGCCATCCATTTCGCGAAATATTCCCATTTTTCTTGTGAAACTTTGGGACTCACCCCGCTCAAATCGTCAGATTTTTGAAATGTACACTGTTTTGCATGTATGTACCGGGTGTTCCAATAAGAATGGCTCTCGGCCATATCTCAGGAACCGTTTATAGTAGAGCTTTGAAATAAAAAATTTTATGACAAAAGTTGCCTCAGGAAAAGCCTGGAAATTATTTTCATAATTGTGGGACCACCGCTAGAGGGCGTAATTGAATATCAAAAATTAAAAAATCTAAATTTTACAAAATTTTCCTAATGAAGGGGCACTGGAAATCCGATCGTCGTATTCTTCATAAAATTCTACGCATACTTGATTTGACAAGTTTAGGTCTATCTTTGGAAATAAGAGGTGGGGGTGAGTGGGAACCTTGTTATGAAAAACTGGCTGTGAGTCCGGTTCTGCTTAATCAAATTTTGCAAACTTGGTCTTGTTGAAGATAGATCTTTTTCATCAATGTAAAAGTTATGATTTCGAACCAACTTACTGAGTAATATGCCAGCTAGAAGGCGTTATTTAATTTTTTTCAGAAATCTAGTGTTCCTTGGAAAATATTAAATACAAACATGCATTTTTAATACCATATTACAAAATTAGACAAAATTAGCAACAGAATAGCGAAAACCGCATGTTAATACCTTTTTCTATCTTACAAAACGTGTAAATTTAAAAACATAACTGTTACTGTCACCGGTAAACGAAATAATTCATTAAAAGTAGTGTGCTATGGAAACAACAAAGAAACATTTTCCAGCTCTCAACGTATATTAGGTCTTTTCAACGCTTCTCATTTGTTTCGAGCCTCGTTCATATCTCGTATATTAATATTATACACGGATTATACGGCATATGACAGAGGCTCGAAACAAATGAGAAGCGTTGAAAAGCCCTATTACAAAGAAATAAAAACAACTATTTAGTGATGACATAAACGTTCAAATTTTTGCCCATCATTTTCGTTGCAAACATTTACTCTTTCAAGAGTAGATTGAACAGCAGTCTTAATTTCTGCTCTCGATATGCTTTGAATGGCGTTTAGTATTCTCTGGATAATGTATTCTAGAGTAGTGTATGATGGGCAACAATTTGAATATTTAGGTCATCACTAAGTAGTTCTTTTTGTTCTGTGTTATATTTAATTTTAATAGTATTACTGCTCTTTATATTGTTGTTTTAATTAATTATATTTTTATACGTTGACATCTGAAAAATGTTATTTTGTTTTTTCCACAGCACACTACTTTTCATTAACTTAGTTTACCGGTGATAGTAACAGTTATGTATACAATTTACACGTTTCTCGAGATATCTTGAGATAAAAAAAAAAAGGTATCGACATGCGGTTTTCGCTATTCTATTGCTAATTTAATCTAATTTTATAAAGTATGATTAAAAATTCATACTTGTATTTAATATTTTCCAAAGAAAACTAGATTTCTGAAAAAAATTAAATAACGCCTCCCAGCTGGCTTATTACTTATTAGGATGGTTCAAAATTATCACGCTTACATTGAAGAAAAAGATCTGTCTTTAACAAGACCCAGTTTTCAAAATTTGATTTAGCAGAACCGAACTTACAGCCATTTTTTCATAACAAGGTTCCCACTCACCCCCACCTCTTATTTGCAAAGGTAGAGTTAAACTTGTTAAATCAAATATGCGCAGAATTTGATGAAGAATACAATAATCGAATTTCCAGTGCCCCTTTATTAGGAAAATTTTGTAAAATTTAGATTTTTTTATTTTTGATATTCAATTACGCCCTCTAGCGGTGGACCCACAATTATGAAAATAATTTCCAGGCTTTTCCTGAGGCAACTTTTGTTATAAAATTTTTTATTTCAAAGCTCTACTATAAACGGTTCCTGAGATATGGCCGAGAGCCATTCTTATTGGGACACCCGGTACTTAAATTACCTTATCTTACTTAACCTGACGATTTCGAGTTTTTCTAAGGATAGATTTTTTTTCGGCCCCCCCCTTAACAAACTCCCCTGCATTAAAAGCCAATATATGGTAGAGGTACATTTTCAGGGTACAAGGTTTCTCCCCATGTAATAATCTGACGCGCTCGAGTAACTGCAAAAATCCCCGCTTGGGCTCCCCTACCATAAGTTAAGAAATTGTACAAAAGTTAGGACAATTAAGGGAACTTATTGCATATAAGTTATTATTTAGGTGTCTTTTACGTAGTTTGGGTTTAAATTTTTTATGTTGTTAAATTTTCATTGGATTTCCCCTCCACCAAGGCAGTAACTGAAACAGTAACGTAGATGTTAATGTTAATTCAATAAAAATACTGCCATGAAACTAAGAATATCACGGACGATATGTAATGGAAAAATCAATATTAAAAAACCACATTACAAACATAGGAATTTGCAAAAACAAAACGATAGATAATATTGTAGAAAATATAGATAACAAAGACAAAATCGAGCTTTCCTGGACATGAAGCACGACTTCTATGAAATGTTATCCATTTATTGCAAGCAAGAGAGATATACCTCTAGGACTAATCAAAACGATCGAAAATATCTGTCATAACAAGACAATGAAAGTAAAAGTAGAAGAAATATTTGACCCAATAGGGAACTTGCATAAACATAAAATTCGAAAAAAACGTTATAAATCACAACAGAACATAATTTAAAACATGTATCAAAGATAAAAAAGTTGTTTTTGTGTTCCGTTTGGCCCCTCAAGACGATTGTAAATTCAAATTAAAGCAGCTAGCCCAAAACGCGTCGTGACGTCATATGGTTAATGTTTACATTCTGCACCAACAAAGTAAACACAATTGTATATAATTTTAAATTAGACATTATAAACGTCAGTAGAAAAGTTATGTGACGTCACAAGTGTTTTTGATCGTTTGAACTATTCATAGAAAACTTTTACAAAATGGTTTTATTTTCCAGTTTTCCATAGTAAACCTTCTTTCCTTTCCTTCAAAAACTGTATCAATCTCCAATCTCAACAAACTGGTATATATTATTACAATGACATACGATAAATATCATTAGAATATAAATATTTTTCCCTTATTCCACGACAATGAGCTGGCCAAATACCCAAGTAGGTGGAGGCCAATAAACTAAAGAAGGAGAAGAAGAATATACCTAAATATAACCATAAATATAACCATATACTAGAACTATGTGACGTCACGGGTCGTTTGAACTATTTCAATATCGCAGATGTTAAATTTGTATTTCTGAGTTATTATGAGTTTTTGAAGCGTGAAATTTTAGAAATCTCATTTTTAAACAAAACTGAACATTATTATGTAATAAAAAAATGTGCAAGTACCCTATTGAAGCAGCTGGCAATGGGATAAGACAGGGGGATTATCTGAGCCTTCAGGTGGTGAGGTGGATCAAATGAATAGAACAAACAGAGCCGCAAGTTACCTGAAAGAAATGAAAGGTAGAATTTACAAAAGAGTCATGAAAGTAAACACGACACAACATGCTAGAAACAGCAGAGATGAAAACCCCTAGAAAAATCGATGCTAAGACGCTATGGGACAGAGCTAGAAATACATATATACAACGGAGATGCAAGGTGGAGACAATTAAGAGCTGGGTAACAAACAAAAGAGTAGAATGGAACGACCACAAAAACTGACAACAAATAGAGTAGTAATTAAGGACGGCGAGGGACGGTTCCCCAATAGGAAGACGGTCAGTGGGAAGGTCACGAAAACGATGGAACGAAAACTTACTGGAGGTACATTGAAAAACAGACAGAGTGATGTCTAAACACAGAAAAAGAAGAAGATGTGGCAACGAGTCAATAATGATAGATGTAGGTATTAAAAACTAGTTGATTGTAGAACCCTTTAAGATATAAGGATGCGGGTAAACCACTGACAAGAGTGGATAGAGTTCCTTGAATGTAAGAAGCCGAGTAGGCCACTGGCGCGATAGACAGACAATTAATATATCCGTCTAATATACTTAACGGTGCACGTCATCCGCGTCATAGCCCGTGACGTCACATGATACCAACAACGAAATATTTAGGCGGTAGGTGTGTTATTTTTTAGAATCATTTTACTGAGTTCACTGTGGTTCACTGTAATTACAGCCACTAGACATATTTTATTATATACGCGTAGAAATAATATTTGAAGATTTCTATTAATATTAACTTAAAGAAATACACAATAATATGTTTCATTTAATTTGTATAAATTTATTATAAAGCGTTTTTATGAAGCACATTTGTTCGGATCACACTGTAAGTGTAATCGAACGAAGGTGATATTTTGGCATAAATTGGTAACATTTATTTGACAGTTGTGGTATTGACACTTCAGATTTGTTGTTATTCTTTACTGTAAGTATTTGTTTTATTATATTTATTGTTTTTATTATTTACATTAACGTAAGATTGTAACTTAATTCTTGTTGTCTAGTTCTAATGTTTTTATTTATTCACATTGAATATTAATTTGTTTCGTTGTATAATCCACTTTTGCAATAATTATGAATTTGATTTAAAATGGATTCAGGATTTTTTTTACTTTGGCAACTATGTCAACGTGGATCTCCGACGTACAGGGCCGGACTGGCTCCTAAAAAAGGCGCCAACCCAAATCCTAAAAAAGGCGCCAACTTAATCTCTAAACAAAAGCGCTAGACCCCCTTCTTTACATCAAACTTTTTCAAATCCTAGCGCATGTAAAGTAAATAAGTAAATATTACTTGTGATTTTTTTTTAAATTTAATTTTAATTAAAATCCATAAAGTAATTTGCTATTTTTGTTGGGAATAGTAAATTATATTAAGATACCATAAAAATATAGCTTCAGTTTTCCAGTATCCCTTTAACTCCGTTACATTTTTTGGTGCTCTCTGGAGACTCCAAACAAATTTTTGAAAAGTTTGAGTAATTTTTCAACTGCTTCTACATAGGAATTTACTGGTTCAAAAACATTTAACAAAAATCATGATTGGTGTTCAATAGAAGTCACTTTTTGACTTCAAACTTCAAACTTTTAGAGCGCTATGAAATAATAGAAAGAGCGGATATTGATACCTACGAAAGGCGCCTGAATCGTAAAATTGGTCTTCGAGGGCGCCGTGCATCGCATCTAAGCTATTTGATTATCTAATTTACCTGATACAAGATTACAAGTTGTATTTTGTTGTATCCACTGGCTTCATTATTTAGGATTCTGGGACACAACAATCCTATATGTATAATGTACTTATGGAGCGCAGAAAACTACACATATCTATTATAGACCAATTATGGGATGTAACACTGTTTGTATCAAGTATCAGATAATCAAATGGCTTAGATTCGATGCGCAGCTCCCTCAAAGACCATTTTTTATAAGTAGGTAATATAAACAGAGGAAATTGCCCATTACGAAAGGCGCCCATCACGTAAAAATTATCTTCGAGGGCACCGCGCGTCGTATCTACGCGTATCTAAGCTATTGATTATAACAGAAAAGCGGAAATTGATACCTACGAAAGGCGCCCAAATCGTAGGAATGGTCTTCGAGGGCGCCTATGTATTATAATAAAAACAGCGAATATTGATACATACGAAAGGCGCTCGAATCGTAAAAATGGCCTTCGAGGGCGCCGCGCGTCGTATCTGTGCTATTTGATTATCTGATACGTGATACAAGTTATATTTTGTTGTACCCACTGGCTTTATTATGTAGGTTTCTGTAGCATTTTCTGTTTCTTCATTAAGTAAAAACAGTTTTTAGGGGAATTGTAGCCGCCTAATCTTTGTGTAAAGATTAAAAAAAAATTTCAGCGTTTAATTTTTTTAATGGATAGATACTAACGGAGGCAAAAGGCGCACCGGCCCGCAGGCCGGTGGGCCGGCGGCCCAGTCCGGGCCTGCCGACGTAGATAATGACGTGCAACGGTAAGTATATTAGACGGACTGTATAGAGAAGAGGATATCATTGGAAACAATTTGCTTAAAATAGAAACTTCTGCAAGTGTATGGAGGAGGCTTTTATAACTCTAAAGCCTTAACTCTACAAAAAAAAAACTACAAAAAACTGGCACTGTTTCGCTTCCACGTGCGTTTGTTTACAGTTGGGAATTTGTAAAGTGAATGGACTTTAAGGCACTTCTTCACTATAAGCACTTCTATAGAAAATAGACAAGTGTTTTGTTTTTGCCCGTTTATCTATCTATATTCAAATTCATGTAAAAGGAAACTGATTATTTTTTAGCTTTTTAGGATAAATTTAAATATAGAATCTCTGACGAAAATGTAAACCCCATTTGTAATCAAAATAAGTTACTAAATGCCGTAAATATAAATTTTCATAATTAAGTGATAACAAATATGCATTTTGCTTATCTCAAAAAGTGTTACGTGTTACCAACTAAATCAACTGGATATCTGATCGATAAGATCCGAAATTGCTAAAACAAATAATTTAAATATAATACTAAAATAATACCCTAAAAAAGTAGCCAATACCTATTAAATGTTCTCATAAATAATAGAAAATACGAAATTCTTTTATTTTTTGGAAAGAACAACGAGAATGCTCTGTTCGTATAATATCGGGTTGCCTGAAACCGACACCTATCGAAGAGGTATATCCCATAGCTGGGATTGCTCCACTACTTATCAGGAGGAAGGTCACGTCAGAGGTAGAACGAAAAAAGTAGGAGACGGACCAAAGACACCCCTTACATGACCACCAAACTCAGCCAAGCAGACTAAGATCTCGGAAAAGCTTCCTGAAAACATCAATATCCATCCCCGAAGCGCCAGAGACTCGCCGAATACAACTATGGCAAGCGTCAGCTACCGCAACACATTCTCTCCCTCAGAGGAAATGGTTGCTGGACACAATTTACCGTATCCGACTTGGAAAGCGCTAAACAGACTAAGAACCGGCGTTTCACGTTGTGCTAGTAACCTGAAAAAATGGGGAAACCAGGAGGACAATACCTGCGACTGTGGCGCGGTTCAGACCAGCCAGCATCTACTATCATGCACAGAGATGAGAGAGACCTGCACAGAAGAAGACTTAATTATAGCAGATGACAGGGTCATTTATGTGGCCAACCATTGGAAATACAGAATTTAAAGTTGTTGGTGTTCCGGACACGGAAAGTAAGTAAGTATAATATATTTGCTTAAAATTCTGATTGAGAGAACAGGATTAAAAATAAACTTTGAGAAAACTAAACTTATGACAAATCCCTTAATGAGTGGAAATATGACTATTGGCAATATTACCATACAACAAACAGACACTTATCTGGGGCACGAGATCAAAATAAGCAGAGAAAATCAAACACATGCAATAGGCATGACATGGGCAGCATTTGGCAAACTAAGCCACATTCTAAAAAGTTCAATTCCCATGTGTCTCAAGCAAAAAGTTAATCGTTTATAACCAATGTGTTTTGCTGTACAAACTTATGGAGCAAAGACTTGAACACTGACGCAAAAATCCGCGAATAAACTCAAGAGTTGCAGAACGAGCCATTGAACGTGCAATGCTGGACGTGAGTCTTCGAGACCACATAACAAAGCAACAAATCAGGCAAAGATCAGGAGTTGAAGACGCCATCGAAAAAATCACGACGCTTAAGAGTAACTGGACAGGGCACTTAGCTAGAACACAAGATGGACGGTGGACAAGACGAATCATGGAATGGAGGCTCAGAAAGTATAAAAGAAACCGAGGACGACCACAGAATCAAAAGAGTAGCGAGAAACTGGCTACAAGCGGCCCAGTGTAGAGAACACTGGAAAGAACTGAGGGAGGCCTATGTCTAGCAGTAGACGCGATTGGCTGATTGATGATGATGATTACTATTCGGTAGTACCTACTTACATTTTTCACTCTTTCGTACCAATCTCTAAATGCTGGATTGCATTTCTCTTCCCAATGTTCAACTGTAGGACATTCCTCCATCAAAATCCCTATAATATCTAATAATTCGCATATCTTATCAATCTCGGTGGAAACATTAGCTGATGCCTGTTCAATGGATTTACCTTTAATGGCATCGTTCAGGGTATAAATAAAACCCAAATATTCCTAAAATACGGATATATTACAGGTAAGTATATATTAGTACTAGAAAAACTTAGGTAAAGAAAGATAAATATAGTTTGTGCTCCTCACTCCTCTTGGTAAACATATGTTTTCGTTGGTTTTAGTAGGTACTCATTGATTGATCAATCAATATCTAATTAATTTTTTTTCAGAAGTTCGCTGTTATAAACCGATCGTACTGCACCTGCACCTTCACCATTTTACATTTATTCATGATATCTACTTATTCCAGAATTCTGGATTTCTGTATCAGCTTGTATAGGAGGATTGTACCTGGTATCTGGAATATCTGGCATTGGTGCCATATGCTTTTAGTCACTTAGAAGTCTCCAAAAAGTGTTTGTCACCTGAAATGTAGTACTGCGCAATCACTATTTACACAGTCTTCAACTCAAGTTTTGATAATAGCCCCATCGCATAAGTACTGGCTCATACTACCAGCTCACATTCCCAGTAAGAGTTATGTTGCTTTCCGATGCAGGCTTCGAATCCCGTCGCGGGCGGTACTTTTTGATACTCACCAACTCTTTCTTTGCCATGTATTCCCCGATGGCCTGGTTACCAATGCTAGTGTTGATTCGCTTCAGTTCGAAATCCCTTACTAGTCTGGGCTGATTATCGGAGAATAGGCCATTTTTGGGAAAAGTTATTTACCAGCAATTTTATTGCTGGAATCGAATCTTATGATGGTATATATTAATAATATAGGTATGCAAAGTCCGCAGATAGTGTGCTACTTTTTTTATAAACAAAATGGCGCCCGAAAATCGTGTTTTTTTCAATTTTTGCTCTATAACTCCAAAGATTTTAATTTTACACCAAAACCACCCAAATAAAAATTCACCGTAATTAAATTCTGCATAGAGACGTGTTTTTCTCGATTCACTTCGACGAAAACTTTCCCCGGAAAAAGCGGGTTTTTCCAACAAAATCTTTAATTTTCAACTAAAATTTTAGATAAGTAATTGTTAATCAATAATTAAATAACTTGGTAATGTAAAAACCCTTTTTGTATAGATTATAATTCCAGAAGCCGATGGAAATTGAATAAACAGTTTAGCAACAATTGAATTGTTAATTAAAAATTTACGGTCGCTATAATAACGACAATAATTATGGTGCATAAGAATAACTATGATTTTTTCATAAAAATACACTATACCTATCTACTGTACTTTACAAAATTAAAATTGGAATATTTAACCGGCCTCAGGAATATTTTAAAATTATAAACAATTTTTTGGCTTATAAACAAATAGAATATCTCGGGAAATATTAAACTAAATTAAATTGTAAAGACGGTATTCGAAAAACAGCGGCAGGGCGCTTCTTTTAAAAGAAAAAACGTTTAATTATGATAAGTAGTTCCTGAGATAAAACCGGTCAAAGTTGACCGGAATTTACGACAAAGATATAAACAATAGGATCATAATTTTCGAACCATCACCTTTTTATTTTTGTCCTCTTTCTCCACACCAATTTCCATATCCTTAAAATACTCATAACATATATTATTATAAAAAAATTATCGATAATACGTGTGAAAATTGCCAAAAATAGCAAAATTCCAATCAAAAATTAGGTTGGAGAAAATGTAACACTCAAAGTTCAAAATCGGTATACGTTAAAAAAATGCATTTTCTCGGCTTCCCATGGAGCAATTTCCTTCATTATTTTTTTGTTCCCAAGTAACTCGAGTAGAGCCATCGAATTAACGCATTATTAAATGTCAAACTTGCTTTTGTTTTGTTATAATAAATTAATTTATTTATTATATCACAAAATTTTAATTTGTTTAAATAAAAATTGTTTAAATAATTATACAGCTTTCAAATGAGAATATTTATGTTTTTAACTTTAAAAGGTACACTTGTAGTAAGTTTATCTAAAAAAAAGCCTACAACTGGAAAAAATATGTAGTTTTCTGTAAATAAATGAATCTATTATAACAAAACAAAAGCAAGTTTGACATTTAATAATGCGTTATTTCGATGGCTCTACTCCAGTTATTAGGGAACAAAAAAAGAATGAAGGAAATTGCTCCATGGGAAGCCGAGAAAATGCATTGTTTAACGTATACCGATTTTGAATTTTGAGGGTTACATTTTCTCCAACCTAATTTTTGATTGGAATTTTGCTATTTTTAGCAATTTTCACACGTATTATCGATAGTTTTTATTATAATAATATATGTTATAAGTATTTTAAAGATGTGAAAATTGGTGTGGAGAAAGAGGACAAAAATAAAAAGGTGATAGTTTGAAAATTATGATCCTATTGTTTATATCTTTGCCGTAAATTCCGGTCAACTTTGACCGGTTGTATCTCAGGAACCACTCGTAATAATTAAACATCTTTTCTTTTAAAATAAGCGTCCTGCCGCTATTTTCTAATGCCGTTTTCATAATTTAATTTAGTTTAATATTTCCCGAGATATTCTATTTGTTTATAAGCCAAAAAATTGTTTATAATTTTAAAATATTCCTGAGGCCGGTTAAATATTCCAATTTTAATTCTGTAAAGTACATTAGATAGGTATAGTGTATTTTTATGAAAAAATCATAGTTATTCTTATGCACCACAATTATTGTCGTTATTATAGCGACCGTAAATTTTTAATTAACAATTCAATTGTTGCTAAACTGTTTATTCAATTTCCATCGGCTTCTGGAATTATAATCTATACGAAAAGGGCTTTTACATTACCAAGTTATTTAATTATTGATTAACAATTACTTATCTAAAATTTTAGTTGAAAATTAAAGATTTTGTTGGAAAACCCCGCTTTTTCAGGGGAAAGCTTTCATAGAAATGAATCGGGAAAAACACGTCTCTATACAGAATTTAATTGCGGTGAATTTTTATTTGAGTGTTTTTGGTGTAAAGTTAAAATCTTTGGAGTTATAGAGCAAAAATTGAAAAAAACACGATTTTCGGGCGCCATTTTGTTTATAAAAAAAGTAGCACACTATCTGCGGACTTTGCATACCTATATTATTAATACATACAATAATAGGATGCTGGTAAATAACTTTTCCTTGTATTTTGCTAATTAGCCCAGAGTAATATTAAACTGAGTATAAGTACTGCCCGGGGTGTAGCGATGGATCGCCTCCACGTGGTGCACCCTGGGTAACGCCAAATGATCCATCCTCCCAATCCTAAGGTGTAACACCATCGTGCCGACGGGATGCATGGTACAGGGAGTAAAGTGTATCTAAAGCGATGCCCTAGAGAGATGGCGAACTCTGGGGGATTATAGCCTTAGCACGGTAAGGGCGCACTGCCGTGCCTGACAGCAATTCGTCCCAACTCGTGGGAACAAATATGGAGAACGAGATTGAAAAAACAAACACAAAAACGGGAACGGACACAGAGGTGACTTCAGTCGTGGATTCTGTATCTGTCCCAAATACTGAGCCAGAAGTTGTTCCAAGCGGAACAGACTCTGCACAAAGTAGCAAAAAACGCCTTTCTGGAGCTCAAAAAAGAAAGATGACGAAAAAGGCAAAAATGGCTGCTGGAACATGGACCACAGCAGATCCCCATAAAAACAAAACGGGAGTACTGGTAAAACCCGAGGGTAAAAAGAGACCGCGGGAGAATACCATTACCCCCCCCCGCAACAAAGGGTTGCTAAGAGACCAAGGAGCTCTCATGAGCAGACTAGGTCATACAGCAATGTCACAAAAGTATTCAGGATAGCGGTGGCACACAGGCACCATCCGGATACTCAACTAGATCAGGCTCACGCAGACCTGATCATCAACAAACTAAAGCTAGCAGTGGATGAGGCTCCTGTTGGAAGTCAAAATCAACTGCTACAGTTCCATAAAACATCGTTTAGCGCAGGTACTCTGTGGGTAAACTGTGCTAACGAACATACCAAAAAATGGACCACTGAGGTGGTAAGGACTATGGAGGGCCTGTGGGAAGGAGTCGACTTAAATGTGGTCGATCCCAGCCACATGCCAAAACGCCCTATGGTCCTCGCCCGCATCCCCGAGAAAGAGGCTGAAGAATCAACAGTCAGAACCCGTTTAGAGAGGCAAAATAAAGACCTTAAGACGGAAGACTGGTTGTTGAAAAATCGGAAGGTCGGAGAGGACATGCAAATCCTCGTATACACGATCGACGAGGTCTCCTATAAAACATTGAAGGCTGCAAATTTCAAGGCGTATTACAGACTTGAAAAGATATCCTTCAAAACCATCAGAGGCATTGATGGCTCCAATCAGAATCCTGCAAGCGAATCTCCAGCATAGTAAGTCAGCTTCGGCAGAACTTACTGTCGCCATGAGAAGGTTTGATGTAGCCTTGATACAAGAACCCTGGGTTTACAAGGGCAAAATAAGAGGTCTATCGGGTATTGGTGGAGAGCTTATATATAGCCGATCTGCCGATGTCCCGAGAACTTGCATAATAGTCAAACGAAACATCAAAACACTGCCGTTGATAAATCACTGTTCCAGGGATTTAACCACGGTAAAGATGAAGATCATAGATGGAGGAGGGGTGAAGCAGATAGTTTTCGGATCAGCATACCTCCCATATGATGATCCCGAACAACCACCATCAAGGGAATTGGAGCAGCTAGTGAGAGATTGCAGGAAAAATGGATTGCAATTGATCATTGGCTGTGATGCGAATGCGCACCATCTGACTTGGGGCAGTACAAACACCAATGCAAGAGGTGAGTCAGTACTACAGTTTATAATGCAACATAATTTAGACATATTAAACGTAGGAAACAAACCAACCTTCGTGACTTCACGACGGAAGGAGGTGATTGATATAACAGTTGCCACGACTAACGTGGCTAGAACTGTGAAAAACTGGCATGTGTCAGATGAGGTGTCCTTTTCAGACCATCGACACATTTGTTTTGAAATGACAGGCAATGAGCTTATCAAGGAAACTTATCGTAATCCTCGTAAAACAAACTGGGAAGCATATCAAGCAGACATAGAATATAGCTTAGGCAGGATTAACGGGAAGATAAGGCATACATTGGACCTAGACATGGCTGCCGAACAATTTCAAGAGATTGTCACGTCAGCGTTCGAAGACAACTGTCCGGAGATAGTCAGGAATTCCAACAGGAAAGTTCCCTGGTGGAATCATAATCTTGCAAATCAAAGGACAGAGGTTAGACGAAAATTTAATTTCGCCAAAAGGTCAGGCGAGTGGGGCGATTATCGCAAAGCTCTGACTGACTACAATAAGGAACTGAGAAGGGCAAAAAGAGAATCGTGGAGAAGGCATTGTGAAGAGATAGAAGGGACTTCAGAAATGGCAAGGCTCCATAAAGTTCTCTCAAAGGACCCTCAGATAAGTATTCCCTCGCTCCAAAAAGAGTCAGGTGAATACACTCAGAATGGTGACGACACCCTGAAAGAGCTTTTCAGGGTGCACTTTCCTGAGTCTGAGACAAAACTGATACCACTAGACATATGGCAAACCGGACTGGATATCATGAATTATGGTTCTAGGGAAAACTGGCATGTGGCAAAAGAAGTTATAAACCAGGACAAAATCAAATGGGCAATAAACTCATTCGAGCCATATAAATCACCGGGTCCGGACGGGATTTATCCAATACTTCTACAGAAGGGAAACGACCTTCTTTTCAAAAAATTGTGTAAGATACTGCAGGCTAGTTTAGGGCTGGGGTACATACCAAAAGCATGGAGGCTGATAAGGGTGGCTTTTATACCCAAACCTGGCAAAATCGGACAGGAAAGGGCCAAGTCTCTGCGGCCATTAAGTCTGATGTCATTCGTACTGAAGACCTTAGAAAAACTGCTCGATAGGCATATCAGGGATGGTGTATTGGTTGAAAGTCCGATACATCGGGGACAATATGCATATCGAGCGGGAGTCTCCACAGAAACGGCACTGCACCATCTTGTACAGAGAGTGGAGTACGTTCTAGAAAACCAAGAGGTGATCCGTCTAAAAGGAATAGACGAAACAAGCTGTAGATGGATAGACTGCATGCTGAGAAGCCGTGTGATATATGCTACGTTGCTAGGGGATACAGTGTCAGCTCAGGTAGCCAGAGGCTGCCCACAGGGGGGAGTCTTATCTCCTCTATTGTGGAATCTGGTCATGGATGGCCTGATAGCTAGACTCGACAACGATAGGCATCACGTCCTGGGCTATGCGGATGACCTAGTCATCTTAGCCCACGGAAAATTTAATGATACAGTCAGAGATCGAATGCAACAGGCTCTGACAGTAGTTACAGAATGGACTTCAAATGTAGGGCTTAACATCAGTCCTCTAAAGTCCAAAATCATGAAATTTACTAAAAGAAGGAATTCAGAGGAATTGGGTCCTCTAAGTCTAAATGGTATACATTTAAATCTGGTGAGTGAAGTAAAGTATCTCGGGATAATATTAGACTCAAGACTTACTTGGAATCAGCAGATAGAAAGAATAACGAAGAGAGCGGTATCTACGTTAATGGTAGCCAGACGTACTCATGGAAAAATGTGGGGTTTGAGACCAGACATGGTATATTGGACTTATAACATGGTAGTAAAACCCACAATTACATATGCATCAGTGGTATGGTGGCCAAAAGTGCAGCAAAAAAGTGCCATCATCAAATTAAGCAAGGTGCAAAGACTTGCTTGTCTCGGGATCACGGGGGCTATGAGGGGCACACCTACGGCAGCTATGGAGGCACTACTGGATCTCCCTCCTTTACATATAACAATAAGAGGTGAGGCGAGAATGGGCTATTATAGACTGCGAGAAAACCTGAGCAACGTACCAGTTAAATCAAGACATAGTAAAATAACGAATGAAATTAATGATGCCGAATGGATGATGATTTCTGACCATATGACATCAAGATATATGCCTGAAGTACCTTTTCAAGTGGACATTTGCCCACGAGACGAATGGGACAGAGGAAACTCTCGACCCAGACTGCAGGGTTGCACCTGGTATACGGACGGGTCTAAAACTGCAGACGGTTCGGGCGCAGGAATATTCTATAGTGGTGGAAATTTCAACATTTCTATTCCACTGGGAGAATGTACCTCCGTATTTCAGACAGAGATTTTTGCAATCTTGCAGTGTGCAAGAGAAAACAACCTGAGGGCATTCGAACTGCAGCGGGTTAACATATGCACAGATAGCCAAGCAGCCATTGGGGCTCTTATAAGCCCTAAGGTGAACTCTAGGCTGGTGTGGGAATGTCGACAAGAACTTGATAGACTGGCACAACATAACAGTGTTATACTGGTATGAGTTCCAGGTCATCGGGGCATATACGGCAATGAAAGAGCTGATGCACTTGCCAAGAGAGCATCAGCTACAAAATACCTGGGTCCAGAGCCGGCCGTGGGAGTGCCAAAAAGCACCGTCCGCGAACGAAAAAAAGCCTGGATCCGAAGCCAACACAACTCACACTGGGAGAGTGTACCCGGTCAAACACATGGCAAGATGTATATCGGACGGACATGTGCTAGTAGAGCTGAGTTACTGCTGAAAACAAGCAGGAATCAGCTCAGAGTCATAACAGGTTTCCTCACTGGACATGCGCCAGTTAAGGGTCACCTGCATACAATGGGGCTGTTTCATGGAGACTTGAGCTGCAGACTCTGTAACAGAGAACCTGAAACAGTCAACCATATTTTGCATGACTGTGAGGCATTGGATCGGAGGCGGCAAACACTTTTCGGAGACATCGAAATGACTCCAAAATTATATGGCACCCACCCACTAGACCTGTACAAGCTGGTACAGGGTTCCAGAATTCTGGAATGGGTTTCATAAACAATGGAAGATGTACAATAAGCCAAGTGGCTGCAGTACAACCGGTTCACAACAGACGGCTTCCAGGAAAAAAAAAAAAAATAAGTACTGCCCAGAGTATACGTTAATTTCTCTTGTTCAATCCCTCTCGTCTCTCAATCGGAGGTTGAGCAATTGGACATCGTTGATTCCTAAAGTATCTGTATTCACTCTTCTTTAACGGCATTATACACCTTTGCAGGTTGCATATTTACAAATGCTCCTATACTACGGCACCAGAGTGCCGAAATCGGTTAGCCTTTGAAATACACTATTACGCTACAAACCCTCATTGATTTCGGCACCTATTAAATTATAAGACTTCTATTAAATTTTGGTGTCTAAGTTTTTATTGCAATTAATATTATGGTAAGTATTGTGTATTTCAATTTATTGTATTCAAATAGAAATGTCAAAACTGCAACAAACCTAGGATACATAAGAATGCTTTTTAATCCTAACCGGAGAAACAAATAAAACAAAAATTAAAAAAAAAAAACGCCAATGAATAAAAAACAAATAATCATTTTTTATTTTTATTTATTTATAAGTACAGATATAATTACTCGTATACAGTTCGTCCATAAAGTAACGCATAAATTCATTATTAACTAAATAAACAACATTATTAGAAATTACCAAAACAGGTCGATTTTTGATTTTAATTTATGATTTTTTGGCATATATATATCATACTAGTGACGTCATCCGTCTGGACGTGATGAAGTAATTGATGATTTTTTCAATAAGAATAGGGATCGTGTGATAGCTCATTTGAAAGGCAATTCAATTCTCTATTCAGTAATATAAACATTCACATAATTATTTATACAGGGTATACAAAAACAATTTTTTAATTAAATTGATTGACACGAAAAGAAGACTTTGCGTAGTTTATTTAATTCAAAATACGTTTTACTGCTGTCAGAAAACAGAAATAAAATGTTTATTTCAAATATAAACATTACTTTTTGCTTAAATTCAATGTTTAAGCTGCCACGCACCTGCCTCTTAACAGTTTGAACATTTAATTTAAGTGAAAGGCAATGTTTATTTGCCAAATAAAAAAATTTATTTCTGTTTTATGACAGCAGTCAAATGTATTTTTAATTAAATAAATTACGCACGTTTGTCTTTTTGTCAATTAATTTAATATAAAAAAAAAATTGGACACCCTGTATAAATAATTATTTAATGTTTATATTATTGAATAGAGAATTAAATTTCCTTTCAAATGAGCTAGCACACGACCCCTACTCTCCTTTAAATCTTTTAAAAAATCATCGATCACTTCATCACGTCCAGACGGATGACGTCACTAGTATGATATATATGCCAAATATCATAAATTAAAATCAAAACTCGACCTGTTTCGGTAATTTATAATAATGTTGTTTATTTCGTTAATAATGAATTTATGTGATACTTTATGGACGCACTGTATACGAGTAATGATATATATGTACCTATAATTAAATAAAAATAAAAAATATTTATTTCTTTTTTATTCAACGGCTTTTTTTATAATTTTTGTTTTATTTGTTTCTAGGGTTGGGGTCAAAAAACACATTGTTAAATATGCTAGGTTTATTGCAGTTTAGATATTTCTATTAAAAATTTCGACATTTCTATGAAAAAAAAAATAAAAGTAAAGCAACAAAATTTACCTATGTATCTATAAAAATAATATTGTAGTAGTTATGTTATGAAATAAGAAATTTATGACTATGAATCTGCAATCAATCACAAACAAGTCTGGCTAATTGGCTCTGCGAAAGACATTTTTCAGAAAAAAAAAAGACATTTCTAATCCTGTTTTTCAAGCAATAAATTGAAATATAAATATACAATACTTACAATAATATTAATTGCAATAAAAACTTAGACACCAAAATTTAATAGATGTCTTTTAATTTAATAGGTGCCGAAATCAATGAGGGTTTGTAGCGTAATAGTGTATTTCAAAGGCTAACCGGTTTCGGCACTCTGGTGCCGTAGTATAGGAGCATTTGTAAATATGCTACCAGCATAATGTAGACTTCTTTATTTAGCTCTCTTCTGCTTCTTTCTCTTCTGTTTAGCACAAACTTAATAATGGTGTTAAACGCAAAATAAAGTTGTAAGTATGTAATTCAAAAAAATATCAACTTACATAATAAGTTTCGGATTTTTCCCAACTCCGCATATCATCTGTAGTTTTGATCAATTTACTTGGTATAACATAAACATGATGGTCTGGCACTGAAATTAGAGATCTACGTGAAAAAACAAATAAAGAATTACTGAAATCCAAAAGCAAGGCATTCAGGCGGAACTACTAAAAAAAGGGGGAGAAAGACTACATCTTGAGATATATCATATTATGAGAGAAGTCTGGGAAAGAGAAGAAATACCGAAACACTGGCATGAAAGCCATATAATACCTATTCACAAGAAGGGAGACAAACAAATATGTCGGAACTATAGAGGAATATCGTTAATCAATACAACATACAAAATTATATCCATAATACTGTTTAGAAGACTAACTCCATACGCAGAGGAAATAATAGGCGACTACCATACGGATTCAGACCGGGAAGGTCGACCATAGACCAGATCTCGTCCTACGCCAGGTGTTGGAAAAAAACTGGAAATTCAACCGCGATGTAAACCAAATCTTCGTGGACTTTAAACAAGCTTACGATTATGTTAGGAGAGAAGCATTGTGGGAGACTATGGTAGAAATGGGAGTACCTGGAAAGCTGGTACGATTAGCACAGGTGAGCACGGAGAACGCTTCTGCACGAATCAGAATTGGCAGCACCACGTCGGAGGAATTCCTCATTGACACCGGGCTTAGACAAGGAGATCCTCTCGCACCCCTGCTGTTTAACTTCGCACTGGAACATGCAGTAAGGAAAGCTCAGCCACAACTAACAAACGGATTTTCCGCCCAAGGATCAAAAATACTATTGGCCTTTCACACAATTTCACAATCCACCAGAAATGCAAAAGAAGTTTTCACCCTATTCGAGAACGGAGTTAGGGAAGTTGGTCTTAAGGTCAACGAGAACAAGACCAAGTACATGGTGGTTACGAAGAACCTGAGACCAAGGTTTAGACAAAACGTAACAATTAATGAATATAACTTTGAAGTCGTCAAAGAATTTAAGTACCTGGGAGCGATCATAACGTCTGAAAATAAATACGAAAAGGACGTGGCAGCCAAGATCATTGCAGGAAACAGGGCATATTACTCATTAATGACCGTACTTAAATCAAAAATAAAAAAGACCAGCAAAAATAAGAGTATATAAGACAATAATTCGTCCCAAAAATACGTATGGAAGCGAGACATGGACTCTGAACCAGCGGGAAACGACAAAATTACTGGTACTTCAAAGAAAGATACTGCGGACTATCTATGGGCCTTGCAGAGAAGAGACAACAGGAGAATGGAGAAGAAGACACAATGATGAACTCCAGACAATATATGGAGATGAAAACAGAGTACGCTACATTAAAGCAAACCGAATACGATAGGCGGGTCACGTGCTAAAATCGAGTGACGAAAGACTTCTGAACGTCACATTCTGGGAAAGGCCCGATGCCAAAAGGTCAGTTGGTCGCCCAAGAAAGAGATGGAAGGACACAGTGGCCAGTGATCTACACAAAATGGAAGTACAGCAATGGGAAATAGCTGCTCAGGATCGACAACAATGGAGGGAAATAGTAAACGCGGCCAAGACTCGCATAGAGTTGTAGAGCCAAATGATGATGATGATGATGATGAAAAGCAAGGACGCTTTTGGCTTGCAAGGAGCAAGATGTTGCGGAGTAAATAAAGAACAAACATAAATTTTATCAACTTAAAGGTATTAACAAAACTCAATTATTTTTCTCTCCCCACTATTTTTATATATCTAGTCTTTAAGCCTTTTTCCTTTTTATTTTCACACATTTCTTCCCATCTTTCTTTCTTTACGGGCCGTAGCACCGTGATGATGATAATAATTCCAATCTTTCTAAGTCTTCCCTTATGAATTTTCCTCGATTTCATTAAATACATTTATTAATATTTCTTATTTTATTTTCTTTGTTCAATCGTGTTTTTCTATTATTGCTTTTTTCAGCAATATATTACAACAATAGAAATGAACCGACTTGCACACCCCTAAAAGGACATTCAAATATACTATGAGTTCCGGGTACAAGGACTCACGCATGATATCTTATTCTTCTTCTTCCTTCTTGTATGTACGCTTTGAATCCTGTTTCTTCTTCAACATTAGCCTCCAAAATTGTTTAAGTTATCGCACTATCTTTTTCTTGGTCTGCCAATACTTCTTCGTCCATTTGGTGACTTATCTCGTACTATTCGTACTATCCTATCCTCTGCCATTTTACTAATGTGTTCGTTCCACTCTTGTTTCCGTTTTGTCACCCATCCATTTATGTCTTCTACATTGCATGATCTTCTTATGTTTTCGCTTCTTTCCCTATCCAACAGACTTTTCCCTGATATTCGTCGGAGTATTTTCAGCTCTGTTGTTTCTAGTAATCGTCTCGTTTTAGATGTGTCAGGTCTTGTCTCCGCCATGTATGTCAATAAAGGTCTAATTGCTGCTTTATAGATTCTTGCTTTTGTGTCTTTTCTTAGGTGTTTGTTCTTCCAGATTGTGTCATTAAGAGATTCCGCCGCTTTACTTGCTTTTAAGCTTTGTTGTCGTACTTCCTCTTCAACATCTCCGTAACTGGTGAAATCTATTCCCAGATATCTAAACCTTGCTTCCTGCTTTATTATTTTCCCATCAATTTCGATTTTACATCGTAGTATTTAGGTGGTATTTAGGTGTTGTCATACATTTGGTTTTTTCTGCTGATATTATCGTATTGTATTTCTTGGCTGTTGTATTTTAGATGTGTGTTAATCTTTGGAGATCGTCTTCTGTCTCGGCGATTAATGAGGTGTCGTCTGCATAACATAATATTTGTATTTCTTTGTTCCCCAGTCTGTAACCATGACCTTTACGTACCGCTTCTATTATTTCGTCCATTATTATATTAAAGAGCAGTGGGCTTAACGAGTCACCTTGTCTGACTCCGCTTTGTACTGGTATAAACTGCGTTAGTTTTCCATTTATCTTTGCCTGTAAGTATTCGATTATGAAAGTAGATGTTTTCGTTAGTTTGTATAATATTGATTGGTATGTTTCTGCTATACAGTAAATGTAAGACGTCTTCGACTTGGATGCGATCGAAAGCCTTTGTCAGGTATATAAAACATATATATGCTGGTTTATTGTACTCAATGGTCTTCTCTGTGATTTGTCTCAGTACAAATACGGCGTCTACGGAGGATCTTCCAGACCTGAATCCTTGTTGTTCATCTGATAAAGTTGTTAGTTTATTGATTTTGTTGGTTGGGACTTTTGTGGTTAGCTTAAATGCAGTGTTCAGTAGATTTACACCTCTATAATTATTGGGGTCTTCTTTGTCTACGCATGATATCCTACCCCGAAACCCCCTTATCTTCTCTCCAACTTAATCATCAAACTGTACTGCTTGCTGGGGCGCAGAGTCTCCGCTCCGGGCTAGACCCAGTTCGGCGAGTCGACACTTCTATAGTTCCGCTATCGTCCAGTACCACTCATCTTTAAATAAAATGCGTCTTACAAAAATAATTGTTAGTATATATAAAGTTATTGTAGTTAGTAGTTGGTGCAGATAATAATAATTAGGATTCACAAGAAATGCGAAAAAATTTAAGAGAAATGCAGTTTGCATTTCGCAATTCCATAGGTACACGAGAAACGTTTTTCATTTTATCCTATCAAGTCCTTATCCTATTAAGATCTTATCAAGCCCTGCTCCAGAGATGCCGTGGCTTCAGCTGCATCATCTAGATTTGCTTTATTGGTTACACCAAAGCGTTTGACCGTTGTCATGACCAAAAGATGATCAGCGTTCTACAGAGTGAATATTCACCATTAGCGCGCATACGTGTAATATGATCGATCATATTACCTGTATTCACGCTAATGGTGAATATAAAATTCTTAATTTTATGTAAAAAAATCCGCAATAACTATCTCTTAAAACTCACCAAATTTCATTCGCATATCTCAACTGGTTTTAAAGTAATAAATAAATCGTCAGTTTGTAAGAAAAATTTCAACAACCCGTATCTCGGAAACGAAACATTTGCGGACATACGTTTATGAAGAACATGTCTAGTTGTTCAAGTACCTAACTTTTTTATTATCCAACATAAACGTATGAACCAAAAAACAGAATATTAAAAAAACCTGAGGCTATAGTAAAGTTTTAATTTCAGTATTTTATAAATGCTAGAATATTGCATAGGCTGATGCGAACTTTGAGAAAAAAACAGAGTTTGATTGGTACACCCGGTGTACAATGAAAATTTACCTGTTTAGCAACAATATTATTGCAGTGGTATTGTTAAAGAATCAAGCTATAACATGTTCAAAAAATCACTTAAATCGGCCAACAGGTTTAGGAATTATTAGACATCAAAAATGACCAAATTTTTAAGTGGGCCGATTTCTATGTTCAGTTGACGATTTTTAAGTGCTCAAAAAAATCAGAAAAGCTTATAGGCACCATATGTATGCCCATGGATAATGCAAGCTAAAAGAGATAATGGAAAATATGTATAATACCTCTAATCTGCTTAATCTAAAAATAATATCTAATATGTTACTAATTTAAGAATATGTTATAGGAATCCTTTTCTTAAATCAAACAAATTGATCAATTTTTGTCTATGAAGTATTTACCTATAGATCCATCAGATTGCATCGTAATATTCAAAAATTATTTGTAAAATATATATTTCTGTTTTGCCAGTTCGTATTTATTTTTAAAATTTGACAATTTCTTATCAGTAACCATGATATGTCAATATTAAATTGTGGATTTTTGAAAAATTATATGATATACCTATCAATCGAGTAGTTAGTTTTTATCAATAATTGAGAATTGAGGGGGTCAGACGTAATGGTTTTTTTCAATTATGTACTTGAATCGGCACATGCTGTTGATAAATGTTACTGGTAAAACGGTTAAAGTGCAGATTTTAACTATTACTAATCATTTTTATCCCAGCTTTTATCCACAGTGTAACTACAACTGGCTCGTTGCATAATTATTAGTCATCAAAATTCGCTACAAATCTAATATATTTAATTGAAATTGATCCTGTATTAAGAGGTTACAGTAGCGATCAACACGTAGCAACAAACGCGTTCCAAGATGGTGGCTCTAATTTTGAATATTTTGTCGAGATATTTGGCACACATATTCGTAATATAATAAAGAATGGCGGTACAGAGCCCAATTTCAGAAATATATTAGTACGTGGAAATTACTCTATAACTAAATAAAATATTGAAAAAAGGAGCCTATACCGCTATTAAGAAGAAAAAAAAATAAACTTTCTTCAAATAAACTTTTTTAACCCATGCCTAGATTTTGTGTAATCTTTAAACTACTAAATTTTTTTATTTCTAACAAGAAATCGAATATACAGTATGTCCCTGTACGTTGTATCCATATGAAAAACTTTTTTATTATTAATTTTACGAAAAAAAGTTATTCTTCATAAAAAGTTCTGCTTTGTCCAAAACCTAAAATTTAACCATCAAATGTCAAATTTTTTGAATATTATACGAGGTATGTCAAAAAGTTTGAATTTCACTCAAGAGTAAAGTAGTATTATTTTTCACAATATTGAAAATTGCTGTTATGAAAAGTTGTTTGGAATTAAAAACTATATTCTAGTATGCAATTACATCCTTCTAATTGAAAAAAATTTTTTTTGAAAAATTTTGGGTAACTAACATTATTTTCGGTTATTTTAATTCAGATAACTCTTTTATTATTAATTTTACGAAAAAAAGTGATTCTTAATAAAAAGTTCTGCCTGGTCTAAAACCTTAAATACAACCATCTTATGTCAAATTTTATCAATTTTATACGAGGTATGTCAAAAAATATGAATTTCGCTTAAGAGTAAAATACGTTTATTTTTCACAATAGCGAAAATTGTTATTATGAAAAGTTATTTAGAATTAAAAACTATGTTTCATTATGTAATTACATCCTTTTAATTGAAATATTCTGAACTATAAAGGTACTTTACTTTTGATCTAAATTTATCTTTTTTGACATACCTCATATAAAATTGATAAAATTTCATATAAGATAGTTGTATTTTAGGTTTTAGACTATCCAGAACTTTTTATTAGGAGTGACTTTTTTTCGTAAAATTAATAATAAAAGAGTTATCAGAATTGAAATAACTGAAAATAATGTAAGTTACCCATAATTTTTCAAAAAAACAAAAATTTTTAATTAGAAGGATGTAATTGCATATTAGAATATAGTTTTTAATTCCAAACAACTTTTCATAATAGCAATTTTCAATATTGTGAAAAATAAAGCTACTTCTTGAGTGAAATTCAAACTTTCTGACATACCTCGTATAATATTTAAAAAAATTGATATTTGATGGATAAATCTTAGATTTTGGACCATGCAGAGCTTTTTATGAAAAATAACTTTTTCTCGTAAAATTAATAATAAAAAAGTTTTCCATATGGATACAACTTACAGGGACATACTGTATAACTAAATAACTAATTAGGCAACATAGAGAAATTATCACTGTCATTTTGACAAACATGCGTCAGATTTTCTCTAATCTGTTCTGTCATTTTTATCGATATCTGTTCAGTGCAGTAGTGTGTTAATTTAAGAATTCGGTATTGTTGTTTCATAGGAAAGTAGTGTTTATTGATAGTTAATTTATTATATATTTGTTGTTGTTGTATAAGTTGTTGGCCTCTTTGAAAGAATAGATTTTTGTTAATTGTGAGTTTTAGTTATATGTAGGTAGGTAAGTACCTATATTTTACGTAAAAATATTTCGAATTCTAATGCGAGTATATAAAGTTTTAGGAGGATTTTTTATTCTAAAAATATTATCAATAGTTTAACAAAATGGAAAAAGTAAATTAAACGAAAAATAAAGTGAAACCTTCCAAGAAAAAGTCCATTAAAAACCGTGCCAAAATTATGCGAAAATCGAAATTTGTTTCGCTTCACAACAAAAAATGATTATTTATTATTGTTTTATTATTAGATATTTCATGCAAATACCTTTCTATATACCTATCTTAACATAAAATTTTCACCCATTTAGGTTTATTTTTATAAATATCTATTTATTAATAATAAATCGTTTTCTATTACTTCCATTTAGCGCGACTATGATATTGTCAAAATATTAATCTTAGATAATGTCAAAGATTACCACTGTTGCCAAAGTTTATGATACTATCTCCCGAAGTTATATTTTGTTGCTACCTGTTGATCGCTACTGTTTACTCATGAGGTTTTTGCAGAATACTAAAAATATTTTTGCGGTAAAACGGTTCAAGCGCACTTAAACCCGTTTACTACCAACGCAAAATGCAATTGTTTTCATTAAATTAAATGTAATGGTGACTGTAGGGCGAAATATGCTTGAATTCTTTTCCCGCCAAGTTATAATACGACTTAAGTATGCGAATCTGTACTTCGATCATTTTTTTAGAAAAGTGCACTTTTTACTTCTAACCCCTCAATTATTTTCTTGTTTATTCATAGATCATTTCTGGAACACTCACTTGTGAGAAATAAAACGTATTTACCTACCTACCACTACATAGTGATATCAGTGGTATACAAGTCTCCCTTTTTAATTTGTTGTATGAATTTGATGCAATTTCGATACAATCGGTAAGTGATATTGGTCTATCTATTCGCACCGTGCGTGACCATGGTGGTGATATACACCATGAAACTATGCCAGTAGGCTATTGATTATGTACTATAGAAAGGAACTACAACGTTAACGGGATTTTATTATTTGATATGGTCAATGAATCTCTATATATGAAAAAACCGCGGAGTGCTACCATTTGAAGGGGTGCGTTTTGGAGAAATAGGTGAATTAGTCCCTGGGCACAGGTTACATTAGGGTGAGTTCTATGCACTTTTGGAACAAACATGTCTACATGAAAATTGTTCCTGGTTAAATTTCCTATCTAAATATAACTTTTTAAAGTCAAAGATATTTGTTTTTACAAAAATATATTCAAAAGAAAAAGCACAAAGAAACCCAAAAGAAAGAAATTTTGTTTTTTGTCCCATAACTTTTGTCCACGGGGATATAGTTATAGACATTGCTTCACAGAAAAAAAAACTTACATATTTTCTCTTTAAAATGGTGTTTAGCAGAGGTCATTAGGATTTACAGTTTTCGAATTATGATTTTTCAAAGTTCGCCACTCACAGCAATTTTGGGCAATTTTCCTTGTCATTTCGCAAATATTGTTCTGTAACTTTTTTCTACTCAACTTTAGGCATATGTAACGGTACATGTAAGAGGAATAGAAATCAATTACCTTTAAAATGTTCTACTGTATAATGTTGTACCACTTCTTTAAAGGGGTTATCTTTTTCAAGATTTTATACTTTTAACGAGTTTTTATATTTTTTACGATTATTTTTTAAATTTCCCATTATAACTTTTTTTCTATATTTAGGTATATATTATATAATAAAAAAGAAAGCTTATTCTGTTTACTTTAAAATGGTGTATTATAAAAAATTCTAGGATTATTTTTTAATAAGATATGCTTTTTCAAAATGTAATAAGTACCTACTTGCAACGATTTTTGATTTTAGGATTATTTTTTAAATTTCTCCTTATAACTTTTTTATATGATTGTGTGTTATGATTAAATCTTATTTTTTATAGGTAATACTTTGGATCCACTTGACTCGGCCGGGCAAACTTCAAAATATGGTTAATTCCAATATTTACTGTCAAAGCTCCTGCACCACAAGCTTTGCTTGAAAAAATAGCATGTAAATGTACCAAAGGATGTAAAAAACTGCTATTGTAGGAAGGTAGGAATTAGTTGTTCAATATTCTGCAAAGGGTGCATGTGCATGGGTACTAATTGTGGGAACTCTAAGATAACTGAGGTGTCAGAGGAAGATATTGAAGCTAATGCTAACGAAGAGATGGACTTGATTTTGAAAAATTTTTATATGTCAACGTTTAAATAATTTTAACTAAAGTGATGTTTTCGAAGACTAATTTTTATGTATTTTTTGTAAAAGAAATAATTTTAAATATTATAGGTAAAAAAATATCAAAGAATCACTCGGTTTCCATTATTTAAATATAGATGATACACCATTTTAAAGAACAGAAAGTAAGCCCTTTTTATTGAGCAATATAAAGTAATATTCATGTACAAGAAAAAAAAATATAATGAGAAATTTCAAAAATAATCGTAAAAAATGTCAAAAATAATATTTTTTTATATTAGGTATTATATAATAATATTATTTTATTTTTATATTATATTATAAAAAATCGTTAAAAGTATAAAACTTTAAAAAACCATAATCTCTTTAAAACAAAGTCGTACAACGTTATACAGTAGATCGTTTTAAGGGTAATTGATTTCTATTTTTATTACGTGTACCATTGCATATACCTAAAGTTTCGTAGAAAAAAGTTACAGAACAATATTTGCGAAATAACAAGGAACATTGCCCAAAATTGCTGTGAGTGGCGAACTTTGAAAAATCATAATTCGAAAACTGTAAATCCTAATGACCTCTGCTAAACACCATTTTAAAGAGAAAATATGTAAGTTTTTTTTCTGTGAAGCAATGTCTATAACTATATCCCCGTGGACAAAAGTTATGGGACAAAAACAAAATTTCTTTATTTTGTGTTTCTTTGTGCTTTTTCTTTTGAATATATTTTTGTAAAAAAAAGTATGATTGACTTTTTCTACCTACACCCGAGAGGGTAGAAGGTCTAAAGATTATATATATGATTGACTTTAAAAAGTGATATTTAGATAGGAAATTTAACCAGGAACAATTTTCATGAAGACATGTTTGTTCCAAAAGTGCATAGAACTCACCCTAATGTAACCTGTGCCCAGGGACTAATTCACCCATTTCTCAAAAACGCACCCCTCTAAATGGTAGCACTCCGCGGTTTTTTCATATATAGATGTCCATCGACCATATGAAATAATAAAACCCCGTTAACGTTGTAGTTCCTTTTAGCTATCTTATTTTGAATATAATCAATAGCCTACAGGGCCCGTAGCGGCGAAATATGACAACTTTGACGAATAATGATTGAATAATAATTTTTTTCAATAGATATTTCGTTTACCTTATTATTGCCGTTTTGATTTTTATTATTTATATTTATATTTTCATTCTGACTTTCTTTCCTTCCCCGATCTGGTGGTATATTCCCATCGTCATATATTTCCATTTTGTATTACACACACACCAGAAAATTAATAGTTCAATAGACCCAGCTGATATTAAAATCTGGTATTAATAATTCACACTGCCCAATTGCTTTCGATGTACACTTAATTAATGTTAACACCGACAACTAAACTATAACGAAAAAGTGAAGAAAAACCCAATTCTAGTAGTTCCAAAATAACACAAAATCTAGGCATCGGATAAAAAAATGTATTTGAAGAAAGTGTATTTTTTTGTTCTTCTTAATGGCGGTACAGGCTCGTTTTTTTAATATTGTATTTAATTACAGAGTAATTTCCACATATTAATATATTTTTCAAATTGGGCTCTGTACCGCCATTTTTTATTATATTACGAATACGTGTGCCAAATATCTCGAAAAAATATTCAAAATTACAGCCGCAATCTTGGAACGCGCATTTTGCTACCTGTTGATCGCTACTGTTTCCTCTTAAAATTGATAATTTCTTCTGAGAACTTCCAAATATACGCTTTTTAATTTGACGTTTATTTGACACTTGAACTTATTGTTTGTGTTTTGTATAATAAATTTTATCAAAAATGATAAATAAATATTACATTAACGCACGGTTCTTACTTAGACATTACTAATAAAGTCTAATAACCGTGACATTAACGTCAAATACAGTATGTCCCTGTAAGTTGTATCCATATGGAAAACTTTTCAACGAAAACATTTCGTTTATAAATTCGCAACAGTGTGTGTGTTATTGCGTTGCCGCTCCTGCAATACTCAGATCAGATTTATCGATGGATTCTTATGTAGTTTTTTCTTCTGAATCCAAATCTGAAAACGGCATTTCGATATTTCTAACTGTCTTCGAGATAATTTACCTCAAAGTCTAAAATGTGACGTCACAATCGTTTTATTTTCTGCCGACACGTCCAGCTGAAATCGTTGCTATTAAGTAGGCTAGTTTTTTAATCTCGATTTGGTTTCAAACTAAATTTTAAATTAGGTATTAATAAAACATTAATGACATTTGATAGTGAATTTAATTATTATATAAAATAAATAAGATGTTCAAAAATACAATTTGAGTATATTTTAAAAGCATTAATTTATTAACAGCTTTAAAAAAGATTTATACGAGTATACGGCCTCCCCTTTATGATAAATGGACTGTTCCATTTGCTATGAAATTAAAATATAGTCGGTCGGTTCGCTAAACTCGACACAACTGGCTAGTGATTTTAGTAGGTAATTTTTTTTGCGAATTTTGTCAAAATTTGCAAAAACCTAATTATTTAGTAATTATTAACTAATTAGTAATCATTTTTTTGTCCATTTGGCAAAATTATTGACTAAAATCACTAGCCAGTTGTGTCTGAGTTTGGAGAACCGACAGTATATGAAATAATATTGTTTGGTATAAAAAACTATGGTCTAATATGTGCAATTGCATCCTTCTAATGGAAAAAAATATTTGAAGATTTTTCTCAAATTATGGATACCAACAACATTTTCATTTATAACTCTTTTATTTTTAATTTGACGAAGAAAAGTTATTCTTCATAAAAAGCTCTTCATGTTCTAAGATTTATGATGCAACCATCATATATAAAATTTTATTAATTTTATACGAGGTATATAAAAAATATGAATTTCGATCAAGAGTAAACTACCTTTATAGTTCATAACATTTAAATTAGAATGATATAATTGCACATTAAAACATAATTATTAATTCTAAACTACTTTTCATAATAGCAATTTTCCATATTATGAATTAAAATACGTAAATAAACAAAGTTTTCGTTATGATAATGCTCGCATTGCTTGTTTATTATTAATTTTACGAAAAAAAGTTATTATTCATAAAAAGCTCTGCATGATCCAAAACCTAAGATTTAACTATCAAATATCAAATTTTTTGAATATTATACGAGGTATACGAGGAAAATAATGTTAGTTATCCATAATTTTTCAAAAAAAAATTTTAATTAGAAGGATGTAGTTGCATATTAGAATATAGTTTTTAATTCCAAACAACTTTTCATAATAGCAATTTTCAATATTGTGAAAAATAAAGCTACTTTACTCTCGAGTGAAATTCAAACTTTTTGACATACCTCGTATAATATTCATAAAATTTGATATCTTATGGATAAATCTTGGGTTTTGGACCATGCAGAACTTTTTATAAAGAATAACTTTTTTTCGTAAAATTAATAATAAAAAAGTTTTCCATATGGATACAACTTACACAGGGACATACTGTATATACGTGTATCATATTTATTATGTTTAAAAAATTTCAGGAGACTACGCTAGGTGTCGCGTCAGTCCCTCCCCGGGGCTGTATTTCTACCTCGACGACGGTGGGAGGGCCGAGTAACCGGTCGTGGTCCCTAAAACTGTGAGGGGAGCACGACCGATGAAACCAAGAACAGTCCCAGCGTCCAGCGACTGTGCACCGGGTGAGCGCCGGACACCGCCGCTGGACGCTAAAAGGCGTCGCAACTGAGGTGAGCAGTTGCGACGCCTTCGCCTTCAGCTATTGTATTTCACCTTCCAACTTCCCTACGACTACTCTAATCCCTAAAGTTATTCTCGCCCACTCCAGCATTGTTGCCGGAGGTCGAGGGGGAGCCCCACGCACCATGCTGGGGCTCTACGTCGAACTCCGATCACAAATCTTTATTCGAGAACTTTCTCGACATACCCACTGCGAGTAGTCGCCATATCTTACCCCACCAAAGTACCTTTCCTACCACATATCCATTCCAAATCCCGCGTGACAGGGGAGGCAGCAGTTACGCGGAAATTCCAGGTAGCCTGTGAATACAGACTGCCACTGCGTCCGGAGGCAACCGTGATAAAAAGCCTAGAGGAGTAAACCTCAATAAAATAATCCCCACTATCACGGTGGAAGGCATCGTGCCAAAGATATGAGAGATGCGAGGGTTAGAGCATCGCAAACGATCCCTTCGGGATACCTGGCGACCTCCCGAAGTAATGCAGTCTTAGCGCGGTAAGGGCGCACTGCCGCGCCGGACATGTAACACGTCCCGACTCGTGGGACTTATATGGATACTACAAAAACAAAAAAAGAAATAGGAAAACAGGAAGATGACTACAGGCAAGTGAAAAAGGACGATGAATTAACCAAGAAACATGAGAATAGGGAAGAACGGCCGCAAGACGGCAGATCAGAAGAAGAGGAACAAAGAAGATTCGAAGAAGAAATGTTGGAGTGGCATAATAGGCAGCCAAAGATGAACAGGTCATGTACCCCAAAACACTCGACACTGGTAGGGGATGATATGGTAAAGGAAATCAACAAAGAAGAAGAGAAAGAAGAAGAAGATAAAGGGGAGAATGATTCTTCAGTGCAAATAGAAGAAGAGGAAGAAACAGAAGCCAAAAGGGAAAAAGAAGAGCAAAGGAATGTACAGTGGCAAGACACAGAAGAGAGCGTCTTGTCGGCTCTTCTGTTCAATGAGGCGGATAAAGAAGAAATAAAACAAAATAAAAAAAGGAAAGGGGATAGCCTCGAAATAAATGAAAAATTCAAGAAAGAGAAGCGAGAAGAAAGCCTAACATATTCCGAGGAAACCGAAAATGAGAGGATCCAAAGAAAGCTAAAGGAGGTACTAGAAATCCTAAATGCTAATGGATCCATAGAAGGAGAAAAAAAGGCGAAAGCGAGAAAGTTAATAGGGGAAATAACAACCATACAAAACAAGACTAGCCAAACCCAAAATCAAACGACACAAAGGGAGGAAGAAGACACGAAATGCGAACAATGTAAAATCAAAATAAAACAGGAAAGACAAAAAAAAGAAACGGAAAAAATATTAAGAGTCCTAAACGAAGGGGGGAACATTAATCATTTTAGTCAAATATACAAAAAGAAATGGGAAGAAAAAGTATACGAAAAAACAAAATGGGAACAGGGGGGCCTACAAGACACGATAGAGAAGAAGGAATGTTTGATAGTAACGAATAACGATATAAAAGAGGGAGGGGTAGAAAGCGCCATACGCACAATCAGGGAAGATGTTTATGAAATTATTGAAGGTTGTAAAGAGGGAAGCATTGAATATATAGAAAATGTGAAAAAAAGTTCCATGGCCACCGGAAAAAGGCTGTGGTACACGTACGTAGCAAAAACTAGGAAGCAAGGTATGTATGAAATGGCCGAGAGGGCCATGAAGAAAATCAAAGAGAGGGAAGAACCGCCGGAAACAATTCGTGTAATCATAAATAATGAAATAAATAAAGAAAACGTGCGGAAAGCCTTAGAATTCGTGGGTCGGGGAGAAAATATAACGTGGGAAATCGTGATTAGAGGGAAAGAAATGGATAAAGGGGCTAGACAAGAACATGAAGAGGCCCTTCTAATCAAAACTGGTGGGAAGAAATATACCGACGTCTTGAAGGAAATTAACCAAAAGATCGATATAGGAAAAATTGGAATTAAAGTAGACAGGATGAAGAAGACAGACGGGGGGGATATCCTCGTAAAATTAAAGGGGAAGGGAGCTGCTGAAAAGCTAAGAAAGGAAACGGATACTAGGATGTCCGGCATGAATATGGCAATTAGGAGAAAGGAGCATAATTTCACGATTACTAAACTGCACCCAGGGGTCACAGAAGAAATTTTGCACGATGCCATTAAGGTCTATACGGGAATACCCAAAGAAGAGATAAGTATAAAAATGCTAAGAACAAATGGACAAGGGGAGCAGGTTGCCACCATAGCCGTGCGCCCTACAAAAGCGGAGGAGCTACGCAAATATAATGCGATAGTGATAGGCTGGGTGTCATGCCCTATAATGGAAAGATACACCCCCACAAGGTGTTACAAGTGTCTTCACTATGGACACAACACCTACGAATGTAAGGGGGAGAGCAGGGTAGCGTGCTGCTACAACTGCTTTAAAACGGGACATACTGCGGTACAGTGTAGCAGTGCGTCATACTGTCTAACCTGTAAAGAAGAGGGACACAGGATGGACCGTATGCAATGCCCAGCCTATAGGGCGTGGGTGTACGGCAGGGGAAGAAATGGGGAACTCCAGAAGGGTGAGTAATAAAAATAAAAATAGAAAGAACAGTGAAAAGGTGAGAGGTTGCTTTCTGGAGAACGGGAGTGGGCCCCTATACGGTCCACCAGTGAAACAGGAAGCCACCTCTCACAGAGTTTCGCGAAGAATAGACTCTATTGAAAATCAAACACCCCATTATTTTATCTATACAAATTTTGTTTATATATTTCATTTATTTATTTTATTTATTTCATTTTATTTATTCTCTTTACCTATTTATATAATTTATTTATTAAATAATTTTATTTATACAAATTTTAACTATTTTACCAACTTATTTATTTTATTTATATATATTTATTTATTTTTTGTAGTTTGTAGGAATTTTAATTCAGTAGAAAGACGCGAATCCGTTGCAGAAACGACCTCAGGGAACTGAACCAAAGTGGACCTCAAGGATCAACCTGGTATACGGATTTTGCAGGTAAACGTGGGCAGGGCGCGTCGAGCGCACGACCTTGTCCTCGCAAAAGCCTGCAAGCTAGACATAGACCTGCTCATCCTCCCCGAACCAAACATAAAGATTACGTCGGGCGGTGGTTGGGTTCAAGACAATGGAAAGAACGTGGCGGTGTTCATTAGAAATAGGGATGTGGGAGTGCAGAGCATTGTCAGGGGGGGGAATCATATCCTCATCAGGTTGAAGGGTTTCAGCCTCCTGGCATGCTACATATCTCCGAACATCCCTATGATGAGATACGAAGCCATCGTTGATGAAATAATGAGCACCGCCATAAGCGAAAAAGAAATATTGATCGCCGGGGACATTAATGCGAAGTCCAGATTATGGGGTTCCCCCATAAACGACAAAAAGGGGGAACTATGGAATGAATGGATAGCCCAGGCTGGCCTCCAAGTATTAAACAACGACAAACCTACATTCGTAAGGGGGGCCAGCCAATCACATATTGACGTCACGTTCGCAAGCGAAGGGCTATCCAGAAAGGTGCACGGATGGGACGTCCTCGACGATCAATTATTTACCTACCACCGTTACATACAATATGAGATAAAGGTTAAAGGGGGATTAAAACGGACGATAGGTCACACAGAATCATACTTCAATAAAAGCAAGTACCTATCGGAGGTCAGAAAAATAAACGAAGAAGAGATTTCTGACCTTGACCAACTGAGAAGAGCTTTACAAAATGCAGCAAAGTTGGCCACCGTTAAGAAGAAAAATGATAAAAAATCCCCCTACTGGTGGACGGATGAGATAGAAGGTTTACGGGAGAGATGCCTCAGAGCTCGAAGGATTTACACGAGAAGCCAGGGCAACCTCGAGCTCAAAGAAATATATAAAGACTTAAAGAAAACATTAAATAATAAAATAAAACGAGAGAAAAAGGAAAAGTGGCAGACCCTGATAAAAGCACTGGACGAGGATATATGGGGCGACGCATACAGGATTACAATGAAAACCTTGAAGATAATGGCCCCATATAGACTCGACGAAGACCAGCGGATGAAATCAGCTGAGCTCCTCTTCCCCACTAAGGAACCACAGAATTTTATTAAGGTATTTCCTACCATGGTCGAGGAGTTCACGGAAGAGGAAATAAAAACCGCTGGTCAGGAAATGAAGACAGGGAAAGCTCCCGGCCCTGACGGGCTGCCACCAGAGGCAATAAAGATTATAGCAACAGAGAAACCAGGTTTGATCAGAAAAATATGTAATGAGTTACTGCAGAAACAAGAGTTTCCCAGGGACTTAAAGGAAGCGAACTTGGTTCTACTCCTAAAGCCTGGGAAACCCCCTGATTCACCAACCTCTTATCGGCCAATATGCCTCCTGGACTGTCTTGGTAAATTCTATGAAGGACTTGTCAAGAGGAGGCTGGAGGGCATGTTGGAAGATAAGAGAGTTTTATCTAGTCAACAATATGGGTTTAGAAAAGGTAGATCGACAGTCGATGCCGCTACCTGGATAAGGGATGCGGCTAAGACAAGCAAGAAAAGATGGGTGGTCCTTGTTCTGTTGGACATAAAAAAAGCTTTTAATTCAGCAAACTGGGGCCTCATAGTGAACCGAATAGGCGAATGTGGTGCTCCGGAATATTTGTCCAACATAATTAAGGACTATCTATCTGAGAGATCCGTATGCATATCGAAGAAGAAAAAGAAACAAATGACCGCGGGAGTACCCCAGGGGTCAGTCCTGGGACCCTTACTTTGGAATATATTATATAACGGGGTACTAGAAATTCACAAGAGAACAGGAGTTAGAGCGATAGCATACGCGGACGATCTAGCCTTACTGGTGGAAGATGATATGAGTCGGGGTATAACGGAAAAAGTAAATAAAGCTATAGAGAAGACCGCGGCGTGGATAGAGAAAAACGATTTAAAGTTAGCAGTAGAAAAGACAGAAATAATAATCTTGAGGGGACCAAGAAAAAGAGATGATACAGTTTTCAGATATCAAGGTTCCGAAATAAGACCCCAACGGACAGTAAGGTATTTAGGCATAACTTTGGATGAGAGATTGACATTTGGACAACATGTGATAGAAGCATGTCGAAAGGCGGAGGAGAGGACCTCAACGCTGAATAAACTAATGCCAAATATAGGGGGGCCCGGATCCCAGAAGAGGCTAATGATGTTACAATCAATATTATCCATAATATTATACGGGGCCCCAGTGTGGCATGAGGTCCTCCGGATGAAAAAGTATAAAGACATGCTTCTGAGGGCTCAAAGGAAACCCCTGATCAGAGTGTGCAGCGCGTACAGGACTGTATCAACCATTGCTTTACAGGTAGTGGCTGGTTCTCTGCCGGTGCACATCCTGGCCAGGGAGAGAGTCCAAATGTACCGAAGGGGCAACGGGGCGATAGGTTCAGGACCACTGGAGAAAGCTAGAAGTTTAGAGACGTGGCAGAGGGAATGGGCAGCCGAAGTCGGAAGGGCCGCCTGGACGAGATCCCTGATCCCGGATGTAGTGAGGTGGTACGGATGTCGGCATCGGCGCGTCAACTACTACTTTACACAGTTTCTGACGGGGCATGGATCGTTTCGACAATATACCCACCGTATTGGGAAAACTAGGGACGATCTATGTCCCGAGTGTGGTGTGGTGGATGACGCGCGGCATGTCGTGTTCGTATGCCCTGCCTATCGCGCGGGGCGTACCGAACTGCAGCTGGGCCTGGGATCTCCACTAGGCGAGCCTCATGAGCTGATCGATACAGCTATCGACAACAAACGAGACTTTGAGCTGATCATTGCCTTCGTCACAAAGACAATAAAGCACAAAGAAGAGAAAGAGAGGCGGCTGCAAGCGGAATGACCGCTTTATATTTATTTTCTTAAAATGTGTTTGTGTTGTGATCGGGCAACCAGCGGGGGGCGGACCCTTTACATCCAAACCACGCTGACTGCCCATTTTTATTTTTATTTTTTTATTTACTTATTTTACTTTTTCATATTTTTAGTTATTTATTTTATCGTATTTTATTTATTTACCTCTTTAATTTTATTTACATAAGTTAATATTTCTTTCCAACAATTTTTATTTTTGGTTTTTCCTGTCTATGTGTTCTATCTTTTCTTTCTTCACTGTCCTTTATTTTTTCTTTCCTTTTTCGTTATGTCTTTTCTCTTTCTTTTCTCTTCTCTCATTTTATCTCTGCTCTTTTCTTCTCTTTTTTCACTCTCGTTTAGTCCTTTGTGTTATGTCTTGTATCGTTTTACCATCGACTGTCCCATTTTAATTTCTGAATTGAATGGGTGGATGAGTAAGCTTACATAGATGAAAGTATGAATGATTGGAGTTGAATGAGAGAAAGTATGAAGGAGCGGACGAGAAAGAGTGCATAGATGAAAGTATGAACGACTGGAGTTGCTCGTAACTGCCAACTGACATCTTCTGGCTGTTTTTATCCGGGATTGGGGGCCTCCTTGTCGCCCTACCTGCGCACGGGTTGCGCCAGACGGTCGCTACGCTGACTGGCCTGGTGCGGGGCGTGGGCGGGGGGTCGACCCGGGGGCCAACTGATTCATGGAATGCACGCTAGGAGTGCCGGAGGGGAGATATGAGTAAGGTCGACGGGTCAGATATGCTCGCTAAGAGCGGTCCCAGACCCGTCGGCTGGAGAAAAGAGGGGGTGGGTTTAGTCGGTAGGCGGCCCGTGATACAGATAGGACGGACCGAATCCGACACACCTGGGACACCTTCCCAGACGGTCTTGAGAAGATTCCCACCTTCCAAAAAAAAAAAAAAAAAAAAAAAAAAAAAGTGTCGCGTCAGTCATGCACGGAGCGAATAGGATGATACTTCGTTAGGGTCGCCCATGTTCTCTCCACTGTCATCAATACGACTAACTTCACGCGTAACTTTGATACGAGAATTATAAAAAAAAATATGCATTGAAATCCAGAGCCCGTAATTTTTTGAGCGTTATAAAGTGAGTACACAGACATACATATTTGTTTCTTTGTAATTACAGCTTCAATTTACCGTACACTTCTCGTAGACTCTGCTGATAAGGTAGAGTCGTGTTGAGGAAACCTGGCGTGCCCACTTCGTTAGGATGATTTTCGCGATCATAATAACTTTTTCGTACAATCTGATCTTATGATCAAAATGACTCCAAAGCCTAAGAATATATCTCGGTCTAAATGAAGTACTTATTATGTGGACGGCAAATATCTCCACCTTTTTTATTGCTTGTTGCTTCTAGCACTATTTCCATGTTCCATTCTAATTGGAGAAGCATTGATAATTGGTCTCTTTGATGTCTCACAGTGAAGAGGTTGTGCTACTATCAGATGTTAAATTACTTAGGTAATTGTTTATTGAGAGTCTGCCTTTGTTAGTTAGAGTGGGATTGATACACAGTTACCACTATAGATGAGTGATAATAGTTCTTTACCTTTAGTTCTGGTTAGTCTTGAACCCCAAAATGTGTTGTTTGCGTTAAAATCACCACCAATGACGTATCTCTACCTAGAGTCTTCATAAAGTCCATATATTACTATCTCTAATGATGCTCTGCGGAGATGCAGATCAAGGAATATCAAATGGAAGAACAGTGGGAAAAAATAAACAAGAAATAAACAAATCATCAGAGAAAGTGGTTGGCAAAATGCAAAAAGGAATAATTGATTTGACGAAGAATGCAAACTAGCAGTTGGCGAAAAGAATAAAACAAGATTGAAATGGTTAAGTACATGCAAAGAAGAGAAACGAGAAAAATGAAATCAAAGGAAAATGGCAAAGAAATTGTTTAAATCGACGAAAAATAAAAAATAGGAGAAATTATGAACGAGATAGAAACAGAAAATAAAAGACACAATACAAAATCATTGTAACAATACTTAAAACTATGTACACCGAAAACGGACAGGTAATGTAGCTAGGTACAGAAACAAAAAAATGGCCAGAAGTATTTCGAAGAAATGTATCAAAAAACGGATAAAGTAGAATAAAGAGAAACAATACTGAACACGGAACAAAATGAAGAAATAGAATTGACCTATACAGAAGTGAAAGATAAAGTATGAAAACAAAAAAACGAGAAATCAGCGTAAGACGACGGAATATGTGCAGAACAAAGACATACATATTTCTTTCTTTGTAATTACAGCTGCAATTTACCATACACTTCTCGTAGACTCTGTCGATAAGGTAGAGTCGTGTTGAGGAAACCTGGCGTGCCCACCTCGTTAGGATGATTTTCGCGATCATAATAACTTTTTCGTACAAGCTGATCTTATGATCAAAATGACTCCAAAGCCTGAGAATATATCTCGGTCTAAATGAAGTACTTATTATATGGACGGCAAATATCTCCACCTTCTTTATTGCTTGTTGCTTCTAGCACTATTTCCATGTTCCATTCTAATTGGAGGAGCATTGATAATTGGTCTCTTTGATGTCTCACAGTGAAGAGGTTGTGCTACTATCAGATGTTAAATTACTTAGATAACTGTTTATTGAGAGTCTGCCTTTGTTAGTTAGAGTGGGATTGATACACAGTTACTACTATAGATGAGTGATAATAGTTCTTTACCTTTAGTTCTGGTTAGTCTTGGTACCATTTCCTGCTACACTGCCTGCAAAACTAGCCAGCGTAATATTATCACTAACTGGCGAAGTAACGGAACCAATGTTAGACAAATCTCTGCTAGACGTTACGCCCTGACTAATATCGCCAATAGAACTTTGAGAAATGCTATCCAGCGAAGTCTTTGCAGACATAGATATGGAAGACTGACAAAAATAATAACCAAACTTAATACCCAAACCAGGCAAGCCTGTAAAAGAAGTTAAGTCCTATAGATCTATCAGTCCACTTTCAGTGGTGTCAAAGTTTTTTTGAAAAACTACTACTAAACAGTTTACAGCCAATCCTCGTAGAACAACAGCTAATACTCAACCACTAGTTTGGATTTAGACAACAACATGCAACCACTGGGCAAATTCTTGCAAATGCAAATAAACAAAGCTTTGCAAGAGAAAAAATACTGTTCTGCAGCCTTTTTGGTGTTTCGCAGCCTTTTGATAAGTCTGACACACTGGCCTACTATACAAAATAAGATAAGTCCTTCCTCTCAACTATTTCTAATCCTCAACTTTTATCGTTCCGACCGTTATTTCCGTGTAAAAGTAAAAGATCAGTGCACTTACTTACATCCACTTAATTCTGGAGAACCTCAGGGTAGTCTCCTTAGGCCTGTTCTCTCCCTACTCCACATAACAGATCTTCCTACAACTTAAAACATTATCACTGCCACATATGCAGACGACACAGCAGTCCTTGCGGCTCACTCAAACTTGTACATCGCCTCGCAACTGCTCCAGACCAATTAGATAAAATAAAGAATTGGTTACAAACATGGCGAATTGAAGTAAACGAAAGCAAGTCTATACATATAATGTTCACCAATCGAAAAGGTACATGCACAATCGTCTCATTAAATAACCAAATACAACAACAAAAGGATGATGTAAAATACGTACGTATGCACTTGGACCGCAGAAAAATCGGGTTTGTCAGATTCGATACCTTGCCCTCGCATTATAGGTGATACATCTTGTGGCAAATCCTCGTTATTGTAGCTTGATTAGGAGCGCGGGAAATATGCTGTTTAAACCATCAAAAAGGAGCATTTTTCATTTGGTTGATTGCAAACTGACGAAAATGGTTATATTCGATATTTTGTTTTGTATAAATATAACTAAAGGTATATTTGTACAACGCTAAATGTCGAATGTGTCACATTCGTTAGTTTGTGTTGTAATTTATTCAGTTATAATCTGTAAACTGTCGAAAATGCTAAACTGCTGAGAAGAATAAAATGCACGTGTTTACAATTTGTGCGAATTTTGTTTCAGTATTGCTTCCAAGAAATTCTTGTGAGGCAGTTTATGATTTCATTTTAACGGATTTTCATTATTTGATTATACAGTTATTCGCTATTATACATTCGGTAGTTTGAATCATCGGACCGAAACAAATCTTTGATTAATACAAAAAGCAAAGTAACGAATGTGATTTTTTGGAAAGAAAAAAATGATAAGCAGTTCAAATTTATTATCAATATAGCAAGGATTAAACATTACATACAACAAATATAAAAAATTTCTCATTTGTCAATGCGCTGATTTAGGAGTCTCTAAAAAAGAGTTATTTTGCTCTCCTGAAAAGTACCACTTTTCACATTCGATAGTTATAAATGGCAGGGACGACATATTCACGAAAAGAATACAGTTGGGTCTGAAACTCAGTAAAATAAAAGTTGTGTTGAACTTAATCCTCCTCCTTGTCTCAGACCCTCGTTTGTAGTAAGTAAATGGTTTTGACGTTCTTTTTAGCCTGATGACATAATTAAAATTTTTGTTGTAAGTGTTCTTAATTACTCTTGTCATTTTGTTATATATACTCTCTACTCTTCTCTAATATTTCCCACAATTTTTGCCTGGGTACCATGTCAAAAGCCTTCTTAAGGTCTACGTACGCCATATACATATTTTTTCCTGTTACTGATATTTTTCTATTATTTGTTTGATGGTAAATATATATTATGCTCATGGATGCTTTTGAATTTTCAAAATCCGCTTTGTGATTCCTCGAGTGTGCCTTCAATTTTTTCTGGTTATTCTTTTCTTCGGTACTTTTTTTGTATAGTACGTTTTCATGGCAGTCCGTAAGAGCGTTATTCGTCTGTAGTTCTTGCAATCCGTTCTATCGTCCTTTGTATAAATCGGTACTATCTGAGTCTTCTGCCAGTCCATTGGTATCTGTTCTTCCCTTCATATGTCATTAAATATCTTTAGATTATCACTGTTACTAATAAACCAAGTTTAAAAGTTATACTGAGAATAAATTAGGTATTCGCGGTGTGCAAGTACTTGGAAGGGAAACGAGAAACGACCGTGCGCGAGTCGCGGAGAAATATTGCAACTATCTTAAATAATTCATATTGTCAATTGCAATTGTCAAATTGACGTATATTTCATACCTTCTGTCATTGAAGCAGAAAAATTATATATTGCTCCACAATATTGATATGATATTGCAATTATTATATAAAGGTAAATTTAATTAATTGTATTTTGCTTGCAGTACTGCATTTTAATAACTAATTTTATTTACTACATACAAATGTTTACGTTTGCATAACATAACCTGCATCTTATTTTTTCTTCTTATTATTTTTTTGGACTATGGCCTTGACAATTCAGCAACCAGCACTAATATAATTGGCCAATATAATTAAAAGTGCGAATAAAAGTACAGAGCGTAGAAATAGAGGTCGCTTTGCCGAACTTGCACGGTTCCAATAGGCAAAATCACTACCAATAAACATGGAATAACTTAGGTATAGGTTATACTTGGTATAAGAATTTAGTCCAAGCTTATACCGACCCACACCCTTGTTTAAGTCTGGTATAACCTATTTTATGAATGTCAAAGTCATCAGAGACAAAAATATATTATTTTTTTATTTGTTTTGGGAGTAGGTATACAACTGGTATTGCGGCTATCGAAAAAGTTGATAATTTAATTAACATGATGGAAAATACACGAAAAGGTAAACTTTCAAAGAAAGCAAAAATTCCTTTTCAAAATAGACTGATAAAAATTCAGAATAAAAGTCCGGTTTCCTAAAGATGATGCAAGGTTTTTAGATAACTTAATAGGTGGTTCACTTATTGTGAACAAGCGAGGAGGAGGCTTAAACTCCACTATACAAGAAAAATAAGGTCTTTATTTTCAATAATATGTAAAAAATCTCTCACAACATTCTTCAAAATATGCTGAAATTAACATATTTATATTGCATTTATAAGTAAAATAAATCAATTTGTTTACTTTTTGTTTCATTTTCTCCATTTAATATAAAGTTCTCTTTTATTTGAAGCCATTTTATGAAATACTCAAACTCAACATAGTACAAGATAAGAAATAACGATTTATTAAAATATAGCAGAAAATACAAAGATTAATACAAAAAAATTATGAAGTAAAATTTGATGTTGAAAATCTACATTTTTTGAGTTTATACGACTCATAAACGAAAAAGCAACTGCGGGTGCCTAGTTCATCAAGAAATGACGGAATTTGGTTTGTCAGTTGTAGAGAAAAGTCAAAATTGACATATTTCACCCAATATATCGTTGTTTTATGAATTTGTGCAGAAGACTACGCCGTTGCCAAACTATTATTTCGGAATAAAGTAGGAATACTTATAACTAAAGGCGCGTTTTCACGGTACACTTTAGATGATCATCCCGGATGAATCATCCAAAGTGAAAAATAAATGAATGGTGTAAACTATTAATCATCCAAAATGAATATTGAATTAAGTTGAACCGAGTTCTACTTTTGTTCACTTTAGGGGATGTATCGCGGATGAATCATCCAAAGTGAACCATGTAAACATGCATTTGTTGCTGTGATTCATCGGCAGTGACTAGTGAACGGCGGCAACAGGTCCACGTGGTTGTTTATTGTCGCGTTTAAAGTGCGTAGTTGTTGTGTTTGTACGTTGTGTTTTGTTCTTAGATTGTTTTTTAACATGGCTTGATCTTCTGTTGACCATTCCTTTAACAAACACGTTATTTTGTAGTGTCCCCATTTTGTAGTGTCGAATTATCCACGGCGTTACCCACCAACGTCGTTTTTTTTTTTAATTTTTTGTTTTTCAAGTACATGTCTAAGTTCATTTAAAAGATATTCACTTATTATGCCAATTCCAGCACGAACAACTTCAGTCGGCGCCATTTGTAAGTGAACAGACTAGTTCAGAATTGGTGATACATGTAAACGATAATTACTTTCATCGTCGTAATCACTTTGCATGATTCATCCGGGATGACCATCCAAAGTGTAACGTGAAAACGGGCCTTTACTTATACTGAGTTTATTGGTAACAAATTATTTTCGTATTATATCTACCTTATACTTAGGATAACTATTCTAGATATAAATACGCAATAACCTTAGAATACGAGTGTTTTATTAGTAAGGCAGTATGAGTTTTAAAGTGAATACACGCTGGTGTGCCTTGTATTAAAAAAAAAGAGTGTGTGTACTTTGTACGCACGTAAGAAGTTATACTTCTATTATATGATTTCAACGAAATCAATATACTTTAAACAGTTTCTCTACTACTTTCCAAAAAATTTTATTAAAACAATACCAAAAATTAAAAAAATAAAAGAATAAAACACACACAAACACATTGAAAAATGCCACAAATGATTTCTGAACAATAATTGTTGCCAAAAATTTTAATTAAATACGTATTTTCTGAAAAAAATTATATAATAATATACTTACAATCATAAAATCTATAAAAAAAATAAAAAAAATGATATAACTTGCATTGGGCTTGAACCTACTTCCCGTGTATCCCGCCGTACGAGAGTCGAAGCGATTCCAAACTGCACTACCTTCGCGTATACGTCATGTGGGAATATACACAAACTGAACAACTTTTTGACATTTTGTTTATATGAATTTTTATTAGTTTGATTTTTGTCTAATTAAAATACAACAATATATAGAGTAAGAAAACGATACATTAGATGAAAATTTGTAGAAAGTTTGTTCGTAATCAGATTATGTAAATTCAAGCATTGCCTACTAGGGGTATAGCATAGCAAGTACTAGGTAAGTACATTATTTTTTTTACATTTTCCAAATAGGTATGAAGATAAGTTTTTACTGAAATACAACTGAAACATTTAGAATTACGTACCTGTGGCTTTTCAAAACTATTTAAAAAGTAACTATAATTATAAATTTGATTTTATTTCTGTCCTCACAACAATAAAAACTAATATATTATACAACATTTTTGTTTACCGATAACCTCCATATTGAACAATTATTGACAGATCATTTCAACACCCAATCAGAGCCCGTATAAAGACTAATACCAAACTGTCGGTGTGCGCATGCGCGCAGATCAATATAAATTCACCCTCAATCTCAATCGCGCCTAAAGAAGTATAACTTCAAAAAAATAAATTAAAAAATGTAACTGTCTTAAAGTTAAAGCAATAATTTATTATTATAAATTTTAAAATACATAAATATACTAGTATAAGAGCTGTGAGACATTTTTGAGTAGGTATTTTAGGCAACCTGAAAATTTTTCAGGTGACTCTTCTATGATAGCCTAATACAAAAATGTCGGTCTGGCTGGAGGGTAGCGGTTACTTTCCCCAAAAATCCCCCCCAAATTTAAAAAAGGGTAAAAATTGTTATTACAAAAAATATCATTGATATGACTTGAAAGTAAATTTAAATATTCAAATATAAAGAAAATAAACAGGCCAGGCGATTTGAGGGCGATTTTAACTCTGCAAGATACTTGCATGGGCGCCCCAGGATTATTTTCAGGGGGTGCATCTGAACTTCAGAAGATTTCATCTGAATCTGTACATATTATTAACGAGTATAAAATATACAACTATACATGCATAGCTATGTACATTCCTTCCGGACAGGGAGGTGCAATTGTTATTTTGACATGGTATCTTTCTCCAGGCAAAAGAAAGGCAAAAGAAATACTCAACACTATAAAGGAAAGAAAAATGAGCTAAAATAAATATTCATTCTCTTCTCCTTCTTCAGACTCCCCTCGGGACTCAAATTCTTCTACCTGATCTGTAAATAGTTGTAATATGTATTTAGAATTAATGAAAAATTACCAATGCTTAATACTTTTCCTTATATAACCAATCACATCACGTTTTTATGTCTTAGTGTAGGTAAGACCAAAGAGCTCCTGTTTCTTTCCTTCATAGTGTTGAGTATTTCTTTTGCCTTTTTCATCTTTATTAATGTTTCCGTGTTTGTTACGTGTGTCCTTGATATATTTAACATTATTCGATCACTCCACATCTCAACAACGGCAAGTCGTTCTTCAGATGCGCCCGTGATTGTCCAGGCTTCGACTCCGTATAAAAGGACGGAGAGTACGTAACAACTCAGCTAGCTAATCACTAATTAATTTTTATTTAATTCTAAATACATATTACAACTATTTACAGACCATGTAGAAGAGGAATCTGAGTCTCGAGGGGAGTCTGACGTGGAAGAAGAGAATGAATATTTAAGCTCAGCTGAGGAGTTTGAAGAAGAAGTACAAGATTCGGAAACAGAATTAATTTAGTTTATAGTTTTATACTTTTCTACCTATATATTTATAATAATTAATTTGTCTTTTTCTATCATATTTGCAAAATCTATTGTATAGTACGTATTATTTTCCTTTAATTAAGAAAAAGTTACTTAAAAAACTATAATATATGATAATAAATACTCTAACGTTTCGAGGAACAACAACATGGATAACGCCAGCTCACGTGATTTTTCTCGAGGGAACGGACTCGCTCAGCTACAACAGAGGACGCAAACAGCTATCGGTATACGCTCTTTCTCACACTGCTGCTTATCTATAGCGCTTTTCATTTATATGCACGCGTAATTTGTTTGATCACCTGGCAGTTGGAAAATTTCACCAAAAAAAAACTGTCTTTTTTAGAATATTTATTTTTAATATTAAAAAATACCCTGTCAAAATAACAATTGCACCTCCCTGTCCGGAAGGAATGTACATAGTTATGCATGTATAGTTGTGTATTTTATACTCGTTAATAGTATGTACAGATTCAGATGAAATCTTCTGAAGATCAGATGCATCCCCTGAAAATAATCCTGGGGCGCCCATGCAAGTATTTTGCAGAGTTAAAATCGCCCTCAAATCGCCTGGCCTGTTTATTTTCTTTATATTTGAATATTTAAATTTACTTTAAAGGCACGTCAATGATATTTTTTGTAATAACAATTTTTACCCTTTTGTTTAATTTTGGGGGGGATTTTTGGGGAAAATAACCGCTGCCCTCCAGCCAGACCGGCATTTTTGTATTAGGCTATCATGGAAGAGTCACCTGAAAAATTTTCAGGTTGCCTAAAATACCTACTCAAAAATGTCTCACAGCTCTTGGACCATACATTTATCAGACATAATCAAAAAATCTGAAAACTCGCATTTATTAATATTTGTTTCAGGTCGAATCATTCCTTTGTATTTCATCCACCTTGATTTCATCCGCACTATTTGTTGCAAATCCAACAGAAGACCTGCGTCGGTCGGAATCACTCGTACCATTTCCTGTGCTGTCTGCAAAACTAGCCAGCGTAATATTTTCACTAACTGGCGACCTAACGGAACCAGTATTAGACAAATCTCTGCTAGATGTTATGACCTGACTGATATCGCTACTAGAGCTTTGAGATACGCTATCCAGCGAAGTCTTTGCAGACATAGATATTGTGGACTGACACGTTGGTGGCATTTGAGGGGCTTGAAAACTAGTTCTCGGTCTTACAACTGCAGGAGGCTTAAATAAATTCAACGTGAAGATCGAGCCGAAATATATGTGCTGCACAAGAGGGAACTTGCCAAGTACCTGAAAAAAAAATAGTGTTTTAGAATTTTTTTAGTGTTTTATAATACACGAGCGCGACACCCTCAAAACAGCGCTTAGTTTTCGAGATACTGACCACGGAGGGGTGAATGGCTAATTTTATTCATACTTTATATTTTCGAGGGTGCTGAAAACGAAAATGAAGTTTATTTTGAATTTTATGTGGGAGAACATTGTCAAAATCGCAATTTTAACCTATAAATAAAAAAAAATGAAATCACGTTTTTTGCGTTTATCTCGCTACAACTCTGTTCGATTTTAATACAGGGTGAGTCATGAGGAACTGCACAGACTCCTACCTCGTATAGAGGCCCCTATGGGGAATAACAAATGACCATTAAAAAGTGTCTGCTCCCATTGTTTAATAATATACAGGGCGAGTTTCGCATTTTGACAGAAATTTTTATTCGTCATAATTTTTGAACGGTCAGATCGATGTGTCTCTTATTTTGGTCAATCGTTACACTATTGCCACCTAATCAACTGATTTATTCAAACTAGAAAAAAATCAGGTCCGACTTTAAAAAAATTAGTTCGTTTTGGTCTTAGAAAAAATTTCACCCTGTATAAGCTTTTTGGAAACTCTAATATGAATTTTACAAATTAGACAAATAGGCAATTAAAATAACATATTTATTTTTTCCGCACACGATTGCTTAATTTTTTATAAAAAAATAAAATTTGATTATGAATTAAAAGTTTGGTAAAGTGAACCATAGATTTAACAAAATTAACTTTTATTACCAAAATTAATTTTTTTTGAACAAATATTTAATTTATGTTACCACCAATCAACTGATTTATTCAAACAAGAAAAAAATCAGGCCCGGATTTAAAAAATAAGTTCGTTTTGGTCTTAGAAAAAATTTCACCCTGTATACGCTTTTTGAAAACTTTAATATGATTTTTACAAATTAGACAAATAGGCAATTAAAATGGCATATTTATTTTTTTCCCTACACGATTACTTAATTTTTTATAAAAAAAAAATCAAATTTGACTATGAATAATTAAAAGTTTGGTAAAGTGAACCATAGATTAAAATAAAAATAACTTTTATTACAAAAATGAATTTTTTTTTTAACAAATATTTAATTTATGTTATCACCCAATCAACTGATTTATTCAAACTAGAAAAAAATCAGGCCCGGATTTAAAAAATTAGTTTGTTTGGGTCTTGGAAAAATTTCACCTTGTATACGTTTTTTGAAAACTCTAATATGAATTTTACAAATAAGACAAATAGGCAATTAAAATGGCATATTTATTTTTTTCCGCACACGATTACTTATTTTTTTATTAAAAAATCAAATTTGACTATGCATAAAAAGTTTGGCAAAGTTTTTGCACAGATTTAAAAAAATTAACTTTTTTTACAAAAATTAATTTACAAAAACAACGTTTTTCTTAAAATTAAAAGTTTTACCATTTTTTTTTTTTTTTTCTATAACACGTCTACATCTAAAACTTCCCATAACACTTCTTTTGGACTCTATATTTTAACATAGACGTGATCAAATTGATAAATTTTAAATTTTTCCACCTAATTTTTGCGATTTACAAGGTTGCAACTTTTAGAAGAAGAAGACTGAAAGTCTACAACAATTTTCATAGTCTTCACAATGGTAAGAGGTATGTGCTGTAAAAATTTCAGAAAAAAAATATTAAAATGGAACAGAGTTGTAGCGAGTTAAACCGTGAGTTCATTTTTTTTTCATTTTTAGGTTAAAATTCCGATTTTGACAAATTTGATTTTTTAATAAAAAATTAAGTAATCGTGTTGGGAAAATATAAATATGCCATTTTAATTGCCTATTTGTCTTATTTGTAAAATTCATATTAGAGTTTTCAAAAAGCGTATACAGGGTGAAATTTTTTCTAAGACCAAAACGAACTAATTTTTTAAATCCGGACCTGATTTTTCTTTAGTTTGAATAAATCAGTTGATTGGATGGTAACATAAATTACTTATTTGTGCAAAAAAAAATTAATTTTTGTAATAAAAGTTATTTTTTTTAAATACATGGTTCACTTTACCAAACTTTTAATTCATAGTGAAATTTGATTTTTTTTATAAAAAATTAAGTAATCGTGTGCGGAAAAAAATAAATATGCCATTTTAATTGCCTATTTGTCTAATTTGTAAAATTCATATTAGAGTTTTCAAAAAGCGTATACAGGGTGAAATTTTTTCTAAGACCCAAACGAACTATTTTTTTAAAGCCGGACCTGATTTTTTTCTAGTTTGAATAAATTAGTTGATTAGGTGGTAATAGTGTAACGATTGGCCAAAATAAGAGACACATCGATCTGACCGTTCAAAAATTATGACGAATACAAATTTCTGTCAAAATGCGAAACTCGCCCTGTATATGATTAAACAATGGGAGCAGACACTTTTTAATGGTCATTTCTTATTCCCCATAGGAGCCTCTATACGAGGTAGGAGTATGTACAGTTCCTCATGACTCACCCTGTATTTTTTTTTCTGAAATTTTTACAGTATTTAGCTCTAACATTTCTGAAGACAACGGTACCTGTTTCAAGCTTTTACATATTCTTATCCAGATAAAGGTTATGAATTTTTCAAAGGAAAAGGTGCGGATTTGTGCATTGCAAAGTTTCATCGCAAAAGTTGTGTGACCAAAATTTAGCTTCTTAATCACGTTTATGTTAAAGTAGAGAGTACAAAGAAGTTTTCTGGTAAGTTTTAGATCAAAATGTTTTATAGAAAAAAAAGTATTGCAAATTTTAATGTCGACATTAGAAATCCCCAATATAACGCTTATTTTTCGAGATACTGACCATGGGTGGAGAATGGCTAATTTTGGTCTTAGATTATGTTTTTGACCGTGATGAAAACGAAAATGAAATTTATTTTAAATTTTAGGTGGGTGAATATTGTCAAAATTGCAATTGTACCCTAAAAATAAAAAAATAATAAATCGCGTTTTTTTGCGTTTAGTTCGCTACAACTCTGGTCCGTTTTAATATTTTTTTCTAAAGTTTGTACACTATATATCGCTCACTTTTTTGAAGACAATGGTTTCTGCCTTTTAGACTTATTCTAGTAAAAGTTATGAATATTTTAAAGTACAAGGTGCAGATTCGTGAATTGCAAAGTTTAATCGCAAAATTTGACTGACAAAATTTGAAATATAGATTTTAAATCAAATTCAAAAATAAAGCATGAGTACAAAGAAGTTATCTGGAAAGTTTTGAATCAAAATGTTTTATAGAAAACAAATGGTGCAACGTTTAACATCTACGTTATAAATCCCCAAAATAACGCTAATTTTTCGAGATACTGATCATTGCTGGTGAATGGCTAATTTTGGTCTTACTTTATGTTTTTTATGGTGCTGAAAACGAAAATCAAGTTTATTTTGAATTTTAGGTGGGAGAAAATTGTCAAAATCGAAATTTTGCCCTAAAAATAAAAAAAGTTAAACCACGTTTTTCTTAAAATTAAAAGTTGCACCATATTTTTTCTATAACACATCTAGACCTAAAACTCCCCATAACACTTCTTTTGGACTCTATAGTTTAACATAGACTAAAACAAAATGGCGGATGCAATGGCCGATTTTTTATTCCAACGTTAAATTCGATTATTAATCATATGAAAGTCAAAACTAATTTTTATTTTATTTTTCAACAATACTGTACCTGACCCTTTTTTATCTCTGATTTTACCCTATGATACTGAAATAAATAAAGATCTACAGTCATAACAACTACCTGAATGCTGCGGCATGATCTGTTTATTCTGCGTTGTTAACAATTCATATTGAAACTCATAGCGCAGAGCGCTTGTACTAAAAATTTTCGCAAAACCAAAGGGGCAGATAGTGGCAGCTATTTTTTTTGAATCTTAAAGAAAGAAATATAAGCTAAAAGATGATTGTAGTAACATCTTGGAATTCGATGGAATATATAACTATTTGCCTATCTGAAAATTTAATTTTTTCAAAATATATACTCCCTTATTACTTAATTTCAACTTAAAATATACTAAATATAACACATATACAAAAATTTTGATATTATCGGCTTTTATTAAAGGTGGATCCACGAATATCCTCCATTTTGCAGAATTGAATTTGCGCACTTCTTTTTCGAGATACACGCACAAGACTGTGCGTATAAAATATTCGTTATTTTTAACTGCGCTTCTGTTCCGTAAGAAGGTCAACTTTGAACTGAACTGGAAATTCAGATATACGAGATATAGCTCTAGGGTTACCAACACTGAATAGGGAATTTAATTCTCTTTTAGAAAATATAATGATATTCTCGAATCGTTGAATTTTTTTTTGACTTTTGGCCAGCTTTTCGGGATTTTGGACCACTGTGCGGCGCCACCTTATTAGAACCAAATGTCGTCGAAGCCTAAAACGGTTCAAAAGAACTCAATTTTTTGCCTCATCCAGAAACCAAAAATCTTAAATGTCATTGTTACATATTTTTGTCTCACCCTGTAGACATACGAGTAAATTCAAGGAATTTATTTCTGTTCTGAAAAAAACGTGAGAATAATTATTCAATATGGAATTGTAGTTTATCCGTTTTGTTAAAAGAAAGACGTTACATTATTTTGCAGACGTTATATTATTTTGTAGTCATATCTACATTCGATTTCCTGTGTTTAAATTCTCGCCCGTTCAGTTGTGATGTAAAAAAGGGTTACATTCTATTATAATGATCGACTGGCGCCACGATTTTTGGAGTTTAGATACACATACGTGCTAATATCAGTAACAGAGAGCGCAGGTGTTAATCGTGGACTCAGCAATATTTTTCTTGAAATTGTTAGAACTGAGAGAGGTTTGCTGACTTTGCAAACTGATTTTTGATGGTTCCCTACTAAGTAGGTTGGGCTTAGAATATATTTTGTTTTTTCCTATTGGTCGATAATAAGTGTACGAAGCTTAGTTATTTTTTTTATTAGTCAATGATGAAAGAAGGAAGGATTAGACTTTTTTGTTATTGGTTGATTGGATGAGTAGGGTAGAATAAGGAAATGGGAGAGGGTTTTAGAAGGAAGCGTTTTGGTTTGAGGAGATTCATTCAAGGTGATATTAAGGAATTCAAGTTTGGGCATTCAAGTAAAGAGGTTGGTTGAAGCCTCGGCAGAAGCCGCTTTGGCGATTTTCTGAGAAAGTTAAGTTCAAAGATTAAGTTCTGACGTAGTTCTTAATCAAGTTTTTTTTAAGTTCCTGAAAATGTAGAGTATTGGAAGCAGTAGTGTTAGAAACTGTTATTTCGTAACTTCCTAGTCATAAGCTAAATGCCGCTGTTAGGCAAAGAGCCAGTTTATTTTAGAGTATACTACACTACCTAAGTTTCTTTTTGTAAGCAGTCATGGATTAAGTGCTAAAGATAATCCTAAATACCTCAAAAGTTATTTAAAAGTCAATATGAGCAGAATCATTTGGAAGTTTATTTAGCTTTGCTGAAACTTTTCATGGAAACAACCTTTTTTGTACTTTTTATGTAAATTCAGTGAAAAGTAGTGCTTTGGACATTCACACCGTGAAGAATAAGGACATGACTATATAACAAGGTATTGTTTGTAAACTTTTTTAACTTAAAGATCCATCATTTGTCTTTTTTATTTTTTTATCTTTATTTTAATAAAAATTTTATTCATTTTGCAATAATGTTTTCGATTGATAATATTATTATCTGATCCTTTTCTCTTGGTCCTAAATGATATTCAACTGAGAACACTATGGTAAGTCATGTTATATTTATATTTATGTAAATGTGTTTGTATCTTATGATAACTATTTTTATTAACTTTTTACTTTAGTTATTTTTTTTGAACTTTTAAGTATGTTTCATCTTTCATTTTCTTTTAACTATGGCGCCCCCGAGCATTTGAGTTTCTATTATATTTAAAATCTATTAAGAATCCATCCCCTAGGTCTCTGAAGACTTAGAGCTACCGAGGCACTCCGTAAAGTTACGTAGCACCAAGTATATTTTTATGTTTGTTTAATTTGTCGAGTTACATATTATTTTTGTTGCCTTTGTTATCCATAGGCGTGCTACAAACCACGAGCTTCAATTTCAGGTACCAAATAATCCGTTGTCATAGCGCTATAACGATCTCAATTCACAGTAACATTCTGGCCGGTCTCTGTTTTAAGAAATATGGACCGACGATTCCACCGGCCCATAAATCACACCAAACAGTTGTGTTTTCTGGTTGTAATGGCAACTCTTGAACCTCTTTGGGTTGCTCATTACCCCAACTACAGGCATTTTGTTTATTCACATACCCATTAAGTTAAAAATGGGCTTCATCGGAAAGCAATTTTTTTTTCGAAAACAGTGGAACTTCTGCAAACTTATCAAGAGCCAGTCGACTGAAACAGTGAAAGACTATGGTCGGTCGGCTTCATATCTTGCACCAATTGAATTTTTTATGCTTTTAAACTAACATCCAGGGCTGCTTTATCCACTAGGCAATATTGGCAGTTGCCTAGGGCGGCACATTATGAGAGGGCGGCACAAATACTACTCTTTTATATATGTACAAAAAATATTTGTATATAAAAATTATGGATCGATCTGGGTTCCGTCATTAAAGAGTATGAAGCTCTTTCAAATTACTTTGCCGCAAGGAAGCCAAAAAATTGTGCCCAAATAAAACATATAAAGAAATAAGAAAGAGAAAAAGAAAAATTCAATTTGACGAGGGGGCCGATGATGAACTAAACTTTTCAGCTAGTGATGAGATGAAAATCCACACATTCTATATTATAATCGACACTCTGCTAAGAGACATGAATAGACGTCTGGAATCTTATCGACTTATTTATCAACGTTTTCGTGTTATTAACAGATTTGCCAAAATTAAGCAATGAAGAAATTATTAAAGAAGCTGAAAATCCGGTACAAAATAAAGACGACCAAGATACATCATTCATGTATGAATACATTTGGATACCACAATAAAATCGCCAATTGACATTATCTTAATATTTAAAGAGAGTTTAGTGCAGTCACCGAAGGTGGATATGAGCTATTACCTTCGATTTCGTTGAACCTCCATCGATTTGCATGAAAATTGGTGAGTGGTTAGAGGATATCTCAAGGAACAAAGGTGGCATGGTGTCAACTTGCGCTTTTACCCTGGGGGGTGGATGCCACCCCTTCTCGGGAGTGAAAATAAAATTATTTTATTAAAAATATCCCCAGTATTCGATAGAGGGACAAATTCTAAGCAAAATTTGTTACATAAAGTTATTAAAATAAATCAAAACTTTTTGAGTTATTAAAGATCAAAGATTTTAATTTTTTGTGAGAAAAATGCATGCTTTTAACCGATTTTTCATAAATAACTCAAAAACTATAAGATTTTACAAAAAGGTAAAATTACTACCAAAATTGAATCTAATAAAAAATTAAATAAACTCCTTACTAAAAAGACCTTTGAATGTTAACTAAAAGTGAGTTATAGGTAATTGAATGTATATTTTTTTTTCGGCTAGTACCCAAATCTAAGTATTCAAGCTTAAATAACGGGAAAATGATGCATTTTATAACATAACCTTATTAAACATTAATTTGTCAAAGTACATAGAAATATCTATCAAATGAACACCCGAACAAGTTGATAGCATTAAAATTTATGCACCAAATATTTTTCAAAATTTATCCTTTAAGAATTTTTCCAAAAAAGTTATTGTTTTTTTAAATAACTCCGGTTATTTTTACGATATCAGGTTTGCCTTAACACCACTTGAAAGTTAATTTTATTGACTATTAAACCACGTTGAATTTAATCTTTTAAACCACTTACTTTTTTAAAATTAAAATGTTAAATGGCCCCGGTTACATGGTTCTTGCAGCAAAATTTAAGCTTTAAACGTTTCTATCTCGGTTATTTTTTACCCTATAGTTTTATATAGTTATATAAAGTTAAAATATTTGATATAGAGAAAACTAAAATTTGGTTATACATATATCACTTTTTACGTATATTGAGTATTTTTGGAGTTATTATCAAAAGAAAATGAAAATTACGATAATTTAAAAAATTATGATTTTTTTAAATTATATATTTTTTTAATATGCATTCTAAGCCAGTCAAAATTGTTGAAATCATTATTTATGCTAATATAAAGAAATTCTTCTAAGGATTACTATAAATTTTAATTTTTGCGGAAATGGCGTATGTTTTATTTTTCACTTTTTCCTAAAACGTTCTAAAGGGTTCTCTTATTTTCATCATAACTTACTTAATTGTGATGATATTGACTTCTGCTGGAGCTCATTTGATAGGTACTCCGAATTACTTTGACAAGTGTTTAGTAGGTATATTTTATAAAATGCATCTTTTTCCCGTTATTTAAGCTTGAATACTTAGATTTGAGTACTCGTCGAAAAAAATATACATTCAATTAACCAAAACTCACTTTGAATTAACATTAGTTTAGTTCTGTAAGCAAGGAGTGTATTCAACTTTTTAATATCTTAAATTTTGATATTAATATTTTGATATTAATAACTTTTTTTGTAAAAGCTTATAGTTATTGAGTTCTACGTGAAAAACAGCTTTAAAATATGCATTTTTTACGAAAAAAAATAAAATCTTTGATCTTTAATAACTAAAAAAGTATTTATTTATATTAATAACTTTATATAACAAATTTTTCTTAGAATCTGTCTCTCTACCAATTTATGGAATTATTAAAAAAAATAATTTTCATGCTCGAGAAGGGGTGGCATTCACCACCACGGTAAAAGCGCAAGTTGGCATCATGTCACCTTTGTTCCTTGAGGTATCCTCTAACTCTAACTACTCACTAATTTTCATGAAAATTGATGGAGGTTCAATGATATCGGAGGTGAAAACCTTCAGTGACTGCACTAAGTGGATTGAAAGATAGTTTTCCTAATTTTGACATTGCTTTGCACATTTACTTATGCATCCCAGGTGCCAACGTGTCCGCTGAAAGGTCATTTTCGAAAATGTCAAGAATTAAAAATAATTTCTCATAAAGTATGACGCAAAAACGTGCAATTTGTCGATTTTGTCAAGAAAAAAATTTTTTTTTGAAAAGTCTTTTTTGAATAGAAATCTCTGATGTGATCGAACTGGAATGACTTTTTTCTGTTATAGGTATATACACATCGTAGTTTAAATCCATTTTTAGTGTTTTTGCAAATTTCTGCAATTTTTTTTTGCAAAAATGGTACATGGTCGAAGGGCGGCTACTAGAGAATTGCCTAGGACGTCAATTGACCTAAACGCGGCTCTGCTAACATCCGTACATAAAAATCGCCAAGTTGTTGAGAACGACAACGAATCGATTCTTCGTTATTTTCGCGTACACAATCCGCTACCGCCGCTATATTTTCTTCAGTATGTGCTGAATGTGGTCTTTTGGTCGCGTGTTACCAAATAATAAAAACTGGGTTTCAAACTTACTGATGGTACAGCGAATGGTGCGTTTCTGTACGCCTCTTATGTGGATCATAAGTTGCTCTAGGCGCACGAAACACATTCCTCGCAGAACGTCCATTTTCGTAATACAGCTGAATAATTTCTAGACGCTGTGCCGGGCTAAGTCTTTCCATGATAAATGTCCAGCAGTGGACGAAGGTAATCGTCCTGCTGGACATAGGAATCAATAAATAATAAGCCAGATATTATAGTAGCATGAATGATATTTGTTATAAAAATTAAAATGGTTGCAAAACACTTACCTCTGCTTTATACATTTTAATAAGACCAGTGTTGATTTTAGTCCACGTAGAGACTCCACTTATACTCCACAATTGATTCGAATGTTCAGCAAACGGTCCCGTCTTCACCCTGTTAATGTACTCGATGCAGCTCAAAAACATGTATTCGGAAGAATGCTTGCTCACAATATTATCCTTTAAAAAACATGTTGGTTCAAAATGGCCATTACCTAAAATTCAAACAATATATCTTAACAAACCAAGTTCTCAATCCAGTAGTATAGAAAACGACAATAAATATCATTCTCATACCACCAGATTGACAACAGATGGAAACTCTCTGGTTACTACATCCGCGACTTTCAAAAATTATAAGCCATACGGGTGCCGAGACGAACATTAAGATGAGGGAATTTTGAGTAATTCACGTCCCATCTGCTCAGCGTTGTAAAGTTCCGACGAGAACGTTTCCTAAGTACTCCACAAAAGAGTAAATGAATTAAAAATGTATAAACATTATACTCTAGTTAAATCGGAGAGTGCAGGAAGAGTCTATACCGGTTTCGGGGCTTTTTTGCCCCTCATCAGTAGTGCCATATCCTCTTCTCTCCAATTCAACCAGGTACCTCGATCTGTGCCTTCCCAGATTGCAAAGAAAGAAATGTCACGGATATCGTAACGAAATCTGCTAAGAAACAAACTAAGTTCTCAATCCAGTAGTACAGAAGAATGTGAACAAGAATGTGTCTCATACAAGAAGAATGTGAACTTCTGGTGTATAAAGACGTATATACTCAAATGGTCTAATATTGTATAACAAGTTGCCCAGTAATACAGCATGTTTATTTTTAAATTAGATATACGCCCTATAAATGGCAACACTGATTGTTTGATTGGTAGTCCCTATCTTCCCACGCTAATGCACCTGATTCTCGCCGATTTTAACTCCGTCACTTGTAAATATTACTAAAAATGCTCTTTTAGCACTTCTGGTAAACTTACCTATAAATTGTGAACTCCCCCAGATAAATGGTACAAATTGGTAGTCATCTAAGCTCCACACTCCATGACTTCCTGCAGGTTCCATATTATATGTTGTTTGTAATTTACGAACTACCTCCAAATATCTACATATAACATACAATAAAATATATAATAGAAGCAAAGAAAATACGTTTTTAATTTAGAATATAATAAACCCTACACGAAAATACTGTGGCACTTTCATTTATAAATAATATTGATCAACGCTTAGAAAATATGACTGTTTTGGTTCAAACTTTGAATTCAAACTTCGAGTTATCCTCAAACATCAGGAAAAAGCAGAACCAATCGGACTTGACAATGACAAGTATGACCTTGTCGAAAATTCGTGAAAACAATGGTTTTTCTAAAAACCAACATTATTCAACACTGAGTCAAACCCGCATTGTTTTTCTAGTTGTTCGAGAACTTGTGAGTTTATTTTGCGATCTATCTATGATATTTTCAGAATATGTCGGTAACACCACATTTCGAATGCTTCTAGGTTTTTAATGTTGAATTGTTTCAGTTTTTAGGCCTCAATCCCATACAAAAGGATGGAGAAAATACAACATCGAAGCGTTCTTATCAGGAGCGTTATATTGATATAGGCCTGGATCGCGCGTACCAAAAAAAAGTTGATTAATAGCAAGCTGAAAATTTGTGAATAGCTTAACGGTGTCTAGTCGGACAAACTTTGATCTACGGGAACACTGGAACAGGAGAAGTTTTAATTATGGAACAGTTTAAAAATTTGGAACTTCAGATTACGAAAACGTCCCATGTATTTTGTCGGACAGAACATCCAATTGATTTGTTACTCTTTCATTAAACTCTCATGCAAAAATCAGACTGCTATTACTAGCCAACACGATTCATGTCATTTGACATGTTCTTCGTGTTCCACTCATTAAAATGCCCAGTTGGTGATCAACACCAGTCTGATTTTTGCATGAGAATTTATTGAAATGGTAACAAATCAATTGGAAATTCTGTCCGACAAATAGGCTATTGATTATCTATTATAGAAAGGAACTACAACGTTAACGGGGTTTTATTGTTTAATATAGTCAATGGTTCTCTAGATATGAAAAAACCGCGGAGTGCTACCACCTAAAGGGGTGCGTTTTTGAGAAAGGGGTGAATTAGTCCCTAGGCACAGGGCGAATTAGGGTGAGTTCTATGCACTTTTGGTGCAAACACGTCTACAGGAAAATTGTTCCAGGTTAAATTTACTATTGAAATATTACATTTCAAAGTGAAAAAATTTTGTTTTGCAAAAATATATTCAAAAGAAAAGCAAGAAAACAACACGAAAGATAGTAATTTTGTTTTTTGCCCCATAACTTTTTCCCATGGGGATATAGGTATAGGCATTGCTTTACAGAAAAATAACTTCCATCCTTCCTCTTTAAAATTGTGTTTGGCAGAAGTCTCTGTAAATTACAGTTTCCAAAATATGGTTTTTCAAACTTCGATACTCACAGCGATTTTGATCCATTTTCCTTGTTGCTTCGCAAACATTGTTCTGTAACTTTTTTCTACGCAGCTTTAGGTGGTATATGCAATGGACATTAAGTAGGAAGAAAAGTCAATTGCCTTAAAAATGGTCTATTGTAGAAGGCTGTATGACTATTTTTAAGCAAGATATGGTTTTTGAAAATTGTATACTTTTAATGATTTTTGATATATTTTTCGATTATTTTTCAATTTCTCATTATAACTTTTTTTATTGTATATTTAGGTATATACATAGTGCAATGAAAAAGAAAGCCTATTTTCTTTACTTTAAAATGGTGTATTTTAAGAAATTCTAGGATTATTTTTAAACAAGATATGCGTTCTCAAAATGTGACATATACACTTGCCACAGGTCCCAGTAAGCAGGAACCATATGCGAACTTTTTTATTATTAACTTTATGAAAAAAAATTATTCCTTATAAAATGCTCTGCATAATCTAAAACCTGAGATGCAATCATCAGATATAAAATTTTATCAATAGTGTACGAGGTATGTTAAAAAATATGAATTTCGCTCAAGAGTGAAGTACCTTTATATTTCACAATATCGAAAAGTGTTATTAAGAAAAGTTATTTGGAATTAAAAATTATGTTATAATATGCAGCTATATTCTTCTAATTAAAAAAAAAAAAAAACATTTAAATTTTTTCTCAAATTACCCATACTTTTGGATATCCTACGGATATCTTGTTTAAACATAGTCCTAGAATTTTTTGCAATACACCATTTTAAAGCAAAGAAAATAAGCTTTGTTTATTGCACAATGTATATATTTAAATGTACAAGGAAATAAGTCATAAGAAGAAATTTAAACAATAATATCAAAAATCATCAAAAGTATAAAACCTTGAAAAAGCATAACTTGCTTAAAAATAGTAGCACAACCTTATACAATAGACCATTTTAAAGGTAATTGACTTCTATTTCTACTAAATGTACCATTACATATACCTAGAAATGCGTATAAAAAAGTTACAGAACAACGTTTGCGAAATAATGGGGAAAATGGCCCTAAAAATGCTGTGAGGCATATGCTATATCTATATCCATGAGGAAAAAAGTTATGGGGCAAAAGACAAAATTGCTTTCTTTGGTGTTTTTTTCTTGCTTTTCTTTTGAATATATTTTTGTAAAAAAAATATTTTTGACTCTAAAATATGATATTTCGATAGAAAATTTAACCTGGAATAACTTTCCTGTAGACGTGTTTGTACCAAAAGTCCATAGAACTCACCCTAATTCACCCTGGGCCTAGGGACTAATTCGCCCCTTTCTCAAAAACGCACCTATTTAAATGGTAGCACTCCGCGGTTTTTTCAAATATAGAGGTCCATTGACCATATGAGACAATAAAATCCCATTAACGTTGTAGTTCCTTTTAGCTCTCTTATTTTGAACATAATCAATAGCCTAAAAATACATGGAACGTTTTCGTAGTCAGACGTTCCAAATTTTTAACCTGTTCCACAATTAAAACTTCCCCTGTTCCAGTTGACTTATATTGCGATTACAGAAAAGCTTTCTCATTCTGTTAAAAATTGACTGTGCAATTTCAATGTGGCATCTTATTTCTTTTGCCCTATTAATATCTTCTGTGATCCATGCTCCAAGGTATTTGGACAATGATATTTGCTCAATTTCTTTATTATCAAGAACTAGGTAGCTTAACCTTGATGTTTTGTGCTTTTGTAAATACCATGAACTTGGTTTTATTAAAATATATTCTTGGTTCATAATTGTTGCAATGTATATTTTAGTTGTGGTGCAAGGTGTTGCAGTTTTTCTAGTGTTCCTACCAGAAGGACAGTATCATCAGCATATCTTATGTTATTAAGTGGCTTACCGTTTATTATTAGGCTCTCACTGACAATGGTGATAAAATAGCCCATTGACACACCCCATGGTGAATCTGGATATCCCAGTCAGTTCATTTTCAACGTTCACTTTCACTGTTTGATTTCAACAGAAGTTACATATAATTATAATGTCTCTACTGTCTATGTTTTTATTTAACATAATTTTTTAAGACAATTATGCTGCACTCTATCAAAGCCTTCTCGAAATCAATAAAACAGGCATATACTTCCTGATTCCTATCTAGGCATCTCTGCGAAAGAACATGCGCTACAAACAGTGCATCCTGTCTTCCAGACCTTTCCTATATTCTATTTGTGTAATACTTATGCCTACATCTAATTGCTTATGTAATCTATTGTAAATTACTTTTAAAAATAATTTCAAGACAAGACTAATTAAGGCTATTGTGCAATGTTCATTGCACTCCTCTGCATTGGCTTTTTTGGGAAGCAGTATATGTTCGATTGGAGCCATTTTTTAGCATTATACCTGTTGTATATATGGTATTAAATAGATCCAAAAGAAAGTCAATAGATTCAATATCCACAATTTTGAGTAATTTAAGGTACCAGCGTTGATTGAAATATTGATATGGGTACCTCCAATACCTCAATCAACGGTACTAGTACACTTTAGAAGACCAAAAATAATCATTTTTTTCAAGAATTTTTTTCTCGGAACCTTTATTAAAAATGAACATCAAACTTTTTACATATTAATATATAACTCTTAGAGAGTACAAAAAATATCTTTTTCATTTATGCACGTACACTAATATTGTAGAGGGCGCAAAAGTCGAGTATTGAACACTCGAAAAATAATGGCGGACAGTTAATCTCAGGATTGGGATATCTGAAACAAAAAAATTGTACTGCATTTGAAAAGGGAAGGTTTCCTACGTGACAATTTACCACAATTTCACCAAAAAATATAAAATTAATATTTTTTAACCATGAAAAACTGAAGAAAAACGGGCCATTTTTTCACAAAAATTTTTCAAATTTCCATATAATCTTTTTTTTTGCCGAATTTTTCACTAACGGTGGTAAATTGTCACGTAAGAGACCTTCCTTTTTCAAATGCCGTACGATTTTTTCATTTCAGAGATCCCAATCCTGAGATTAACTGTCCGCCATCGGAACTACTTTTTTTTGAGGCCTCGACTTTGGCGCCCTGTACAATATTAGTGTACGTGCATAAATGAAAAAAGATATATTTTTGAAGTTATACTTCTTTACGCGCATATGAGGGTGAATTTTAATAGGATTAAAACCTTTGATCTCGGCGCAGTCGCATTACAACTTTGTTCTGATTGGATGTTCAAATGACATGACAAAAATTATCCAATATGGCAGCTGTATCACAGCTGTGGGACTGTGGTTTGGTTATGTATGGTGTATGGTTGTTGCGTTTTAAAATTTGTAGGAAGAGAAACAACAAACAAAAAGTTAGTTAATGGTTATACTGCCTTTTTAAATAGTTTTCATATTATATTTTTGGACTTATTAACATAGAAGAGATGGTTGTTGCATGTCAATGTGAAAGCCCATCAAACTGTGACTAGTATGAGTGCCGCAAAATTACTGATAAAAAACCTATTAGCTCGAAGCCGTAGAGAACTGTGGATAACAACAATCAACCGGGACGATCTACGATCTCGCTTATTCAAAGCTAAAGAATCTTACACTGGTAAGTGTTTTAAAAATAGCAGATCAAATTTTGTTATGATATTGTCAAATTGTGAAACGTCAAAATATTTATATTTCATTTATTAACATTAATATTAATAATACTTTGTGTAAATTGTGCAATTTGAAAAATGTGGTTTGTTTTTTTTTTAATATTTGGCATTGTTAAGTTTTGGTTAAATTTTGGTAATTGTTAATTTTTTGTATTGTAACTGTTAAGTAGGTATATTTATTTCGTTGAAATTATATTATAATAGAAGTATAACTTCTTACGTGCGTACAAAGTACACACACATTCTTTTTGTATTCTCTAAGAGTTAGATATTAATATGTAAAAAGTTTTATGTTCATTTTTAATAAAGGTTCTAAGAAAAAAAATCTTGAAAAAATGCTTATTTTTGGTCTTTTAAGGGTAAGAACAGAACAAGTAGGTCGCGGTGGAGGTGGAGGTCGTGGTCGATGTCGATATCCATGTAAAACAAACATATTGTAGTGAATGGAAGAGAACAGAGCAGGTAAGTTGCGGTGGAGGTTTAGCGCGATGCCATCCAGGAGGTTTACATCGAAGCTTTTGAAAATAAAATGAGTTTGTTTTACATGGATGTCTACTGCGCGGCCTACAAGGATGCTTCCCTGTGATTGGTCCATTTGAAGCCAAGTTGTCATTACCTGCGCTATCTGAGTTGATACTTTTTATATAATCCATTTTTTGTATATTGCTACTTCCGCGCAGTAGACATCCATGTAAAACAAACTTTTTTTATTTTCAAAAGCATCGATGTAAACCTCCTGGATGGCATCGCGCTAAGCCTCCACCGCGACTTACCTGCTCTGTTCTCTTCCATTCACTACAATGTGTTTGTTTTACATGGATATCGATATCGACCGCGACCTCCACCTCCACCGCGACCCACTTGTTCTGTTCTTACCCTTAGTGTACTAATAGTACTTAATGGGAAAAAACCCGGGAGATATACGAGGGTGGATTGATATAAAACTAGCCTTTGATAGAAAAAACATGTTTTTTGGGATTAAATCGATTTATTTCTCAACATAGTCCCCTTTTAGCTCGATACACCTAGTAAGACGATGTTCCAATTTTTGGCTCCGAGCCATTTTTTTAGGTTTGGAAGCAGGAAAAAGTAGCTGGCGACAAGATCTGGGGAATATGGTGAGTGTTAAACCAATTCATAGCCCAATTCGTGTAATTTTGCCGTGGCGACGGCCGATTGGTGAGCTGGTGCGTTGTCTTGGTGAAAGAGCACTTTTTTGCGTGAAAAACCGGGGCGTTTTCGACGGTATTCGGCATCGAACCGATCCATTAATGCTGCGCAGGATTAGCCATTGATTGTTTTTTCTTTTTTCAAGCAGTCGATGTGGATGATGCCCTTCGCATCCCAGACAGACAACAGTCGCCATCACTTTGCCGGCCGAATGTGCGATTTTGCCTTCTTCGGCCTTCGTCGCGTTTGCGTCACTGTCACAGATCACTTAACTCTCTTAGATATTTCACGCAGGTATCTCAAGGTCATCCTAAACAAAATATCATTTGGAGTACCGATTCCTTTTTTAAGATGTCGCTATGCACTGGAGTGAAGATTTCTTCTATATCACTGGGTGCATTCGGACGACCACAGCGGCTGGACAGCTGAGCCAGCGGTAGCGTTTAGACGACACCGCTGAAAGTCAGCCGCTGAGAGATTTACTAAGCTTTCCCTATCACCGCTAGATACAACCACTCAGCCGATTTCTGATGACAGTCAGCCGCTGTGGTCGTCCGAACGCAACCAACTGAATCTGAGTGTCAAGTGTCATTATAATTTGTCAATTGTCATCATTGTCAGTATGTCTTATGCAGTGATGTGGGAGGTCTTATGTCAGTAAAGTCGGATTTATAGTTTGACGTAGCGTAGACGTAGACGTAACGTAGACGCACTGGAAAAGATCAACACCGAATTTTGTGTACTCCTGTTTATAAATGAACGCAAGCGCCTGACGGAGCGTAAGAGAAACGTAACGCAACGGAAGAGATGACCAACTTTCATCTTTTACAGTGCGCCAATCATGAGGCAGAATTTTGTTCTGTCACTCAAAGTGGACCCGCCCCCTCAACCCTTTTGTAAAAAGTTGTTTGTCCAACATATTCGAATTTTGTTAATTACATATTTGTTAAATACAATGGGTGTTAAGTTATTAATTTATTAAAAATATATCATAGTGTAATTTCAATATTTCAGATAAAAATATAAGATATAAGTTGTTTATTAGCCTGTTAATTCGGGGTTATCGGTTATATCCACACACATACGATAATAATTAAATCCAATGAACATTTTAAAGACCAGAAAATGAAACAACATAGTTGGAAATTCCACGGCAGCAAGGAGCATACCTTCGTTTATTTCCTAATCCATTGTAACACACAAAACAGATAAATATTTTATAAATAATAGTATAAATAAATAAACACAAAGTTTGTTTACGGTTCGTATAATTTATAGGCTGTGTGTTGTTGAAATAAGTCATTGTTTCTACTCATGCGCAAGCGCAAAAATTACGCTATGTCGAATTATAAATTGACATATTATTTTCTTACGTCTCCAGTCCGTTTCTTACGTCTCCGTTGCGTCTACGTCTACGCTACGTCAAACTATAAATCCAACTTAATGTTTATTTGAATAGGTGCGTTCCAACGAACTGTCAATACGGATGGAATAGGCATGAAAAAGTTCATGCGGCCAACATACAAGAGAGATATAGAGAATGGCCGGGAAAATTTGACAGGCCGTGTAATTTGAGTTGCCTATATCAACTTAAATCGGGGAAATATAAAAGTAACATAAAAACATAATCAAGGACTTCTTCACTTTATACAAATTTAGTATTTAAATAGTTTTAAAATTATTTAACTCCCAAATGCTTTAATAAAGTATTTGTTTTGATAAATACAAATAACAATTCTGAAAAGTATTTAAACATCAAGTATGGTACTCTGTACTCTATTTACTCTGTACGTACAAAAAAGTATTTAAATTTTAAAATATGTACTGCCAATCAGCCTTCAAGTTAAAATATCAGGTCCATTCAACGAACTGTCAATACTGATTCAATCGGGTCCATTTATATAGGCAACTCAAATTACACGGCCTGTCAAATTTTCCCGGCTATTCTCTGTCTCTCTCTAGGACCTCTCTTTTGTATGTTGGCCGCAATCTCGCTTCACTATTTGAATGGGACGGGGCCATTCCATCCGTATTGACAGTTCGTTGGTGCGTTCGGACGACCACAGCGACTGGACAGCTGAGCCAGCGGTAGCGTTTAGACGTCACCGCTGGAAGTCAGCCGTTGACAGATTTACTAAGCTTTCCCTATCACGGCTGGATACATCCACTCAGCCGATTTCTGCTGACAGTCAGCCGCTGTGGTCGTCCGAACGCAACCATTGTTAGCAATAATAAAAAATCCTGATTTAGATATAATGGATTCAAATACAGTTTTTGAAACAAAACGAATGTGATTTAGTGATTTGAAGATCAGTTTGCATTGTATCATGAAGTCATAGATTATATCCAAAATCCAAAATCAATTCCTAGCTTACATTTGCATGGTGAGTTCAACAATTATTTGTTATTAGAGAACAAGTAACACAGTTAGTGGTGTAGGGCTAGGGAAGCAAATGAATGTAACACCAAGTAAGTAACCCCTACTGAAAATATATAATTAATAAAAATTATTTTAGGTGAAGTGAATCATGGTATAAACTATTATATTATTTTTTTTTGTTTTAGTTGAAAATCCTTCAACAAGTAGATATGCACACATGTTTCAATCATTTGAGGTACCCTTTTGTAGAAGTATTTGGAAGATAACTATTAATAATTTCATTTGTAAAGATACGATTTGTAAAAAAATATATACAAAGCGGTTCTGCTGGTATTAAATAAATAAAATACGTTGCCATGTCTTATTTTTTTCCAAATGGTATTTTGTATATTTGAAATTAAAAATAATTTGCATATTTTAAATGCAATTTTTTTTTCAACTATACATTATGTTTAAATATTTTAACCTAACATTTTCTTCCCACCACAATTACATTTTGAAATTCCCGCTTGGATTAGTTCCGATACAGGCGACTTGGAGCGCTGTTTTTCATATTTAAACAAAGCGTTATCGTGAAACATCTAGAGGAGGTAGGTGATCTGTGGTCACTGTGTCGACTGTTCTTTGGTTTCCGGTGTGTAATAACGCAGCCAAGTTTCATCAACGGTGATAAATCGGCGAAAAAAATCCTTCGGATCGCGCCGTATCATTGCCAAAAGCGTCTCCAAAGTGGTCACACATTTTCGCATTTGGTCGATTGTCAGCAAACGCGGCACCTATCGCGCGGATAGCTTTTCCATGTCCAAATGATGGCGAATGATGTGTACGCGTTCCTAGGAAATGTTTAGGGCCTCTACTAACTCGCGGAGCTTGATTCGACGATCTGCCATAATGACCTGGACTTTGTTGACCAATTCCGGCGTGGTGACTTCATTTGGCCTCCCCGGGACGCTCATTATCAAAAACACTCCATGTACGACCACGAACAAATTCAGCTTTCCAAAATTTTACTGTTGCTAACGAAGGTGCAGCCTCACCATATACTTCGTCCAGGTCGGCTTTGATTTGCACATTCGTTTTCCCCGTCTTGTGGAGGAACTTAATCACCGAACGATACTCGATTTTTTCCATTTTTCCGAAAACACAAAAGTTGTTTGCATCTGACGGCTGTAAAAACCAAACTAATAGTTTTTTGAAATGAGTGAAAAAGAATTTCGACAACGAATCGAGTAATCTGCTGACCGAGGTACTCAGTACAGAACGGCATTTTCATTTTTAATAGTTTTTTGGATTGAAATTTTGATAGATGTCATGTCATGAATGGCAAATGTCAAAACCGAGTGCAATTCGGTATCAAGTAACGCCATCTATCAAGGGCTAGTTTTATATGAATCTGTCCTCGTAGTGCACCTATTAGTAATTGTTTTTAAAGACACATTAACTGAGATAATAAGTGATTATATTTTCTTACATTCCGTATTACAATAAAAAAAGCTTAGTTATGCATAACAAACCTTACAAATACTTTACCAGCAACTGCTGGCCCATCTCCAGTTTTTAAGTAGCCAATTTTGAAAAGAGCACACAAAAACATCAGGAATGAGAGTTCATGGCCCGTTCCATAATCAATCCTAGTGGCATTACCAAAACCTTCTATTAAATAAACACTAACTTCTGGTATAGTTTTGTGCAAATTTTCTGGAAAAATACTGTGAAGCAGTTCTGCAGCTCCCTAAAAGTATATGCATATTTATATAAATAGCCATAGCAAGTTTCATAATGAAAAAGTGATTTACCAGTGCCAAATATTCCCAAGCCCCATAATGACTGCAAATTTCTGTAGACCATAGACCTTATAACCAAACGCTTCTCAAATAAACTGTCTTATAAAAAGTGACCTAGTAGTATAGTATAGTTGATCCAAAAGATGGCATAACCCAGACATCCAAAGTGAAAGTTATCCTTCAACACCAAATTGTTTTATATGGTCCACACAATGTCCAGAAAAGAGTCACACCATTTTGAGCGTCGGGTTTGGGGGGGGGAGGGGGGAGAAATCGGTAAATTCGTAGTTTTTTAAGTTTTTCGCCAATATTTCTAAAACTATGCGGTTTAGCATGAACAACCTCCTATACAAAATTGTTCTACATTAAATTTGAAATAAAAAATGCCCTATGCATCATCTTTTCAAAATGAACGGTTCCAAAGTTACGGAGGTAATATAGTATAACTGGTCCAAAAAAAGGCCTAACCCAAACATCCAAAGTAAAAGTTTTCCTCCAACACCAAAATGTTCTATATGGTCCACATATTGTTCAGTAAAAAGTCACACCATTTTGAGCGTCCGGTTTGGGGGGGAGATGGGGGAGAAGTCGGTAAATTAGTAGTTTTTTTACGTTTTTCGTCAATATTTCTAAAACTATGCTTTAGCTTAAACAATGTTATATACAAGAATATTCTATGTGAAATTTAAAACAAAAAATGTTCTATACATATTTGTTATAAAATCAACGGTTCCAGAGTTACGGAGGGTGAAAAGTCGAGGTTTTCGATACTTTTTATATTTTTTGGGCAATATTTATGATATAACTATACCAAAAACCCAGACATCCAAAGTGAAAGTTATTCTCCAACACCAAATTGTTCTATATGGTCCACCACATAATGTTCAGAAAAAAGTCACACCATTTTGAGCATCGGGTTTGGGGGGGGGGAGAGGGGGGAGAAATCGGTAAATATAAAAAGTATCGAAAACCTCCACTTTTCACCCTCCGTAACTCTGGAACCGTTGATTTTATAACAATTATGTATACAACCTTTTTTGTTTTAAATTTTATATAGAATATTTTTCTATAGAACATTTCTTACGCTAAAGCACATTTTTAGAAATATTGACGAAAAACGTAAAAAACTACTAATTTACCGACTTCTCCCCCATCTCCCCCCCAAACCGGAGGCTCAAAATGGTGTGACTTTTTACTGAACAATATGTGGACCATATAGAACAATTTGGAGTTGAGGGAAAACTTTTACTTTGGATGTCTGGGTTAGGCCTTTTTTTGGACCAATTATACTATACTACCTCCGTAACTTTGGAACCGTTCATTTTAGAAGGGTTATGCATAGGACCTTTTTTATTTCAAATTTAATGTAGAACAATTTTGTGTAGAGGGTTGTTTATGCTAAACCGCTTAGTTTTAGAAATATTGACGAAAAACGTAAAAAACTACGAATTGTGTGACTTTTTTCTGAACATTATGTGGACCATATAGAACAATTTGGTGTTGGAGGATAACTTTCACTTTGGATGTCTGGGTTTGGGTCTAACTATACCATACTATAGTATGACATCAAAGAAGATACCTCGTGATTTTATTTTTAATTTTTATTAGGAATACGATTTTATTTTGAATAAACTGTTTTATTTCAGTTAGGTTTAGGTGTCTAATTGCATTACCAAATGTATTGTCTAATTGTATTGCAAAATATGTTATTTTACGAGTTTATTACAAAAAAATAGAAAAATGTATGAGACGAACAATAAGGTATGAAGAGTTGAAGAAGGGATGATGATTAAAACAATAACAAAGTTATTTTATTAACTTTACAGTATTTTTCGCAACATAATTATTGCTTTAAGGCAAGCAAAATGGTCACTTGGGTGTAACGTTTAGGCCGGGGGAGGGGGAGTTACAGAAAAATGTTACGGTTTGTTACATTGGGAGAGGGAGATGTCAAAAATCTTCGAATAGTACTTGAAGATTAAAAGAACCCTTATATAAATTTTTTTATTTCTATGTTTGCCCTTATCCTATAATAGTTTTTACTTTTGTTGTACTCTTCTGTACCCTTGTTGTGATAAGGTAGGAAAATTATTCTAAACATGTGTTTTCTTAAAGTGTATAGAAATGAAATTGATTCTATCCTTGTGCTATATTATAAAAAATTAGTCCCAACATACTATAGAGTGAATGTTAAGAGTTTCTCTCGAGTGAGACCGAGTTCACATTAAAGATGAATATCTAAAATACCTATTACATGCATTGTTATGCCAAGCAAGAAACCCTTTTCAGAAATTGTAAATAAGATAATTTTCAGTTGCTACTGGATAGGACTCTAATATTCAGACAGTTGAAAAATTCACAGCCATGTTTGAAGATGTAATAGATGTACAGTAGAAACTGATTATCCTTGCTTCTCTGGCCTAGACGGGGCACAGATCATTGCAAATCACAGATAATCCTAACATTTATTTCTTATAAATAATATTTATGTACGTATATACATAAATATGTACCTACCATAAAAAGATAACAGAAAAAAATAAATCTTTCATTATGAGTCTTCCTCTCGGCGTATAGAGTATTCGTCGAGTGATTTACGTTGGCCCTATTTTGATAAAATCTCAAAAATTCAATTTAAGTAATAGAAACGTAGCACGGATAACCCACAGCCCAGATAATTCACACTCGGATAATCGGGGTTCTACTGTATTACTTGAGACAAAGTTTCAAATTTGAGTAGAATATCAGAAAATCAAGAATCCTTATGGCTGAAAGTCCTAAATAAAATATTTAGTTGATAAATCAAAATAAGAGTTTCAAATGTCAAAGGATTTGAATCTAATCAAAGAAAAGAACTGACAAAATACTGAAACCCAATGCCAAAGATCTTTTGGATATTATTGAAATGTTATTTTACTGCTATTTAAATTAGAATCAGAAGTTCTATGCTTGTGACAAGATTTGAATGAAATCATTGGTGCTATGAATTAACTATTTTTTTCTTTAACTATGGTCGAAGCCAAACAATAAGGCTCACACGAAATTTTCCCCTTGTTGCCATATTTTAAATTTAAAAATGCCATTCCTATCACAGTGAGGATTTCATTGGCTAGAAGTAGTGATGTGTATATATTTATGACGTCATTATTATATTTGATGAGATGGTAGATGGTAACTGACATCAGTCATAATATTGGAGGTTAAATCTAATGTCAAATTATTGTTTTCAAATTATATTTTATTTATTTGGTTTATTTTTTAACCAACTTCACTTTCCCTTCCCTATCCTTGATTGGTCAATTAGGTTCGTAAAATTTCTTGTTGTATGTTTAGTTTAGTTAGGCATTAATTTTAAGAAATGTTGCTGGCTAAATGGGCACGGCTCCCATAAAAGAAAAAGAAAAAAATAAACAAACAAAAATCTTACATAACCTTCTATAGGACAACATGACACTCATATCACAGACAGTTATCTCTGTTTCACACTCTTAAAGACAAAGAGAAACAGTGTAGCTGATAGCTGCTGTGGCAAAGACATATATATGTTTTTTATTCGGCAACAGGGATTTCCTGCTAAACTTAATGGTAGCGAAAAAACTAATATATGAGGAAAAACTTGATGAATTTGTTTGCCGTCAAGCTTGTACCGGTGGGTTATGATGTCATTAAATCTATGACGTGCATGCCTAAGTGTTTGACTTTTAGTTTACACATTATTTGTAAAAATAATGTTTTTAACTACTACACACCAGTGTTCGAAATGGATCAGAACACATCAGAACACTATTGTTCCTGTTCATGAATAAGTTCAATTAAACCACTGCTACACACACATAAAAACATTATACCTAATAGGCATTGTTATTCAAATCATACCAAATATTTCATGAAAACTGGTTTTGAAAACTATTTTTGACTTTTTTATTGATTTTTTTATATCCCAAAAGGGTTAAAACAGTGATAAAAAGAAAGAAACTTACATCTTTGACTTTTGCAAACCACTGTTTAAATGCTTGATTACCAAATCTTTGTGGTTGCTGAATAGGAGGAATTTCATCAATCCATGTGTCCAAAGAGTTTAGAAGACTGCAAATCTTATTAATTTCTTCAGAAGCATTAGCACTACCAGCTGAATTAGTTTTGCATTTAATTGCCTCATTTAAAGCACAAACAAATCCTAAATATTCCTGAAAATCAATCAGTAATGAAATTAAATTGTAATAAAATTCTATGCCGATAAGCAATTAACTCAGTGTTTAGTCTTTAATTATACCAGGAGTCTAAACTCATTAACAACTTTGCTGGGTTTAGAGATATTTATAAATATGTTTCATAGTGAACCTTTGACACAGTCTGTTACAACACAATGGATACAGCCAATCGTTAGTGTAATACGAGGTCTATTTGTCTCATAACGCAGCAAGTTGTTAAGATTTTCATGTAAAGTAACCATAACTTTGAAAGAACCCTGTATAAGATAATAAAACTTTTTATTAAGCTAATGAAAATTATAAGGAAAATGTAAATTCAAAATTATAAATAGATGTTCCATTAAAAAAACATTTCAATAAGTTTCAGTTTTATGCAAAATTTGAAATTATTTTTAATTTATCTATGCTTTATGTATAATTCAATTTTCTCTACTCCTTCTGACAGAACAGAGGTAACAAACTCCACTGTATAAATCAATACCTTCTATTTAAAGGCTCCAATACGTGTTGGACCAACTAGTTGGACTAAGATGTACAGAACCACTTAGTGTAACTTTGGGATCGGTGTCCAGCTTTGGTCTACAAACTGAATGATAATTAACTCCACTGTATAAATCAAATACCTTCTATTTAAAGATCCCAGTACATATTTGACCAACTAGTTGAACTAACTTGTTCAGAACCACTTGTAGTAACTTCCGGATTGGTATCCAGTGTTGTTCTACAAACTGAATGTTGTCATCTTTTTGTGTACATATCAAAGGACCACCACTTCGAGGAAAACTTGTAAAATGGATAGGGATAAGTAACTTAATTAGGTATATTTATAGGGTACTACCCTATTGTACCTTAAATAGATCATTATTTTTTAAAGTTACTATAAAACTTACATGATATGCTTCTGATTTTTCCCAATGTTGCATGTCACCCATGTTTTTAACTTGCTTGGTAGGAGTAATATATACATGGTTTTCCGGAAGTACAGCTAAAAATGAAATATGTATTTAAGTAGTTGTATGAAAGATCAGTAAATCAAGGTTCATTTTTCCTTACATTGTAGATCTACTTCCAATAATTGTTAAAAAGCAATAATATTTAACAGAAAAAATTTTCTCTACTGTGCTTTCTTTCTGCTAATTAGTTTTCAAATGGTTTGGTTTAGAATATTTTTTGTGACAACTTTGAACTTTTAGTATAGTGCTCCTTCGATTCATGACAATGCTTTTTAAAGGTAATCCTATATAAATTTGAAAAGTACCAGATATGATAAGATTCATAAACTTTAAAAAGAAGAAATTACATATTTAAATTTTTACCATTATTGAGTATTATTTTATTAGCATTCATTTAGGTGTTTTTTTAGAATTACCTGTGTCATTTTTCCCATAATTCATCATTATAAAGGTGTACTTATCTACTTATTGGATAATTTTACAATAAACCAAAAACAATTTTTAACCTATTTGTATCTTTCACTTTCCTATTTTATTTTAAAAATAAACATTAGTTTTTTGACATTGACATTGAAAGGTAATCACAGGGAAAGAAGCGACGTTGTCAGTTTTTTTTTTCGAGGGCATAGGCATAGGTATTTTTTTATTTAAATTTGATAGCTTTGGCATTGGCTTTGGCAAGACCAATTAGCCATGGGATAGGTAAAACTTTTTTTTATTTTATAAACCTACTCAAAACAAATTAAACAAGAAATAGTAAAGGAATATACGCATGGAACGTACCATCGTACTACCGAGTTCATGGCCTAAATAGTGCATAATATCATATACAAAAATATATATAGTGCATAATATAATCTGTATATTATACACGATGTCTTTCGTGAAAATAAGAACTTTGTAGCTTCTCGAGAACCTAGGGCAATTTACTATTTTTCCACCTACCTCTACCGAAAGTATACTTTTCCGGACATGATTGTAGGTATAGGGTACAAAAGTTGTACTTTTCCTCCCTAGGGATGAAAAGTAAAAGTGACGTCATGGTATTTCATTCATGAAATATAACTATTGACGCCCTGTACAATATCTGTTTTCTATTACGTAAGTATCTATGCATTTTAACGTTTATTTATAAAACACCCTGTATTTTGCAGAATGGTAAAAAACAGTAAATTGTTATTTTGATTTAACAATGTCTACATTAATAATTTTACTTATATTTGACAGTTGACAGTTATATTGTACCTACTGTTAGTTTTAGTTCTAATAAATTTTGTTGGTTAGTTACATAAATAAATTAAGTGTGTGTGTGTTTATGTTTTATTGGCACTGGTTTAAGCAACCAACTGGCCAGTCAATGTGTTTTGAATTCTCTCTTTTACAAAATATATGCTTAGTATCTAAATTTAAAACTATTAGTACTACTGTTTTTTTTTTACTGTTTTTTTTATTATTTTTTTTATTATATTTTTTAACATTTTTTATTTTTTTTTATTTTTTTTTTATTTTTATTTTTTTTTTTTATTTTTTTTTTATTTTTTTTTTTTAGTTTTTTTTTTTTTTTTTTTGTATATTTTTTTTATCGCGCTAAGACCTAAACCCGATTCAACCTCGCGGAGGTTTAGATCTTAGTAACTTTTTATTTTATTTAATTTTTTTTTTTTTTTTTTTATTTTTTTTTCTTTTTTTCTCAGAGCTTTAATTTTAAACAATTAACATGGTTGTATAAAATTTTATAAACATCTAGATTGTTTGATTGTAAAAGGTATATAAGATTAAAAGGAAATTGTACATTAACTTGAACTAGATTGGCAAAAAAGTTTGATATTTCAATAAAATGTAAAGGACATTCTAACAGCATATGTTGTAGATCAGCTAGCTCTCCACATAAACATTCATCATTATCTACAAGTCCTATTTCTCTTTTGTAGACTGGAGTCAGACAGTGATTACTTCTTATTCGACAAATAGTTTTGATAAAGCCTTTGTTGGAAACTTGATTAAACCATGTCTTGATGGGAAGTGTAGGCTGGATTTTTTTGTAATAATTTCCTTTGTCTGAATTATTGTATTGTTCCTGCCATTTCGTCCGTTTGATAGATCTCATAATAGAAATTATGTCTCCCATAGGAAGTTGATAAGTATGCAGAGTGGATTCCTTCGTTGTTGCTTTTTTAGCCAGATCATCTACTATTTCGTTGTTTTTTATACCAATGTGTGCTTTTATCCAACACAATATTATATTTTTGCCCGATTTCAAAGCTTCACTGTTCATTGCTATGATGTCACTGATGATATAATTTTCTGCAAAATTATGTACATTATATTTCAATGTCTTTACAATGCTTTGGCAGTCTGTAAATATAACATAATTGAGTTCTTTTTGATTAATACATATTTTGTATGCTTCTTTGATTGCAATAAGTTCAGCTGTGAAAATTGTCATTTTATCAGGTAATCTGTTGTTTATTTTTATACTTTTTTGTGGGTAATATATAGCATATCCAACTTTTCCTTCCATTTTTGAACCATCCGTATATAATTTCTGATAACTCCCCCAGTTTTTTTGTACACACTGAAGGTGGTCTATTTTAGTAAGGAAGTCTGTCGCACGAATATTACTTAAATGACAGTTAACTGGAGATAAATAATCTTCATAATTTAGCTTTCGAGACGAGCTTTGTTCAATTTGGTGTATGTCGCCAATGGAATTAGAAACGTTGAGGAAGCTTTCCACAACTAAAAGCAGTTTCTTTTTTTCCCAGTAATAATGAGTTAGGTATGAGGTGGTTAAATGAACAATTTTATTTAATAGCAGTTTATCGTTAACCGCTGTTTTAACTATAAATTTCTCACTTAGGTATTCCCTGCGTAATGAAAGTGGAGGTTCATTAAGCTCACATTCCATGACCAATATAGGTGTGCTACGAAGATAACCAGTGCATAACCTAAGTGCCTTATTTTTGATCCTCTCGATTTTTTGGAGTACAGAGTTTGATGCTGAGCCATAAAAAATAGATCCATAGTCTAAGATTGATCTTATCAAATTTCTGTATAGTAATATTGATATGTTTGGATCAGCTCCCCAGTTACTGACACTTACAGTCTTCATGATATTCATTGCATTTTCCATTCTTCGTAATATGTAATTTGTGTGTTCTTTCCAATTTAATTTGGAGTCTAAAAATACGCCAAGAAATTTTATTGAAGTTTTATAAGGAATACTAGTATTATCAAATTGTAGATGGCTTTGAGGAACATATCGTTTTTTAGTAAAGGTAACAATGGTTGATTTACTCTCTGATATTGTTAAGTTATTATCGGTAGCCCATTTTTTTATAATATTCAATGTCGATTTAAGGTAGTTATTACATCTATCTATTGACTTATTTTCTGCATATATCGCAACATCATCAGCGTACTGTAGGATTTTTATGTGTTGAGGAAGTTTAGTTTCTAAGTCAGCAGTATACAGTATATATAATATAGGACTTAGGATGCTACCCTGAGGTAGTCCCAAAGATGTGTATCGGGAGTTAGATTGATCTCCATTTAATCTAACGTGAACTGCTCGATTAATGTATAAGTTAATGATGTTCCATGTTACTATCTCGGGTATTCCTATTTCCAACATTTTCGCGTATAGTATGTGAAGATTAACGTTGTCGTAAGCCCCTTTTATATCTAAGAACAAAGTACTAACTGCTTTCTTATAAGTAAAGGAACTATAAATGTCTATTAAAAAGTGGCAGAGGCTATCTTGTGTGGATTTACCTTTTCTAAAACCAAACTGACTTCTTGGTAATAGGTCGTTCTTTTCTAGCCAAAATTCCAGACGGTTTTTAATAAGTCTCTCATATGTTTTTAGTATACAGGAAGCCAGACCGATTGGACGGTAAGAATCCCAATTCTTTGATGATTTTCCTGGTTTTAAAACCGGGATAATAGTGTAAACGTGCCAATCGTCAGGAATCTGAAAGATTTGATAGCATCGAGTAATGGATATTATCGGCACCTGGTGCTGAATTTGAGTTTTTCTTCAACGCAAAGTTTAGTTCAGTGGCAGAAAATGGTTTGACTAGGAAACGGATTGGTTCTGGATAGTCGTACAGAGCATTTAGTTGTAAATCAGGAATTACTAATTCTGCAGACGGCGGTGTGATATTTTGATGGAACTCTTCTATCCACGAAGCTTCCGACAGAATAACAGGGACTTTGTTCTTTGTTTTTCTATTTTTTATTCGGTTAACTTTTGACCATACATCTTTAATAGGGACTGACCTATTTAGGGATCCGACATAATCTCTCCAGCTATTTCTTTTAGTTTGTTTAGTGATCTTCTTGACATGTGCATCATCTTTTTTATACTTAAGTAGGTTTTCATGGTTTGGATTTTCTTTGAATATACAAAAACTTTCCTGTCTTCTTCTGACTGCTTCTTCACATTCTAAATTCCACCAGTATTTTCCTCTGGAAGTCGGTTTTTTTATTTTAAATTTGGGGATGCAGTAGGATGCAGTTGTATTTATATTGTGCAAAATTTGTTCATAAGAATTTATATCTTTAAATTGAGAGAATACATCTTCCGAATACTGTTCATATAATTTCCAGTCGGCATTCTTTAAATTCCACTTTTGTGAATATGGATTATATGTATGAGTTGGTTGATCCTCTAACTCTACTCTTATAGGTGTATGGTCTGAACCAAATAGGTCTTGAAGTGTTTTCCAAGTGATCAGGTGGTTTAAGTCAGGAGTACAAATGGTCAGGTCTATTGCCGATTTCGAGAAGTTCCTAAAGAAAGTAGGAGAGCCATCATTTTTGAATATTAAATTATTATCGTCTATACAGTCCATCAAGATTTTACCTTTCATATCTGTTTGGTTGTCTAGGCCCCAGGCAATGTGGTGAGCATTAAGGTCACCTCCTATTATAAATGGTCTTTCCATAGATGTTATGAAATTGTTCCATTGTTGTAACAATAACTTGCTTCCTGGGGGAACATACATAGATATAAATGTGACAGTATATGACTTAAACTTTATTTTTATTGCTACTTTATTGACGTTTATTAAATCTACTTTCATGGTGACTTCCTCGTAATATAGGTTTGAATTTATTAAAATTGCTGAGCCACCGCCAACAGTTACTGAAAAGCGGTCGTCTCTGACAATATTGTACCCGTGAAAGTTATAATACTTTTCTGGTTTAAATCTAGTTTCTGATAATAATGCGATATCAACTTTCTGGTCTTCTAATAGGTGGATAAGGTTTTCTCTATTAGAGTTAGCCGATCTACAATTCCATTGACAAATTACCAATCTATTCATTATTATATAAGAGAGAACTTAAAACTGATTGAATTGAATTTACTAGAACTGATTTTTCTGGAATTTCAAAATTTTTGTGATTTATATTAGAGATAATACTTGTAACTATATTTGATATTAATTCTGTTAATTCTTTTGATGGTTCATGTATTTTAGATCCTTGTTCTGGATTAAATGTAGATTGATACGAAGAAGAGGTGATAATACCACCAGGTCTGTTGGACATGGGGTTTAACTTTATTATTTTTTGATGTTCCATTGTTACTTGGTCTGGTGAGGAAGAGATAGGTCGTTTGTATTTTGGTGGTTTTATTATTGTATATCTATTTGAAACTGAAGGTAGAGCGAACTGATTGGAAGATGTTTGAGACGTGGACAATTGAGTAAAGGAATATGAAGAGGATGGTGCATTCATATTTGGAGTTTGATGAGAATTTATTGAGGAATTATTGGCTGCTATAGATGCATAAGTTATCTTAGGAAAGAGTTTAATTGTTTCCTTAAAAGATAAGCTGTTTTCAGACATATAATGTTTTATTTTCTTTTGGCGATCAAATTCTGGGCATATCTCCCATTCATTAGTGAAGTGTTCACCTTCACAGGATAGACATTTTTTGTTAAACGATGATAAAGAACAAGAATCGGAAAGGTGAGATTCATGACACTTAAAACAGCGAGGATTACTTTTACACTGCTTACTCATGTGCCCATACCTATAGCAGTGGTAACAGATAATTACCTTTTGCTGGTATTTTTCAACAGTGTGTAAGACATGATTAATTACTACATACTTTGGTATATTCTGGCATTTAAAAGACACAATAACTGATTTTGTTGGATTAAATATTACTTTGTCATCTGCTACTATTTTTCTTGTTATTCGTTTCACATACTCAACCGAGAATTTGCAATGGTGATCAAATTCCTTTATTCTATTTTTAAGATATTCTTCCGATATATCTGAATCTATATCCCTTACTACACCTAGTTTAAACAATTGAAATTTTGGAATGTATGCGGTCAGATTTTTTTGAATAAGGAATTTGGAAGTAACTAAAGCATTTGCGCTACTATAATTTTTAAATGAGACCCTAACTCGGTTGCGTCCGATTGAGTCAATTTTTTTTATATAATTGTCAATTTCTGGATGTAACGTAAATAGGATCTCGCCTATTTTAACAGCGTTTAATTTTCCTGTAAAATTTAAACTGGAGTTTTCAATGAAAATGTAAAAAGGTCCTAAATCAATTTTTTCGTATAAATAAACAGGCCTGGTTTTTTCTGGTTGATCTGAGTTTACTAAAGTATTTTGTTTTTCATTAATATTGTTAAGATTAATACTACTACTTATCTTATTTTGAGGCTGGTTGGGTAGAAATCCATTTAAATCTTGTAAATCACAGCTACTATCCATCGAATTCTCAATATCAGGCGGTTCGCCTCCACTAGATGACTCCATAGAGGAGTTTTCAAGTAACGTTTAACTTATGAACACTTTCAAAATGTAAACTAAATAAGGAAAAGTTTAACAAAACTAAACAAACTAAATTAGAACGGTATAAATCAAATAATCCGCCAAAAATTAATATTTTTCGGAGAGATTTCCAAATTTAAATTAACTTTGACATTTATTTTGACGTATGAAATAAATTAAGTAAAAATGAAAAAATGACTTGTTATTTGAGGAAGGTGGAAAAACCATATGGAAAAACATGGGAGTAAAGTGCCTTTTCCTCCCTTGAATGATTATCTCGGGAGGAAAAGTAGCACTTCCCTCCCTTGTTATACAAATAGCTATTACCATGCAGCCCAGCCCATTCCTGAGATCACTAATTCATGATAAGGATTCATAAGGAATGACTCTTGTTGTGAAATGGTAAATGCCTTTTTTAACATAGACGTTTTTATTGGCGGTTTTCTAGAGCGAGGTCTGGGTATGTTGGCATCCTCAGTATCCTGGTGATGCTTCCCAGATGGCACATTAAAAAGGCATTCAGTTGGCCATTGAAATCCAATTTGTGAGGTTTTATTTCTCCAAAAAAAATTCCAACCACGTGGGAAGAGTCCTGTGTTGCCCTGGGTAACATCCAGGCATATCTGGAACATCATTTATCCATTATATAAATATGTAACGTAACATAACCGTTCACATTTAAAGGGTTTTTACCTAACACATTTTGGTGGCTGAGGTATGCTATTTTTTGGCTTTTAGAACACTGATGATGGATTTCTTAATCCGAAAACGTTTTGTCTTAATGTGACCCTTATTTAGGGTATTTTAAAATATACCTTTTACAACAAATCTAGTATTTTTTACATTAAAAAGGCTTTTAAAAATATTGTTTCTTGTTTTGCCAATTGTTTGGAAGTTTTTGTTACATCTTCTTTAAAAGTTAATATTGTGTCTCTAATACCTATCATATTTTGTTGTCGCGAGTTCGACATAAGTAGTTTGATCCCGACAGCCACCAACACATTTTTAATATCTGATTTAACTAAGCCATTACCGAGCTTCGGAGGGCACTTTCGACTACTCTCGGAGACTGGATAAATTGCTGATGCTAAACACACTAGTTGTCCAAAAACAAGCCGCTAAAATGTCAATATCGAAGCATTGCGTGTGAGTGTTGATGAAGTCCAGGAATATCAATTCGTGGACAAGAATTGCAAATTTCAAGAAGCTCTCTACAGAGTATAACTACTCACTGAAATTCTGCATCTCCATGCTTACAAAAGTTCAATTGACACAAGAACTGAAGCCTAACGACCATGCACAGTAAAGAGAGTATGTTGAATGGATTTATTGAACATTAAAAAGTGGATAGATAAGTAATGATTTTTCAAGTCAAATCATCCTAAGCAATGAAGTACATGTTTACCTTAATTGTTTTGTTTTTCTTCTTCTTAAGGTGTCTTCTCCATTACTGAAAGTTGGCTATAACTACTTAGTATCGAATGCGTGTCCATGACTTTCCAGTCTCTTACATTCTTCAGCCAGGAGCATTTTCTTCTTCCTGGACCCCTTTTTTGCTTCCATTATGCAACTATTAATTATTGTCAACATTGACACTATTACAAAAGTTAACCATTTTAAATACCTAGGATGTTGGATAAACGAGACACTAAACCCTGATGAAGAAATAAAAACTCGGATAGAAATTTCAAGAGGCATTTTTATGAAACTTAGGCCCGGTCTTTTCACCTCCGAATAAAAGTTATTCGGAGGTTTATTTGACAGATTTACATGTAATCTGCCGGATAAACTTCCCAATAAATAGTTATTCGGAGGTGAAAAGACCGGACCTTATACTGAGTAATTCTCAGCTGAATTTACAACTAAGGATCAAGTAGAGGTACTTAAAATGTTATGTGTATCCTGTATTACTATATGGATTTGAAACCTGGATCATGAAGGTTAATATGACGAACAAATTATTATCGAGATGTGGTCAAATCGTAGAATGCTCAAAATATCATGGGTTCAACGTATTTCATGCCTTTCATGAGCTATTCTTTTTCAGACATAGAAGTCTTAAACAGAATAGGTCAAGGCGAAGGTGACTTAACGAAGATAATAAAAAGGAGAAAACTTTAATCTCTGGGGCATATAATGAGAGGCAGCAGATACTGTATACTGCAGTTAATACTTAACGGAAAGACCGACGGAAAAAGGGGAATTGGTAGAAAGAAATATTCATGGCTCCGAAACCTTCCGTCGATGGACTGGCTTATCAGCAGATGAATTGTTAGATGTCGCGCAAGATTGAGAACGATATCGGCAAATTGTCATGGAAGCTACCCACGCCTAAAATTTGGGCACGGTCCTGAAAGACGATGAGTCGTAGAAAGTTGTATTACTTTCTTAATCATCAAAATTTTCGTGTTTGGTGTTCTGAGAACCCTCATGTGATATCGAAAAAAAATGTATCCACAAAGTGTTACTGTGTGGTATGGATTTTGGACTGGAGGCACCATTAACCATAATTGTTTAAAAATGAGACAGCTGGAATAAAAGTAAATGGAGTTACCATTAACATTATTAGATATGCGCATGACACTGTAATCTTAGCAGAAAATATTGAAAATGTTCAGTGACCAGAAGAGCGGGGTAAAAAAAATACGGTCTAACAAGGAAGGCCAAGAAGACAAAATTTATGAGAATATCAAAAACAAACAAATAACGAGAATCTTCTCATAAATGGAACCAATATGTCGAACGAGTAGACCAAATATGCATATCTTGGAACAATCGGCAACTCTACAAATGATTACTTCCAGGAAATCAAAATCAGAATAGAGAAAGCTATTATAGTAGTCTGGGCTGATTATCGGAGAATAGGCCATTTTTGGGAAAAGTTATTTACGAGCAATTTTATTGCTGGAATCGAATTATAAGATCCTATATATTAATAATATAGGTATGCAAAGTCCTCAGATAGTGTGCTACTTTTTTTATAAACAAAATGGCGCACGAAAATCGTGTTTTTTTCAATTATTGCTCTATAACTCCGAAGATTTTAACTTTACAACAAAAACACTCAAATAAAAATTCACCGTGATTAAATTCTGCCGAGACGTGCTTTTCCCGATCTGCTCCGATGAAAATTTTCCTCGGAAAATGCGGGTTTTCCCAACAAAATCTTTAATTTTCAAATAAAGTTTAAGATAAGTAATTATCTACCAATAATTAAATAATTTGATGACTCAAAAGCCTTCTTGGTTTAGATTATAGTTCCAGAAGCTGGTGAAAATTAAACGAATATCTTAACCACAATTCAATTGTTAATTAATAATTTATGGTCGCAATAATAACCAAAATAATTATGATACACTGATTAAACTTTGGAATCTTATAAAGATGAGATGCCTATTTAACATTTTGTCAACAAAATATAAATTTTTTATTTTTTTGCATAATCTTTAAATGTTTAAAAAAAATAGTTATAAACAAATTAACGTTTCTCAGAAAGTTTTTATTATATTATAATTTTAAAAAATAGCTAAAATGCGCATTTCAAATATCTTGAAAATGAATGCTTTAAAACTTTTTTGCAACCATTTGCAAAAAAGTTATGAAACAGCAAAATAAACATACGATTACTACGGTGTTTATAATTTTTTTAATTCTTTCAAAGCGTAGAAGTGAGTTTAAAGTACAAGCTAATTATTTACAAAAAAATATCGATTATAAGTTTAATCGTTATATTTTAATTAAAGATTATAAATATATTTTTTTGTAATTTACACGCGCGAAAGTAGAATAATACAGTACTGTAGCTAAAATTTTCACTCGGAGCGACGACCGGCGGCCGCGCGACGTACACTTTTAATAAATAATGTATGCTGCGTATCAGTCGCTTCGAGTGAACATTTTAGCTCCGACTCTGTATCAGGCCTACTTTTGCGCCAAAAATTACAAAAAAAAAGTATTTTTAATCTTTGATTAAAATATAACCATTGCACTAATTTTTGACATTTTTTGTGAGTAATTAGAATGTACCATAGACTCACTTTTAAGCTTTGAAACAATTAAAACAAATTATAAACAACAGAGAAATCGTATATTTACTTTGCTGTTTCATAACTTTTTTGCAAATGGTTGGAAATGTTTTTAAAGCATTCATTTTCAAGACCTATGAAATACGCATTTTAAGTATTTTTAAAATTAGAATTTAATAAACAATTTCTGAGAAATGTTAATTTGTTTATAACAATTTTTTTTAAACATTTAAAGATTATGCAAGAAAATTAAAAATTTATATTTTGTCGACAAAATATTAAATAGGCATCACACCTTTATAATCTTTCAAAGTTTGATCAATGTCTCATGATTATTTTGGTTGTTATTGCGACTGTAAATTGTTAATTAACAATTGAATTGTTGCTAAAGTATTCGTTTCATTTTCACCGGCTTCTGAATTTATAATCTATACCAAGAAAGCTTTTATTTCACCAAGCTATATAATTATTGATAAATAATTACTGGCCCAAAAAAATTATTTGAAAATTCGAGATTTTGTTGGAAAAACCCACATTTTCCGAGGAAAATTTTCGTCGGAGCAAAACGGGAAAAACATGCCTCTATGTAGAATTAAATTGGGGTGAATTTTTATTTGAGTGTTCTTGGTGTAAAGTTAAAATCTTCGGAGTTATAGAGCAATAATTGAAAAAAATACGATTTGTCGGCGCCATTTTGTTTATAAAAAAAGTAGCACACTATCTGCGGACTTTGCATACCTATATTAATAATATATAGGATCTTATAATTCGATTCCAGCAATAAAATTGCTGGTAAATAACCTTTCTTTGTACTTTACTAATTAGACCAAGGTATTATAACTATTTTTTTTTTCAAAATTTAAAGATTATGCAAAGAAAATAAAAATTTATATTTTGTCAATAAAATATTAAATAAGCATCTCATCTTTATAACCTTTATAAGTTTGATCAATGTATCATGATTATTTTGGTTATTATTGCGATCATAAATTGTTAATTAACAATTGAATTGTTGCTAAAATATTCGTTTAATTTTCACCGGCTTCTGGCATTACAATCTATACCAAGAAAGCTTTGATGTCACTAAGTTATTTAATTATTTATTAATAATTACTTACCTAAAACTTTATTTGAAAATTAGAGTTTTTGTTAGGAGAACCCTCATTTTCCGAGGAAAATTTTCGTCGGAGCAAATCGTGAAAAACATACCTCTATGCAGAATTTAATTGCGGTGAATTTTTATTTGGGTGTTTGCGGACTTTGCAGGGGCGTCATTTGATAGGGGCAGGAGGGGGCATTTGCCCCCCCTATAATATTGGAATTTACAAAAAATACATCAATTTTATTACTACATAATGATTTATTTGTAATAATTAGGAAATTAAACTTTATAATATACCGGGTGGTGAATTGGAAAGCGGGCCATAGGAAACTCAATGTAAAATTCTAAGCTGTTAAATTCCTGCTTCCCTAATTATTTTACATCAAAAGTCATCAGAAACTATTTGTAGAGAATTGAATTCTCTATTGAAAACAACTGTTAATATTGTTCTATGAACAATAATTATTCAAAATTTTGTAAAAATATAATACAATTTTCAGAGTAATACGCCAAAGCTAGGCCACACACAATACAATAATGTGTATAAGATTGCATTTGTTGACAATGAATTTATTATATTAACAATTAGAACTGTCAATTTTTTTAATTATTTTATCATTTTTTGTTTAAAACACAATAAAGTTGATAAGATACCCTTAGTTAAGAAGAAAATATTAATAATAAAGATATTTTCTTCAGTCAATAATGTGCTCACTGTCAGTTAAATAGTAACGTGTGGCCTAACATACCCACACATACCTACTGCGGTAAATACATTATATTTTTCAAAATTTTGGAATGTGTTTAAATCGTAGAACAATTGTAACTTCTGTTTTTAATACAGATTTCAATCCTCTACAAATAACTTCTCATGACTTTTGATGTAACATAATTAGGGAAGCAGGAATTCAACAGTTTAGAATTTTACATTGAGTTTCCTATGGCCCGTTTTCCGATTCACCACCCGGTATAACTTATTACTTTATAATAAAATAACTACAGTGCATTTCAACACCACGTTAGTGTAGTAATGGGTACCGTCGTAGTTTCCTCGCAGCAAAAATCATCCACCACTTGGTCTAGTAGTATTTTTTTCATTTCTTCTCTTTCATCCGCCATCAATATAAGTGAGGACAATCTTTCATCACCAGTAGAACTTCCGCAGGTATCTACCCTTTTACTCTTTTTAGCACAGAGAAAAATGTGTCATTTCCAGCTGTGATGATAGGCAGTGTAGCAAAAATATGCAGCAGTTTTACCACTTCTGAGTATGCCACTATAAGCATTCTGAGAGATTCGAGTAATGACAAAACGGAGTCTCCATCGCATGTCTGTAAATGATTCCTGGCTATAGGCCGTTGCAGATGTAGAAGTTATACATTTAGAAAATGTTTGTAGTTTTCTATTAATGGCTTTCAGTTCTCTTCCGTCGTGAACATGTCTATTAAGCTAGAAAGACCATTTCATAAGGGAGCCATGAAACACACCCCATATTTTTTTGCTATTTTATTGCTAATTTATTACGCAAATTAAAAATTTATTGCTTCATCCCCTTCAGAGAAACAGGTGGCCATTCCAGCTTAATATTAAGCTAGAAAGGCCAACATTCATATATCCGGAACGAAAGTAGATAGGGAGTTGCTTCCGGTGGCCTATTTTATTGCTAATTAATTGCTAATTTATTACGCAAAACAAAAATTTATTGCTTCATCCCCTTCATAGAAACAGGTGGCCATTCCAGCTTAATATTAAGCTAGAAAGGCCAACATTCATATATCCGGAACGAAAGTAGATAGAGAGTTGCTTCCAGTGGCCTATTTTATTGCTAATTAATTGCTGAAAGATTGAATTTACAAGAATTTACAAACTCACCCCCTTCAACCCCTACCGATATCATCATTCCCCGGAATCCACAAAAAGTGAAAATAACCAGTTGAAAAAGCTAAAACCCAGTACGTATTTTTTGCTTATTCATTGCTACAGGTCTAAGCCAAAAATGAATTTTCTGCTTCCTCCCCTAACGAGCCAAAATTGCTACTGCGGTTTAATACTTAAGGCAACAATACTCAACACTCCTATTTCAGGAAAGAAAGCAGATAGAGGGTCGTTTCTGGCGGCATATTTAATTTTTAATAATTGCTGAAAGATGGGGTATACCAGAATTTACAAACTCACCCCCTTCAACCCCTACCGTTATCATCGTTCCACGGATTTCACAAAGAGTGAAAATAATCAGTTTAAAAACTTAAAACCAAGTGGGAATTTTTTTCTAATTAACAGCTGCAGGTCTACGCCAAAAACCAATTGTTTGCTTCATCCCCTAACGAGAAACAATGGCTACTGCGGTTTGATCCTTATGCTACAATACCCAACACTCCTATTTCAGGAACGAAGACAGATAGAGGGTCGTTTTCAGCGGCATATTTTATTGCTAATTAATTTCTGAAAGATATGGTATACAACAATTTGCAAACACACCCCCTCCAACCCCAACCGTTGTTCTCATTCCCCGGATTTCACAGAAAGTCAAAATTACTAGTTTAAAAACCTATGACCAAGTGAGTATTTTTTTCCTAAGCAACTGCTGCAGCAGGTCTACACCAAAAACGATTTTATTGCTTCATCCCCTAACGAGCAACAATGGCTAATGCGGTTGAATACTACAAAACTCAATTCTCCTGTTTCAGTAACGAAAACAGATAGAGCGTCGCTTCTGGCGGCCTATTTTATTATTAATTAATTGCTTATTTATTACGCAAATTACAAATTTACAGCTTCAACCCCTTCAGAGAAACAGGTGACTATTCTAGCTTAATATTAAGCTAGAAGAGCCAACATTCATATTTCTGGAAAGAAAGTAGATAGAGAGTAGCTTTCGGCGGTATATTTTATTGCTAATTAATTGCTGAAAGATTGGGTATACCAGAATTTACAAACTCATCCCCTCCAACCCCTACCATTATCATCGCTCAACGGATTTCACAGAAAGTGAAAATTACCTGTTTAAAAATCTAAGACCAAGTGGGTATTTTTTTCCTAAGCAACTGCTGCACGTCTACGCCAAAAACGATTGTATTGCTTCATCCCCTAACGAGCAACAATGGCTACTACGGTTGAATACTTAAACTACAACACTCAATTCTCCTGTTTCAGTAACGAAAGCAGATAGAGCGTCGCTTCCGGCGGCCTATTTTATTGCTAATTAATTGCTTGTTTATTACGCAAATTACAAATTTATAGCTTCAACCCCTTCGGAGAAACAGGTGGCTATTCTAGCTTAATATGAAGCTAGAAGAGCCAACATTCATATTTCTGGAACAAAGGTAGATAGAGGGTAGCTTCCAGCGGCATATTTTTTTGCTAATTAATTGCTGAAAGATTGGGTATGCAAGAATTTACAAACTCACCCCTTCAACCCCCACCGTTATCATCATTCCTCGGAATCCACAAAAAGTGAAAATAACCAGTTTAAAGACCTGAAACCAAGTATCTTTAAATTTTTATGGAGTGTCTTTAATGGTATGGTTTTAATATCTTCATGTTCATTACAGACTTGAAAAACCAAAACATCCCCTGCAATGAATGTAAATTAATTAACTTTTGTTTTTTATAAAATACCTGTAGAGAATTTGGAATGAAATTCAGCACAAAAAAGACAAAAAGGGTGGTCATTAGCAAGCACCTAAACAGAAGTGTGAAGGTCAATGTCGACAAAACATTGACCTTCACACTGTGACAAAACAAAGATCGGGAAGGAGTGAAGGAGTAACAAGAATAACGTGCCTTGGAAGAAACCTTGATGAAACTTTGTACCACTCACTGGAAGTAAGAACACATCTGGAAAAGGAACGTACAGTGTTTTACGAAATGCAAAAAGTTCTATGCAACCTCCAGCTGGATATCTCATTGAGAACTAGAATACATAAGTGCTATGTTTTCTACATCTTCCTCTATGGGGTTGAAGCCTGGACAATGACAGAAGTAACACAAAGAAAATCCAAGCATTCGAACTTCGGTGCTACTGTAAAATGCCCAGAATATCCTACATGAGCCATACGACAAATGCGGAAGTCTTTCGGAGGGTGAACAAGGAAACAGAGCTTATGCTTATAAGAAAAAAACGGAAAATACAATTTTTTTTTATCGTAAGAAATCAAAAGTATGAACTGCTCCAACTTAACGAAAATAATCGAAAGCAAAATCAATAGCAAAAGGGTACCAGGAAGAAGACGCAACTCTTGGCTTAAAAACCTACGACAATGGACGAATATGACCTCCACAGAACTATTCAGGATGGCTGCAAATAAGATTAAATGGGAAAATGTAATGGTCAACGTCCTTAAGGATAAGGCACCGTAAGGAGAAGATAAAATATATGAGTAATTCCACATAAATTCTCTATATTTCTGTCACAGATTGTGGATTTTTTGAAATTTAGGGGCATGCTTCTGAAACCACTTTTTGTTCGTTCTTTAGGACCTGAAATTCAAGCTGTTTTGGGAATTGAAATCGAAACTTATGTCATATTATGTCCGAATTATCTTTCCTATCCTTGTTTGCATTCATTAAATGCTATTTTGTAAATTGTTTGGTACAATATATCAACACTGTCGATGTAAACTTGCACGTTAAAGCAGATGGCCTTAACACAATTTGTCTAAAGTCCAAAGTAACGTTCCTATTACCTATTTTTGAAAAAGAGACAAGTGTATTTTAGCATGTTTTTAAAGCGAAGGAACATTCCTACTAGCTATTTTTGAACAAGCGTATTTTAGAATTTTTTGCTTTTTTCTCTACTCCGACTATAATTTCAACACAAAAAAGATACAAGAAACATTTCCATATGGCATAAACAGAATTTACCTAAAACCGTAAGGAACTATCCTACAAGCTATTTTTTAATGAGAGATTAGAGTATTTTAGCATGTTTTTTTTTTCATTTTTATGCATTTATTTGTACTCGGGCCATAATTACAACGATAAAAAAGTAACAGGTCGGTAACATTTTCGATGTAAAATTTTACACTGAAAAACGTGATACTAACAGAATTTAGCTAAAGCCTGAAGGAACTTTCCTATAACCAATTTTGGAAGGAGAGATTAGAGACAAGTGTAGTTTAGCATCATTTTTCATTTTTATGTATTTATTTGCACTCTGTCCATAATATCAACCCTAAAAAAAGGATCAGGTAACATTTTGGATTTAATATTGCAGGATAAAGAAGATGACGCTAATAGAATAATTAATACAATGCTCGTAGGAACATTCATAAAAGCTATTTTTAAAGTAGATGTTAGTGGATTTTTTCTACAATCCATCTTCATGTGCCGTTCTCGTGATCAATTGATTTAAAAATAATACTTTTATAATTAAAAGTAATTTAAGAGAATACCCTTACTGTTCTTAATATTGTATTCAGCTAAAAATCTCAAACTAAATCACCAGCAAAATGGCTCATCAAAACGGATTGTAGAAAAAGTAATTAAGCTTAAAAAACATCTTAAAGTCCACTAATCTCTCCTTCCAAAATTGGTTATAGGAAAGTCCCTTCAGGCTTTAGCTAAATTCTGTTAGTATCATGTTTTTCAGTGTAAAATTTTACATCGAAAATATTACCGAACTGTTACTTTTTATCGTTGTAATTATGATCAGAGTACCTACAAATAAATGCATAAAAATGAAAAAAAAACATGCTAAAATACTCTAATCTCTCATTAAAAAATAGCTTATAGGATAGTTCCTTACGGTTTTAGGTAAATTCTCTTTATGCCATATGGAAATGTTTCTTGTATCTTTTTTTGTGTTGAAATTATAGTCGGAGTACAGAAAAACGCAAAAAATTCTAAAATACACTTGTTCAAAAATAGCCAATAGGAATGTTCCTTTGCTTTAAAAACATGCTAAAATACACTTGTCTCTTTTTCAAAAATAGGTAATACGAACGTTATTTTGGACTTTAGACAAATTATGTTAAGGCCATCTTCTTTAACGTGCAAGTTTACATCGAGAGTGTTGATATATTGTACCAAACAATTTACAAAATAGCATTCCTAAAGAACGAAAAAAAAGTGGTCTCAGAAGCATGCCCCTAAATTTCAAAAAATACAAAACTGTGACAGAAATATAGAGAATTTATGTGGAATTACCCATATATTTTATCTTCTTCTTACGGTGCCTTATCCTTAAGGACGTTGACCATTACATTTAAGCATTTAATCTTATTTGCAGCCATCCTGGATAGTTCTATGGAGGTCATATTTGTCCATTGTCCGTTTTTTTATTATAATCATAAGCTCTGTTTCCTTGTTCATCCTCCGAAAGACTTCTGCATTTGTCGTATGGCTCATGTAGGACATTCTGAGCATTTTACGGTAGCACCAGAGTTCGAATGCTTGGATTTCTTTTGTGTTACTTCTGTCATTATCCAGGCTTCAACCCCATAGAGGAAGATGGAGAAAACATACAACTTATGTATTCTAGTTGTCAATGAGATATCCAGCTGGAGGTTGCATAGAAGTTTTTGCATTTTGTAAAACACTGTACGTTCCTTTTCCAGATGTGTTCTTACTTCCAGTGAGTGGTACAAAGTTTCATCAAGGTTACTTCCAAGGTACGTTATTCTTGTTACTCCTTCACTCGTTCCAGATCTGTTTCGTCGACATTGACCTTCACACTTCTGTTTAAGTGCTTGCTAATGACCACCCTTTTTGTCTTTTTTGTACTCAATTTCATTCCAAATTCTCTAGAGGTATTTTATAAAAAACAAAAGTTAATTAATTTACATTCATTGCAGGGGATGTTGTGGTTTTTCAAGTCTATAATGAACATGTAGAAATTAAAACCATATCATTAAAGACACTCCATAAAAAATTAAACATACCCCACGACGACGATCATCAGCTAGTAATAATGGGTGCTATCGGATACACTGGTGTAGGAGGAACCAGTTTGTCTGATTTAATGAAAATCGAGGTGGTCACTACATAACCTATACCTATCGAAGAGGAAACACATCTTGGATGGGCTTCGATGATTTACTAGAAAAATCATTTTTCGTTAAAGAAACAAAAAAAATAGCGCCCAGATTACTAATGTACATTAAAGATAAAATAAATTAAAATTAAATAAACAACACTTGCTTTAATTTTTTGAAACCTATGCTTAAATTCTTTCGCAGCTTATTATTAGCACGCATAAGTGCAAACATTATGGTCAACTCTCTTAGTAAATTCGTTTTTTAAGGACGTTGCATACTTACCCTCTATCTACTTTTGTTCCGGAAATCTGAATGTTGGCTATTCTAGTTTAATATTAAGCTGGAATAGCCACCTGTTTCTCTGAAGGGGTTGAAGAAATACATTTTTATTTTTCGTAATAAATTAGCAATTAATTAGCAACAAAAAAGGCCACCGGAAGCAACTCTCTATCTACTTTCGTTCCGGATATATGCATGTTGGCTATTCTAGCTTAATATTAAGCTGAAATAGTCACCTGTTTCTCTGAAGGGGTTGAAGCAATAAATTTTTATTTTGCATAATATAGCAATAAAATAGGCCGCCAGAAGCGACCAGCTATCTGCTTCCGCCCCTGAAGTAGGAGGGTTGAGTGTTGTAGCTTAAGTATTCAACCGCAGTAGCCATTGTTGCCCTTCAGGGGATGAAGCAAAAAAAGCGTTTTTGGGGTAGACCTGCAGCAGTTACTTAGGAAAAAAATACCCACTTGGTCTAAGGGTTTTAACTGGTAATTTTCAGTTTCTGTGAAATCTGGGGAATGATCACGATTGGGGTTGGGGGGTGAGTTTGTCAATTGTTATATACAACATATTTCAGCAATTAACTAGCAATAAAATATGCCGCTGGAAGCGACCCTCTATCTGCTTTCGTTTCTGAAATAGGAGTGTTGGGTATTGTAACTTAAGTATTAAACCACAGTAGTCATTGTTGCTCGTTAGGGGATGAAGCAAAAAATTCGTTTTTGGCGTAGACATGCGTAGAAGTTAATTAATTAGAAAAAATACCCACTTGGTTTTAAGTCTTTAAACTGGTTATTTTCAATCTTTGTGAAATCCGGGGAACGATGATAATGGTAGGGGTTGGAGGGGGTGAGTTTACAAATTCTGGTATACTCCGCCTTTCAGCAATTAATTAAAAATAAAATATGCCGCCAGAAGCGACCCTCTATCTGCTTTCTTTCCTGAAATAGGACTGTTCCCAAGCAGCAAGAGTCAGTCGAAGAGACGTCGAATGTACGTCACTACTCGACGTCCAAATACGTCGAAACAACGGTCGGTTCAACGTGAATTCGACGGCACAATGTCATAGTTGAAACGACGTCGACTTATGACGTTTAATCGACGACGAGATATACCTCACTGATAACGTTATATAGACGTACAATAGACGTTGGCAGTTATAGTTTCTTCGAATGGCAGCTTTCAGTCGTCAATTGGATGTACATGCAGTTCATTTTTAGCATTTTCAAGTTAAAAAATAAACAGGGCATGTGTCTTCCGATTAGCAACTGCTGCTCTAACAAACGTAACCTGTGTCAAATAATAAAGAAATCAAAAACTCTGTCAAAACTTTTATTATATAAAATACAAAAAACTTTGTAAAATGACAGGTGAATATAAAATACAAGAAACTTTGTAAAGCAAATGGCAGGTAGGGTGGCTAAGATATACCTGGTGACGAGATCAGGTAACAGTGAATATCTTTTTTGTTAATAAACCGATTATTTTGAAATCACATAAATATTCAGCTTTTGGCGGTGCTTCAATTATTACTTCCGGTTTAACAGGAAATGAGATAATTTTTTTGTGACAATATTGTTCTTCACAAAATTTCAAATCTAGTGATGTATCATATTTGACAATGTATCTTTTTGAAAATCTTGAATCGCATCCCCATGGCTATTTAAAAATAATATTTGAATGGTCATAAATAAGTATTTTTTTTTAATAAATATAACTTTTTAATAATAATCTTTTTCATAAAATTTGCAAAATATTGATGTGTAAAACATACTTTTTTAAATAGTCAAAAAATTTAAATTTTTTTGAACATAATCGAGAATATTTTTATTTTTAAATTTTTTGACTATTTTTAAATAAAGATGTTACATTTTATACATCAACATCTTGCAAATTTTATACTTATCCTTAAAAACTTACTAAACGGTATCACTATGTACTACTGTTTTACTAACAAGGGAAGAAGCCTGATTTAAATTACTATTAAGACCTTCAATCGTATTTTTAAGTTCCTTAGCCACCCTCCTACACATTTGGCGTTCACCTACAGTTTCTTTATAAAACCTTTGCATGTTTAATCAAATAAAAAACTAAAATTAAAACAATTCCAAATTAGTAATTTTTCTTGTTACGGTTAGGAGCATGTTTTAACCAGCGCTTAATAGCGTTCTCAACTTCATGAGTTGTAAAGTCAGTTCCTTGTTTTACCGCATCTATAATAAAAATAAAATTCAGTGTATCAAAAAATATACAATATATGGGTTGTTTCATTCAGAAACATAATTACACAATACGGACTAAAACTGTTTGTACTAAAAATGAGTTTTTTCACTCTTTGCAAATAATATTACAACCCATTCACACAAAATATAATTTCTTAACTTTTCTTTTAAATCTGGGTTTGGAAATTTAAAAAGATTAAGACCAAAAAAGATTAAAAAACAATATACAAGGCAGTTGGAAAGAAAAAACTGGGCAAAATAGATAAAATGCCCTATACCTCAAGTTATTAAAGGAGTACAACCCATTAAATATGAACCTTCTGCAAAACACCTAGGCATGCCCTATCTGTAGTTAAAGTATGTCTATTTTAGAATGAAACACCCTGTATAAACACCTTTCCTTATTTTCTTCACAATCCGTGTTTACAATCGAAGCAAGTTAATAAAAAACAAAAAAATTGAAACCACAAGACTCACCTAGAACCACTTTGTTTAAGCGCAGTTGATTAAATGGTCGCTTATTTGATACTCTGTCTTGCCGCCGGTTGTTACCGAAGTAATTAAAATGCTTCGCAATATTATCTGTCAAAAGAGATCTTAATATCCTATTATTCTTCTGGGTAACATCTTTCAGGTTTGAAATTGAGGCACAGTATGATTTCTAAAAAAATATAAATTAAAAAAAGTATTTTTACATTTAGGTGCAACTAATTTCTTTTAATTTATACAAAGAAAGTTTAATAAGGGAATAATTTTCTATTATAAACAAATCTGCAAAAAATTTAAATTTTCTTAATTTCTACAATTGGGTACTAGATTTATACAACTTACAAAAGTGTTGAAGTTCTCTTCTTCTGTCAAATATATCTCTAGTTCTTCCAGGTCTTGTAAGGATTCTATTGGCAATTTTATTTTGAAGTCATCAGGTAAATCTGAATTTTCAAATGGTTTTGATTTCTCCAAAATATTTAGAATTTTTCTGTTCTGTTCCTTAATTGTTAATATATGTTTAAGTAGAACCTTCAATCCTAGAAAAAAAACATATTTACAACACATTGAATAAAGTACAGAAGGTTTTCCATTAGTTTTTTGCAATTATTCATTGATACTTATAATGAATGCATGCTAACATTGTGTACCTATATCGTTGGTTGTACCTATGCCCATAAAAAATTGTAAGTTTGGGGAAAACACAATTTGACCATTTACATTAATAGTATCAGTAATAACAACTATAAAAATTAGATGATTTGTTACACTATTGGAAGCTTTTTCAAGTCAATTTTTACTGTGTGCTTTAAACCAACAATATTTTTGGCAAATCAATAAGGTAGTGTTGTGCAAAATTACTCCCATAAATAAAAGAACTTACCATTTGTATCCTGAAGACTATTATCAAAATTTAGAGACTCGTTCAGAGTCGGTGTTTGTATTTCAGTTGCTTCTTGCCTACCAAAAGACGATGAAGATTTTGGTGTAGATATCTGAAATGATAACTTATCCCTTGGTGTGGATATGCTTTTCATAAATTGAGAGCCAGAAGGTATGCCAGGGTCAGACTCATCTGTCCCAGATTCCAATTCTTGAGACGATCCTACAATTTTATTTATTACTCCCTTAATACTTTATGATACCAGTGAGGTTCATAATGGATAAATTAATTATTGTCTAGCTGATTAATGATTTGGAAGAAAATCCTACAACAGACCAATTTTTACTTTCCCTCAATTTTACATATCCTATCCTTAGATAGGATATGTATTATCGAAGCGAAGTATTGTGATGGTGTAAAATTTCGACTTCAGGATTTTCATTGATTTTCAATGTGTGTCTGTGGAAAAATTTTTCGTCAACGGTTTAGCAAAAATTGCTAAACAGATTTTTACAAAATTTGGACCAAAAATCAACTATGTGAAAATCTGGATCTGATTAGTTTTTTGGAAAAACTATTTATCACACATAATAAACCCACTGACATACGTTAACGGGGTGTTAAAGACATTTGAAAATTAAAAAATATTTAAAAAATTCATAAAAACTAATGAAATTTAAACAAAACAATCTCTATTATGTTTAGTAGATCAATACAGTCTATTTTTCAAATTATTAAACTCATAGGCTAACGTTAATGGAGTTTAAGAGGCTTTGAGACTTTGAGGGAAAGTACCTTGTGTCATAACACACAACTAGTTAATTTTTATCTATTTTTTTTACACTGAAAATTCTTACGGACTACACTGTACAATAATATGCTGGCATCATCAAATGTACAAAATAATAATTTAGGTTTAAAATTGTTAAACAAGTGTTTGTGTTTAAAATATTAATATTGATGTAAATCTTAGAATCACTAACCTCTTGGATTTGTATAGAGTTTATTAATTCCCACAGGTGGAGGCCATGGTAAAATTTGCTTCGACTTTTTGCCAGGCTTAAATAGCGAAACCTGGTCGTTGCTGTCCTCATCCGAACTAAATTTTCGTTTCAGGATCTTTCTTCTGGGTCTGGTATTATCATCCTCAAGATCAGTTTGTAGATCAGATGTTATTTCTGCTCTTTTTAATTTATTTGTGGCCTTTTCAAAATCATCTAAAAATGTACGGGGTAATAAAAGGGTTAAAATAACTTTACTGGTATCACTATTTTCACTTACACTACCACAAATGAAAAATGACAAATCGCAATTAAATTTTTGCCTTATACTTTTGTAAATTATGCTAAGCATATTTATGGCACACAATCTTCTGACAAGGGGTATTTCGCTTCAACAGAATGTGTACACCAGATTGGATATTGTGAGATTAGAAGCATTTTTACAAGATTCATGAAAATTTATGAAGAATCTTGAGCCTGAAACCTTTAGTTTTCTTCAAACTGATTCAAAGAGTTCACCGTTAACCAAAACACATTTCGTTGACTATGTCAACATCATCAGGAGACGATAGAAACATACTTCGAGCTTAGATTTGTGATATTGTCACCATATTTTCGAAATAGATTGAGAGATTCAAATATATATTTGAGGATTTCTGAGATTGTGCCTGGGATTGGTAAGATTTCTGACATTTTAAGCTGATTTAAAGCACAATGTAAAGACCAATCACTATTTAGAAATCCTTTCAAGCTGAAAACAAGAGAAATGGGAACAGCAGACTCGAACGTCAGACAAACGTGGTGGCAAAATTTGCAAAAGGACTTCCAAATAGTGATTGATGTCTACACTAGATTGCGTGAGTGAGACACCCTTTGTGTTTTAATTAGCTAAATTATTATCATTACCTGTTGAATAAAAAATTTTCTGGACACCATATATCTTCCAAGTTTCATCAATTTCAGGTTCTAGTTTGCGTAGCACTTTTTTAAATTGAAGGTTATCTTTTATAGGGGGCCAACGTACTTCAGTTTTTCTAGGTGTCAACCAAGTTGAATTTACTATAGATAGTCCACCACCATCTTCTTCTTGTTTAAATTCTATTACAGAATACATTTTTACCTACATAATTGTGAAGAAAAAAACTGTATTTTAATTTTTCTTGACTATTTTATCTTGTTACTAATACTAATACAGTGGAACCTCGATAAGTTGGATTAATTGGGACCGCGGCCGATCCGGGTTATCGAAAATCCCGGTTAGCCGGAGAATATGGTAAAAATTAATAAAATACGGTATACTTAGAGATAAACTCCATTATAAATGACAAAACATGAAATCCATATGCACAGTACATCTAAATTACATACAGTTGTATAGAGTATTGTTTATTTCTTGGTAAAAAACTCAGTCCAAGTGAAAAAATTTTTGTTTTGTCTGATGAAAATCGGTCCGGGTTAGCCGGACTTCCGGGTTATCGGGGGCCGACTGATCGGGGTTCCACTGTAGTTATAAAATGTTTTAAACAAAATAAGTATATATTCTTAATAGGGTTATTTAGAAAAATGCTGTAAAAATGATATTTTGTTAAGACAAACATGTGTAATGTTCCTGATTATTACTATTTTTTCATATTCACCCACCATAATATTGTCTACAGAGATTAGTCAGTGAAATTAAGAAATGTATTTCACCAGTTGAAGTTCATTTTCGTAAGTAGAAGTGAAAAAATATACCTCAGTTTTTAAGTTATGATATTTCTAAAAATTAGACTTACCTAAAACAAGAAATAATTCAAATATAAACTAATTTAATAAACAAGGAGCCAATGGATGGAAAAAAGCGAACTCCTTGAACACGATGGATCAAGAAAAACAGGAAACAAACGTAAACTAACGGAAGACGGCATACACCACCATAACCAACAAAGCCATTTTGTTTGATTTGACTGTCAAAAACGTCAATTGTCATCCAAAATACACAGATAGCGGCAAGACTTTTTTTAGCCAATCACTACATAGTATTTCAAAGTAATAATAATTTGATTGGTTAAAAAAATGAACTCGATATTCTGTGGACAGGACGTTTTGCGCCGTTATGACAACCCAATGAGAAAGTTTCGCGCAAAATTTGAATTTATTTAATGATAAGTTTTTTGAAGATCGATGAGTGAAATCATTGTTATAGGTACTAATATTAAATTTATAGGTCTAACGATTAAAATAATGTTGTTTTGCTTTGTACCTCTGGTGTTTTACTGTGTTTTTACTTTGAACTAAACTTTAGAATTGACGCGCGAAGTATTGGTATATTATAGAGTACCTACGCATTCGTTTGTCTAATGTCTATTTTCAGTTTGATTTATAGATATTTCTATATCAAATAACTATAATATTGATGGTTACTTTCATAACGTCTTTTCAACGTTCATTTTTGGTCGATAAATTTTGAAAACCTCTACCGCCCTACAATCGACGTTAAATCAACGTCTATATTATGATGTCGAAAAGACGTCTACAAATCGACACCTAATCGATGTCGTTTTAAGGTCGATCGACGTCAAGGTCTACAAATGACTTAGTATCGACGTATATTCGACTAACTCTTGCTGCTTGGGTTGGGTATTGTAACCTCAAGTATTAAACCGTTGTAGCCATTGTGGCTCGTTAGGGGATGAAGAAAACATTCATTTTTGGCTTAAAAAAAGCAATTAATAAGCAAAAAATACCCGCTTCTCTCTATCTACTTTTGTTCCGGAAATGTGAATGTTGGCTCTTCTAGTTTAATATTAAGCTGGAATAGCCACCTGTTTCTCTGAAGGGGTTGAAGCTATAAATTTGTAATTTGCGTAATAAATAAGCAATTAGTTAGCAATAAAATAGGCCGCCGGAAGCGACGCTCTATCTGCTTTCGTTACTGAAACAGGAGAATTGAGTGTTGTAGTTTAAGTATTCAACCGCAGTAGCCATTGTTGCTCGTTAAGGGATGAAGCAATACAATCGTTTTTGGCGTAGACCTGCAGCAATTGCTTAGGAAAAAAATACCCACTTGGTCATAGGTTTTTAAACTAGTAATTTTGACTTTCTGTGAAATCCGGGGAATGATGACAACGGTGGGGTTTGGAGGGGGTGAGTTTGCAAATTGTTGTATACCATATCTTTCAGAAATTAATTAGCAATAAAATATGCCGCTGGAAACGACCCTCTATCTGATTTCGTTCTTGAAATAGGAGTGTTGGGTATTGTAGTTTAAGAATTAAACCGCAGTAGTCATTGTTACTCGTTAGGGGATGAAGCAAAAAATTGGTTTTTGGCGTAGACCTGCAGCCGTTAATTAGAAAAAAATACCCACTTGGTTTTAAATTTTTAAAATGATTATTTTCACGCTTTGTGAAATCCGTGGAACGATGATAACGGTAGGGGTAGGAGGGGGTGAGTTTGTAAATACTGGTAGAACCCATCTTTCAGCAATTAATTAAAAATTAAATATCCCGCCAGAAGCGACCCTCTATCTGCTTTCTTTCCTGAAATAGGAGTGTTGAGTATTGCAGCCTTAAGTATTAAACCGCTGCAGCCATTTTGGCTCGTTAGGGGAGGAAGCAAAACATTCATTTTTGGCTTAGACATGTAGTAATTAATAAGCAAAAAATTCGTACTTGGTTTTAGCTCTTTAAACTGGTTATTTTCACTTTTTGTGGATTCCGGGGAATGATGATAACGGTAGGGGTTGAAGGGGGTGAGTTTGTAAATTCTTGTAAACTCAATCTTTCAGCAATTAATTAGCAATAAAATATGCCGCCGAAAGCTACCCTATATCTACTTTCGTTCCGGAAATATGAATGTTGGCTATTCTAGCTTAATATTAAGCTGAAATGGCCACCTGTTTCTCTGAAGGGGATGAAGCAATAAATTTTTGTTTTACGTAATAAATTAGCAATTAATTAGCAATAAAATAGGCCACCGGAAGCAACTCTCTATCTACTTTCGTTCCGGATATATGAATGTTGGCCTTTCTAGCTTAATATTAAGCTGGAATGGCCAACTGTTTCTCTGAAGGGGATGAAGCAATAAATTTTTGTTTTTCGTAATAAATTAGCAATTAATTAGCAATAAAATAGGCCGCCGGAAGCAACTCTTTATCTACTTTCGTTCCGGATATATGAATGCTGGCCTTTCTAGCTTAATATTAAGCTGGAATGGCCACCTGTTTCTATGAAGGGGATGAAGCAATAAATTTTTGTTTTGCGTAATAAATTAGCAATTAATTAGCAATAAAATAGGCCACCGGAAGCAACTCTCTAGCTACTTTCGTTCCGGATATATGAATGTTGGCCTTTCTAGCTTAATATTAAGCTGGAATGGCCACCTGTTTCTATGAAGGGGATGAAGCAATAAATTTTTGTTTTGCTTAATAAATTAGCAATTAATTAGCAATAAAATAGGCCGCCGGAAGCAACTCTCTATCTACTTTCGTTCCGGATATATGAATGTTGGCCTTTCTAGCTTAATATTAAGCTGGAATGGCCACCTGTTTCTCTGAAGGGGATGAAGCAATAAATTTTTAATTTGCGTAATAAATTAGCAATAAAATAGCAAAAAAATATGGGGTGGGTCTCATGGCTCCCTTATGAAATGGTCTTTCTAGCTTAATAGACATGTCGTGAACGCTTGATTTTCTTTCTTAAAGGCATCCATTACTGTGAACAAACCTTCATTTTCTGAGAAGTGACTATTGTATTCCACGAGAATGCTGTCGATAACTTCGAAGTATATGGCCTTTGTTTCAGTATATTTATGGCCAGTTGTAGACATTAAAACTAAAACTAGGTACAACGCCACTACTGTCTGTCAAAGATTTAACCTTTTCTAAAACCTCTCGGTATGTGTAGTCAGAGTGAGGCCTATTTTCTCCATATCATAAAGCAGAAATTTTAAGCTTTTTTGCATTATCTGCGCTTTTATTCCGATACTCTCTGCCCTGTCCTTTCTTCCTTCATCTAGAAGAGCCAAAATGGTCTGGCATGTCTTTCGAATTTTCGATACTGCATTCAACCAGTAGAACCATCTTGTTACAGTTCTTTCCAAATTCAGTACTGGTTTATTCATCCTCTGTTGTATTTTTACGAAAAGCTCATGGCGATAATAGCAGTGTTGATATGAATCGATAGAGTTTGAACTGTAGAAAACTACAGTGAACACTACAGTCCTTAAGATGGTGTAGCCCGATAGTAGGTTCATTAATTTTTGTGCCCTCAGCAGCAACATAACGGATTGAAATTGCAAGCCGTTCCGATTGTGACGTATCTTTGGTTTCATCAGCCATTATAGCGAAGTATTTAACTTGATTTGCATTTCTGATAATATTTTTCAGCAGTCTTGAAGAATACGCATCGATTAAATCATTTTGATATTCCGGTGAGCGGCAAATACTATTTTTTTTTGTATAAATACCCATCTCTGAATGAAATCATACCTATCGCTGGTAATATAGCAGCTTCGAAAAAAAAAAAGAAAAATTCGGCAACAGCGAATTTTGCTTTTTGTGTTTGCCCCCCTCAATCAAAATTTGAAATGACGCCCCTGGGACTTTGCATACCTATATTATTGATATATAGGATCTTATAATTCGATTCCAGCAATAAAATTGCTGGTAAATAACTTTTCCATGAATTTTGCTAATTAGCCCAGAGTATAGAGCAAATTTTAACAAAATGAGAAGAGTCCTCTGCACAAGAGATTTAAAATTGGAGCTAAGAGTTAGTTTGACCAGGTACTACGTTTTCTCGACTATATTTTATGGAATAGAACTTATTTACACCTTGAATGCGATATCAATGATAAAACTAGAATCATTTGAGTTTTGGGTGTATATAGGAATTCTGAAAATATCGTGAACAGAACACAAAAGAGGTTCTGAAATATAACCAAAACATGAAAATTGGAATATCTCGGACATAATTATACATGGAGAGATCCAAGCAAAAAGAAGCATAGGTAGACGTAGAATATCATAGCTGCGCAACTTCAGTACGGATCAGTGGCGACGCGTGACTTTTTCTAAAGTGTAACCAAAACCAGATGTAAAAAAATCTTATTTAAAAAAATATTTTGAACCTCCCAAGTATAAGTTTTTGTTTTCAATCCTGTGGGATAAAATTAAACAAATCACTATTCCCAAATTATATGTATGTAATTATGTATATGTAACACGTATAACAATAAATAATAAACAAACTAAACATATTATTCTACCATAAAATTAACATAAAAAAATGAACAAGTAGGAAAAAGAACAGATGTTGAAAACTATTGTTTATATTTTAATTCTTCCATTTTCAATAATATCATTTTTTTCTTTAAAATAATATATAAAAAAATATACAAGTAGAATGACTTTTCAAGTAGTTGATCAATTACGCAATACGTAGCAACACTCTTCCATGTTTAAATGCACGCACACTGTAATCTGTAATAGGTACTCAATTATACTAAACTAACGTTTTACCAATCTCCAAAATGGTAACGATACTGATATGCACCGCGTGCCCGCGCGCCGTCTCTAGACCCGTCGGTCCTTCAAAATTTTCAGAGCTAGTCCCGAGCGATGGCGAGGTTTCTCCTGCGTTACAGTTACCAGTGCCAGTATTGGTAACGGCATATGATAACGTGTCATGGATTCACATCTCGCCAATATTTTCGTGCGTCTAGTGTATTTACTGAATTAGGTACTATAACAAGTATTTCTGTTGGTAAAAAATATAAATGGAATTATTTCGTAATAGTCATAAAATATTTATTTGCAAGATTTGTAACTGTTACCAATGGTAACAGTGGTTACATGGACGCTTCGCCACTGGTACGGATGTATATGTACACACACCCAAACTTATATGGAATCACCATGTATTTCAAAGTAATATTTATTTCTTTTGAAAAAACTTGTTATTGTTGCGAAGAATAAAGGTTTTTATTGAAAATAAACAAATATATAGACAATCGGATAGTATAGCTCGGTACGGTATACAGGGCCGCGTTTAGGAAAATTGACGCCCTAGGCAATTCTCTAGTAGCCGCCCTTTAAACATGTACCATTTTTACAAAAAAAAATTGCAGAAATTTTTATTTAAATAAGAATACACTAAAAATGGATTTAAACTACGATGTTTATATACCTGTAACAGAAAAATTGTCATTCCAGTTCGATCACATTAGAGACTTCTTTTCAAAAAGACTCTTTTCAAAAAAAATTTTTTTTCTTGACAAAATCGATAATTTTTATGACATGTTTTGCGCCATACTTGATGGGAAGTTATTTTTAATTCTTGACATTTTCGAAAATGACCTTCCAGCGGACACGTTGGCAACTGGGATGCACAAATAAATGTGCAAAGCAATGTCAAAATTAGGGAAAATATCTTTCAATCCACTGAGTGCAGTCACTGCAGGTTTTCACCTCCGATTTCATTGAACCTCCATCGCTTTTCATGAAAATTGGTGAGTAGTTAGAGGATACCTCAAGGAATAAAGGTGACATGATGCCAACTTGCGCTTTGCCACCCCTTCTCGGGGGTGAAATTTTTTTTAATAATACCATAAATCAATATAGACAAATTCTATGCAAACTTTGTTATATAAAGTTATTAATATAAATCAATACTTTTTAAGTTATTAAATATCAAAAATTTTATTTTTTCGTAAAATAATGCATGTTTTAAAGCTGTTTTTCACGTATAACTCAAAAACTATAAGCTTTTACAAACAAGTTATTATTACCAAAATTTAATATAATAAAAAGCTGAATACACTCCTCACTTAAAGAACTAAACTAATGTTAATTCAAAGTGAGTTATGGGTAATTTAATGTATATTTTTTTTCGACGAGTACTCAAATCTAAGTATTCAAGCTTAAATTATGGGAAAATGATGCATTTTATAAAATATACCTGCTAAGCACTTGTCAAAGTATTTCGGAGTACCTATCAAATGAGCTGCAGTAGAAGTTAATAGCATCACAATTAAGCAAGTTATGATGAAAATAAGAGAATCCTTTAGAACTTTTTAGGAAAAAGTGAAAAATAAAACATACGCCATTTTCACAAAAATTTATAGTAATCCTTAGAAGAATTTCTTTATATTAGCATAAGTAATGATTTCAACAATTTTGAACGGTTTAGAATGCATATTTTTATTGAAAAAAAGATGTAATTAAAAAAATCAGAATTTATAAGATTATCGTAATTTTCATTTTCTTTTGATAATAACTCTAAAAATACTCAATATACGTAAAGGTGATATATGTATAACCAAATTTTAGTTTTTTCTGTATCAAATATTTTACCTTTTCACTATTTCTGTAGGGTAAAAAATAACCGAGATAGAAACGTTTAAAGCTTAAATTTTGCTGCGAGAACCATGTAACCGGGGCCATTTAACATTTTATTTTTTATAAAAGTAAGGGGTTCAAAAAATTAAATTCAACGTGGTTTAATAGCCATTAAAATTAACTTTCAAATAGTTTTTAGGCAAACCTGATATCGTAAAAATTAACGGAGTTATTTAAAAAAAAAACAATGACTTTTTTGGAAAATTTTTTAAAAGATAAATTTTGAAAAATATTTTGTGAATAAATTTTAATGCTATCAACTTGTTCGGGGGCTCATTTGATAGATATTTTTAAGTACTTTGACAAATGTTTAAGAAGGTTATGTTTTATATAAGATGCATCATTTTCTCGTTACTTAAGCTTGAATACTTAGATTTGGGTACTCGCCGAAAAAAATATAGGTACATTCAATTACCTATAACTCACCTTTAGTTAACATTTTGTAAAATCTTATAGCTTTTGAGTTATTTATGAAAAATCTGTTAAAAACATGCATTTTTCTCACGAATATTAAAATATTTGTGTAATAAAATTTTAATAACTTTATGTAACAAATTTTGCTAAAAATTTGTCCCTCTATCGAATTCTGGGGAGATTTTTAATAAAATAATTTTCACCCCCGAGAAGGGGTGGTAACCACCCCCAGGATAAAAGCGCAAGTTGACACCATGTCACCTTTGTTCCTTGAGATATCCTCTAACCACTCACCAATTTTCATGAAAATCGATGAAGGTGCAACGAAATCGGAGGTAATAGCTCATATCCACATTCAGTGACTGCACTAACTCTTCTTTAAGTGATGTGGAAAGCGAAAAGGGACCAGTTGTCGGAAGAGTAAATTGTTCAGGGCAGGCAATAATAGAGATCGATGTTAAAAATATCGATTTTGAGTTTTTAATCGATTATTATGCAGTAACACTTCCTTTGCTGGTCAGAATCGATTGTAAAGTCGACTTTGTCTTGGAAATATCGAATAATGTCGATTATACGAACACATGTAATGTGACAGAAAAGGGACCAGTTGTCGTTATGGAGTTATAACATTGCCCGACAACTGGCCCATCTGGATTTCCAGCAGAAATTACACCACTTGGTAAGTTGAATCCTTTTTATTAGACCAAGCTAGAACTCATTTTCCCCTAAAAGAGACTGGAATTTAGAAGGTTAATAAAAAAGTCAAAATAGCACCAAAAATACATTAAAAAGTTGAAAAATATCAAATTAAACTTGAAAATTTTGAAGCTAAAATTTTTGTTGAATACCTTTTTATTGATCAAGATAATAATCAATTATTTTATTCATTGTTATAGGTATGTCAAAAGAGAGGAAGGAGTATCTTCACAAGAATATTAGAGCCTACTGCAAAGATGAGTTCAAGGATATTCTGTGTCCTCCTGTCACCGACGTTGATGAAGATTCATCAGAACCTCAACCAGGGTCATCTTGTATGGAAACCACTAGGAAGCGAAAACGGTCCATTTAAAAAGTTGTACATATATTTGATTTAATGTTTATCATACTCTCATTTTCAAAAGAATCTCTACTTTTCATGTATTATTAGATATTAAAATATTAAAAGTTGAGCCTGAGTCTTTGAGCAAAAAGTTTAAACTTGTTTTTCTTATAACTCGCATCTTCCTGTTTTGTCATTTAAATAGGCATAAGTTAGTTTTTTTTTTATTATTTATCAAGATATGAATCTAAATTTGATGTCAAATTTCTCATGACAGTCTACTTGAAGAGAAAAAATGAAAGTCCAATGACATTTTGTGCCCTTCTGTCACCATTGGTGACAAGATTGATGCAAAGGCCCATTGGAACTTCAATGCGGGCCATCTTCTACGGTAACCACTAAAAGCATAATGGTCCATAAAAAAAAATAATTGTTATGTAATGTAGTGTTTATTGGTTTCATTTTAAAGAGAATTTCCTCCTCTTCATTTTTATGTATAAATCATTCCTTAAATAATATTGATTATTGAGGAAAAAGACTGATTGAATAAGAGAAAACTTCAAATGCGTTTTTTGCAGAACACACAATTTTCTGTTTTTATGTTTGATTAGGCATAACTCAGTCATTTTTCAAGATATCAATCTGAATTTTTTTTAAAATGTTCGTTATAGTCTCCTTTATTGAGGAAAAATGAGATCTCAAATTTGATGTTCTGAGACAACTGGTCCTCTTTTGCTTTCCACATCACTAAGATGTCAATTGGTGATTTTATTGTGGTATCCAAATGACGCTTTAAGTGAATGCATTCATGTATGAATGATGTATCTTGGTCGTCTTTATTTTGTATCAGATTTTCAGCTTCTTTAATAATTTCTCCATTGCTTAATTTTGGCAAATCTGTTAATAACACGAAAACGTTGATAAATAAGTCGATAAGATTCCAGACGTCTATTCAGGTCTCTTAGCAGAGTGTCGATTATAATATAGAATGTGTGGATTTTCATTTCATCACTAGCTGAAAAGCTCGTCAAATTGAATTTTTCTTTTTTCTTTCTTATTTCGTTATATCTTTTAATTTGGCACAATTTTTTGGCTTCCTTGCGGTAAAGTAATCTGAAAGAGCTTCATACTCTTTATTGACAGAACCTAGATCCATAATTTTTATATACAAATATTTGTTGTATAGTATTTTTGCCGCCCTAGGCAACTGCCTATATTGCCTAATGGATAAAGCTGCCCTGACGGTATAGGTTATTTCCTTGAGTTGAAAATTTAACGAAAATAGATAAACTAACTTTTGCGTCCAAAAACGAAAATATGCCCGATGTGGGGTTATAGAACTTACAACGAGGAAATATTATTGGTCTTGTGGAGAAAGTAATGTTCTCAGAGGGACATAGCTGTAGAGCTAGGCGTAATAGAGGGCGTTCTGTCCAAAACCTATGCTAGGTAACAGGAACTAGGAAAGCTCAAAAATAAAGCAAGGGAAAGTCGTCAAAAGTAATAACGGCTCTCCAAGATCGTTTAATTGTCCAATCAGCTGGAATACACCCAACCATTTCTCACCTACAGCTCCAAAGGCAGCTTTTGGAAGCTAAAGGTGTAACTGTTTCAGTTGAAACGATAAGAAGAAGAGTTCGTACCAAGAAGTATACAGCAGGAGACAGTTACGAGTTCCCGAGTTATTCAGGCAGCACAAGATTGATCGCGTAAATTGGTGTCTTTACCACCAAAACTGGAACATTGGAAATTGATAAAATGTGCTATTTTCAAAAAAAGTAAGGATTTGTGTAAAATCAGATGACCCATGAAATCGTGTACTTAGAGGTCGAGGAAGACAAACAAGAACGAAAACTGTCAGATCTGTTCACAAATATACAAGGGGAAGTGTAATGTTCTGGAGAGGAATTGTGATCCGTAAAAAACTACTTTAATTTTCATCAAATCCACTTTAACTGCTCACAGGTATGTTGATAACCTGTAGTCAGGCTAGGGTCCTATTTTCGAATTCATTCGAGCATATTTCGCATACGAAATTAGAAGAATTTCGCTTGAAATCCGGTGTCTTGTATTTTCGAATACTTCGTGTACGAATTTTTTCGTATACGGCGACTCGAATGGGTATGAACCATTCGAATCGTGATGCTCGTATACGAATTATTGTTTCATTTCAAGGTCATTTCAGATGTCATGATAGTTTTAGCTGATAGTGTTAATTGTGTTGTTGTCTACAATATTTTTACATTGAAATTTATTTTCAATGGCTGATTTAAATAATTCTTTAATAGAAAGAAAGGACATGTTGTACGATTATGCCTTGAAAATATAACCTAACCTAACTTTATGTACGCATTTTAGCATTGAATCTAAACTCCAAATTTGACATATGACACCGTTGCCATATCCTCAATTTTTTCATACTATCACATTACATGCAGGTGCATTTAAAAAATCGCTTTGAAGTAAAGTTTTGAAAAGTAAATAGTAAAGTATCAGTGTAAATACTGGATATAAAAATAATATTAAACAAAATGGCACACTTTCTGCGGACTTTGCAAATTGATATTACTAGGTAATATACCTATGCAATCTTAATATTCGATTACACTTAAAATAACTTCTAAACAACTTTTCTCCCAAAAATGGCCCTTTTTTATAATTTGTTCAGACTATAAGTCGTTATATTTATACATTAAACGTTCTTATACAATCTAATTCTTACACATTATACCCCAGTTAAAGGCTGTATGACACTATACATTTTCTTGTATCATTTCTAATATCGTTTCTGATATGTCAAAAAAATGCATAGTGTCATACACAGATACAAGAAACGATATCAGAAACGATACAAGAATTTGTGTCAGACACAGATTATTGTACAAGAACTGCGCCAATTTCTGCGCAAAGAGCAAAAACGTAACACCTGCTGGTAAAACATCTAAAATGTCAAAATTACTTACTCATAATGGCGGCTGAAATGAAAATGGGATAATGTATTGATGAATTTATTTGTGTTTTTGTAGGTATTATTTATAAATCTTTTATTGATACTTAATATACCGTTTGGTATGGACTACTGTTCTACTAATAACCATATATTTAGCTCCTAGCAAAGTTCAAACTATAAATTTAGGTTTCATGGTGCATAATTTTTTAATAGACGAAAATACAATAGTTCCTAATTTGGATCAAACTGAAGATAATTCTAATGCAAATATTTTAGCACAAATATCAAAACAAAATAAAAACACAAATAATCAACCTCAGTCAACGTAAAATTCTGGTTAACATTAAAATGTTAATTATATAAAAGTTTAATAATTTTATAAAATATTTAAAATCAGCTGTGTCTGTAGATGCAGTACTACCATAACGTGACACAGGGTGACAAACAAAATTTCGACCAATCACGTGCCGAATTTCATACAATTTTCGATACAAGAACTTGCATAGTGTCATACAGGGCACAAATGTACGTACAAGAAATGATACAAGAAAATGTATACAAGAAACGATATCAGAAACGATATTAGAAATGATACAAGAAAATGCATAGTGTCATACAGCCTTTAGACAGTCTTGTACATTATACAAGAAATAGACCAAACAAATATGGCAACATTGTGACTCTTCAGATGACAAATAAGTTCAATGTTATTCGAATTTGCAGTGTTGCCGGTGCAAATTCTGCTCGTATACGTATAACATTTCGAAGGATGTTCAAAAATACACATTCACGTTCGTATACGAAATTTTTCATTCGAGTTAATACGTATGCGAAAATATTCTATTGAATTCGAAAATACGACCCCTGGAGAGGTGCAACAGGAGAAAACTGAATTTTATTGCATGATAATGGACCTCTACATACAATTACAGTGACTACAGACATCATTGAAGCAGAAGGTAACCCTTGTTTGGAGTGGCCTGCTTGCTCACCCGAGATTAATCCTATAGAGTATTTGTGGGATATGCTTAAAAGAAAAATGAGAGCTCGCCGGGATAATCCACAAAACACCGCACGGCTAGTACAAGCTGGTCTTAAGGGATGGAGCAACCTACCACAACAAAATGTTGATAATTTGATTAGGAGCGTGCCCACGCAAACTGCAGCTTGCATAAGGACTAGAGGTGATAACACTGACTACCACAATATACAAAAAATAATAAATAAAAACAATTTAAACATTATTCGTTTTACATTGAAATTTTGTATGCTATTGACTTTAAAACAACTACCTTCAATTTGTTTGTTAAATACTTTATTGTTTTAATTAATTGTTATGTATTTGTTATTAAATTGCTTTAAAATATTGTTTGACTTCGTGTGTTTGTTTTTTTTTTGAATTCGCACGAAATAGTAAGAAATATCAAATGATTCCATATAAGTTTGGGTGTGTGTATATCAAATGAACTTTTCATAGCAGCCATCTCGAGAGTCCGAAGTATACTTTATATTAAGTAAAACAAAAATTGTCAACAACGGCTTTGAATGACAATGATTTAACAGTCTACCGGTTGTAAAATCAAACAGTTAAAACATAAGTAATAAAAACGCAATTTAGAATAAAAAATTTATTTAAAAATATATATTGTATACATAACAACATTCAACAACAACCCCCCGTCTTTTAATACACCTTAAGCATCGTAAGTGGAAGCAGAAACGTTTCCACCGTGGCCCGTCCAGTTGGTGTGGACGAATTTACCTTCTTTACCCAATAATTCATATGTGTGTGCCCCGAAGTAGTCTCTTTGAGCTTGCAAAAGATTTGCTGGAAGACGCTCAGATCTGTATCCGTCGTAGAAGGCCAAAGCGGTACTTAAAGCTGGAGTTGGAATACCTGAAAAACAAACATAGTTTTAGATTAATATTATCAAATAAGAAACTATATTTCGCATAACATTTGAATAGCCAAAATGGTGCAAATAGGTTTTTAAATGATGATCAACTGCCGCACATGTATTTTTCTTTTTTGTACATCACTTTTCTGCTGTGTAATCGTTTGTTATGTTGGCCAAACTTCACAATGGCTCAAACAAAGGATAGCAGGGCACAAAAGTGACTGTACAAAAAAGAAAAATATACATATGTGCAGCGGTTGACCGTCATTTAAAAAATGGACACAATTTTGACTATTCAAATGTTAGGGTTTTACGACAAGAAATTCATTATAAAAAATATTGTTTTTGGAAATGCGTAACATTAATAATTCCTGTCTGAAATTTAGGAAAATGACCATCTGATTGGTGTACCTCAATTTATATCCTGCTACACAAAAAAAGGAACTACTACCAGATCTGAAAACTACCGCACACTGTCACTAATAACACATTCTAGTAAAATATTGTTGCATATCATCAAAAACAGATTAAAAACCTATCTACATTACCAAATACCTCAGGAACAAGCGGGGTTTGTAAAGGGTACAGGGATACGGGAACAAATCCTGAACCTGAGACAACTATTGAAAAGTCTAGAGAATTTCAAGTACATATGATTTATATGCTTCGTTGACTACCAAAAGACATTTGATTGTGTAAGCTGGATAAATATGTGGTCCATTTTAATAGAAATGTGCACACCAATGCACCTGGTGACACTTATTAAAAATCTGTACCAGTCCAATATTGGGACCGTGCAAGTTCGGCAAAGCGACCCCTATTTCTTCGCTCTGTACTTTTATTCGCACTTTTAATTATATTGGCCAATTATATTAGTCCTGGTTACTGGATAATTGTCAAGGCCATAGTCCAAAAAAATAGTAAGAAGAAAAAATAAGATTCAGGTTATGTTATGAAAACGTGAACAATTGTATGTAGTAAATAAAATTAGTTATTAAAATGCAGTACTGTACTCAAAATACAATTGATTAAATTTACCTTTATATAATAATTGCATATCACACCAATATTGTGGAGCAATATATAATTTTTCTGCTTCACTGACAGAAGGTATGAAATATACGTTAATTTGACAATTTCAATTGAAAATATGAATTATTTAAGATAGTTGCAATATTTCTTCGCGACTCGCGCACGGTCGTTTCTCGTTTCCCTTCCAAGTACTTGCACACCGCGAATAGCAACAGTACGACTAGATCAGAAGTTCTCCAACCAATTCAAGACCGAGAGAGGCATTAGACAAGGATGCATGTTGCCACCTGACTTATTCAACATTTATGGTGAACATGTCATAAGGATGGCTTTAGAAGGATGGGCCGGTGGAGTAACGGTAGCTGGTAGGAAAATCTCCAATTTAAGATTGGCTGATGACACTACACTTATATATAGCAGCAAATGAGCAAGAAATATTTGATCTCCTGGGAAGAGTTGAGTACGAAAGCAATAATGTTGGTCTGAAAATCAATAAAGCTATAAGACAGAATAATGGTGGAAGAGAGAGAGAGAGAGAGAGAGAGAGAGAGAGAGAGAGAGAGAGAGAGAGAGAGAGAGAGAGAGAGAGAGAGAGAGAGAGAAGGAGAGAGAGACATTTTTGAAGATTTGCAACTGTAAATCTGTAAGTTACACTCGTTGTCTAGTTTCTTCTTATTTTTATACAAAATTTTAATTACATTGTAGTTTTGGGCAGGCACAGTATTTAATAAATTTTTAAGCAGAGATAAAGAAGAGAAATTGTATATATATAAATATGTTTCTTGGAGATTATAAAACCCAAAATGTGGTTTGACTATATGGCATTACGCACATAAACTTATCACATAACTTAAAACACTATAAATAATACACAATCAAGATTTATGATACCGGAAACCATTATCCCAGTCTTACATATAAATATATACCTTTGTTAAAGATAAAAACTCACTGTTCCACTTCCGAATTGAAATAGGTATTTAAATCAGTGGTTTTTAAATTTATATTTTGGTATCTAAGTATGTTCTTTCATATGAAGTACGATAACGGATATTATTAAAATAATAATAAAATGTGTTACCTTATTTAAATATTCAATTCAAAACATGAACAGTATTGTAACGATTTTTCCAGAAACTGATTCTGAAAAATCGTACTGAAAAACCAAAATTTTTTGAACTCCTTTAATATACAAAAATTATTAAATTTTTGTTTTATGTTCCCTGAAATTCTCTTTAACCTTCCGATGACCAACCTTTTTTGTTAAACGGATGACCAACGGGGGTAAAAAATGACCCCAGGTCAAAAATGACCTGGAATGAATGTTTTCAGCATTTAAATCTTCATCTAACAATACATCCTCGTTTTCTGATACTATTTCATCTTCTATATCATCATAAAAATCGCTACCAGTAACAATTTCCTATAACTCACTCAGTAAGATATTTGCGGGCCATATCTTATATGTACCGGGTGTCCCAATAAGAATGGCTCTCGGCCATATCTCAGGAACCGTTTATAGTACAGCTTTGAGAAGAAAATATTTATAACAAAAGTCGCCTCGGGAAAAGCCTGGAAATTATTTTCATAATTGTAGGTCCACCGCTAGAGGGCGTAATTGAATATCAAAAATTAAAAAATCAAAATTTTACAAAATTTACCTAATGAAAGGGCACTGGAAATACAATCATCGTATTCTTCATAAAATTCTGCGCATATTTGATTTCACAAGTTTAGGTCTACCTTTGCAAATAAGAGGTGGGGGTGAGTGGGAACCTTCTTATGAAAAAATGGCTGTAAGTCCGGTTATGGCTAAATCGAATTTTGCATACTTGGTCTTGTTGAAAACAGCTCTTTTTCGTCAATGTGTCTTATTTTAGAAATAGCCCAATAGGTAGTATGCAAGCTAGGGGGCGTTATTTAATTATTTTCAGAAATCTAGTTTTCTTTGGAAAATATTAAATACAAGTATACATTTTTAATCTTGTATTACAAAATTAGACTAAATTAGCAACATAATACCGAAAACCGCATGTCGATACCTTTTTTCTATCTCGAGATATCTTAAGAAATGTGTAAATTTTAAACATAACTGTTACTGTCACCGGTAAACGAGGTTAAGGAAAAGTAGTGTGCTATGGAAAAAACAAATAAACATTTTCCAGATGTAAACGTATATAATTAATTAAAACAACAGTAAGACAAACAACACTATAAAATATAACAAAGAAATAAAAGCAACTACTTACTTAGTCTTAGTGACTGCGTAAATGTTCAAATTGTTACCTATCCTTTTCGATGCAAGCATTTACTCTTTCAAGAGTAGATTGAATAGCAACAGATTTAACTGTTATAATCTTTTATTTATGGGGACGGATTAAAGACCTTATTTTTGCCGCTAGGCCCACAACGCGAGAAAACATGATCTAGAATCTAGAGAATACGAGGCGCCATTAAAAGCATTGCGAAAGCAGAAATTGAGACTGCTGTTCAATCTACTTTTAAAAGAGTAAATGCTTGCTTCTAAAATGACGAGCAACAATTTGAACATTTAGGTCGTCACTAAGTAAAAAGTTGGTTTTATATGTTTTTTATATTTTATAGTGTTGTTTGTCTTATTGTTGTGTTAATTAATTGTATACGTTTACATCTGGAAAATGTTTCTTTGTTTTTTCCATAGCATACTACTTTTCGTTAACTTCGTTTACCGGTGACATTAACAGTCGTTTAAAATTTACACGTTTCTTAAGATATCTCGAGATAGAAAAAAGGTATAGACATGCGGTTTTCGGTATTATGTTGCTAATTTGGTCTAATTTTGTAATACAGGATTGAAAATGCATACTTGTATTTAATATTCTCCAAAGAAAACTAGATTTCCGAAAATAATTAAATAACGCCTACTAGCTGACATATTACTTATTAGGCTCTTTCGAAAATAAGACTCTTACATTGACGAAAAAGAGCTGTTTTCAACAAGACCAAGTATGCAAAATTCGATTTAGCAGAACCGGACTTACAGCCATTTTTTCATAAGAAGGTTCCCACTCACCCCCACCTCTTATTTGCAAAGGTAGACTTAAACTTGTGAAATCAAATATGCGCAGAATGTTATGAAGAATACGATGATTGGATTTCCAGTGCCCTTTCATAAATTTTGTAAAATTTTGATTTTTTAATTTTTGATATTCAATTACGCCCTCTAGCGGTGGACCTACAATTATGAAAATAATTTCCAGGCTTTTCCCGAGGCAACTTTTGTTATAAATATTTTTTTCTCAAAGCTGTACTATAAACGGTTCCTGAGATATGGCCGAGAGCCATTCTTATTGGGACACCCGGTACACAAAATACTAAGAAACTATAATAATATACGCCAGGAAATAATAATAATGACTAACTGTAGCAGACAGGAATGTCATGATTCGTACATAACAGGCACCACAGTCTAAAAATAGATTTTGATAATGCGCAGTGTAAAACTACTTGGAATTCCACATAATAGACGGTATTTTACTAAACATCAACTTCAGAATATATTTTTTATTCGTAAAATATAGGGAATTTTTTTTATTTCAAAATATGAGGATATCTAGAATGATATTAAAGTCAAATAAAAAAATATTGAGTTAAAAATTGAAAATACGTTTGAATTTATTAATGAAAAACATACGCTGTAAAGCTGAAAAACCTAATGTTGAATGATGCCGTTGTTGGTGTACACGAGTTGGTTTTTTACGATATAATTAAAAAATTATATAATTTTTTAGTGCAAGTATTAAAAGATGGGATTTACTATGTATTATTACGACTTTGGATTCATCGCGTTTGCCAAGTGAAACCCGGTGGTCATCCAGACATGATGCTGTTATGGCTTTGCGTCGAGCTTTCCGATAAATAATGAGATCTTTATATATAATGGTCTAATAATAATACATTATTAGAGCATATGAATAATTTTGAACTTGTCGTTAACATTACTATTCAATCTAAAATACTTAACTTTATTAATCTAACATCAAAATTTTTGCAATCTGAAGCGGCAGAGTTAACGGTCGCCCTTAAACTTTTTGAAAAAACTCGTTATAATCTTCTAGAAATGAGAAATTCGTTTTTCGAAACTTTAGCAGAAGCAGCATCAGGAATAGCAGAATAGTGGGGTATTATACCGAAATTTAAAAATAAACGGATAAAACGTATAAAAAATTTTACGATGAGCTCAGCTGCGACGTAAAAATAACTTAACGCGTAGAAAAAACAGTTTTGAAGTTAAAGTTTTCAATAAAAATTTAGATATATTATAATATTGCAACAAGTTATTAATAGGTTTGACGGATTAAGAGATATTATGTACAATTTGTACAACAGGTTTTCATTTCTATTCCCAAAAAATCTATTAACACTAACTGATGAAAACTTATTAAATAATTAAATAATTGTCATTTACACATATTTTCTTATACTGTTATTAGTTGTCGTTATGTAAATAAGGGGACCCACGAAAATTGTCGCGGGAGGGCCCCTCAATCTTCAGCTGAAGGTAGAGACGAATTTGCAATGATTGTAGCCAGCCTTCATTCGTGGAGTCGGCACTAGAAGAGGAAAGTTTGTACATAATATTCTTACAGTAACCCAAAGAATACGGAATGTTATTAAAAACATTTCCAAAGGTTTTATCTGTCCATCACTTTTTACAGATTGAGAAGGTACATAACAAAACATATTTTACACTTTTATTAACTAGGTATACACTTACCTAAAGTGACAGCAGTAGTTAGAACATTCCTCCATCCCTGTTGAGCTTTGGTAATAGCGTCTAAAAAGAATGGGTCCAATAACAAGGAGTTAAGGTTCATGTCTTTGTCAAAGGCTTCCTTAATCTTTCCCAAAAATACTGATCTGATGATGCATCCACCTCTCCACATAAGGGCGATTGCTCCGTAATCTAGTTCCCAGTTATGTACCTTTGCAGCTTCCCTCAACAACATGAATCCCTAAAATGAAAGAAATTTTATTACAAATATTTCATTTGTAAGGTACCTTACAATATTATTGACTACCACTTTATGAAATTTCGGCTAAGACAATAATCTAAATAGTCAAACGCCAAAAAAAAAAACAAGTTAATAGAACTTAATTACTATCAGTGACAATTATACAGGGTGTCCCGAAAAGATTGGTCATAAATTATACCACACATTCTGCGGTCAAAAATAGTTCGATTGAACCTAACTTACCTTAGTACAAATATGCTCATAAAAAAAGTTACAGCCCTTTGAACTTACAAAATGAAAATCGATTTTTTTCAATATATCGAACACTATTAGAGATTTTTTATTGAAAATTGACATGTATCATTCTTATGGCAGTAGCATCTTAAAACAAAGTTATAGTGAAGTTTTTCCACCCCATAAAAATTTTATGGGGGTTTTGTTCCCTTAAACCCCCCCCATACTTTTGTATACGTTCCAATTAATTCATTATTGTGGTATCATTAGTTAAACACAACGTTTTTAAAACTTTTTTGACTCTTACTATTTTTTCAATAAGCCAGTTTTTGGCTTCTTTTTTAATATATTTACATAAAAATTTTATGGGGGTTTTGTTCCTTTAAATCCCCCAAATGTTTGTGTACGTTCCAATTACACTATTATTGTGGTACCATTAGTTAAACACAGTGTTTTTAAAACTTTTTTGCCTCTTAGTCTTTTTTTGACAAATCACCTTTTATCGAGATATGGCTTCTTTTTCAAAATATACCTAAAAATGTAAATTATAAATACATTTTCAGATTATTAACAGGTCTCTATAATCGTACTTAACCATATACAAATATGTGGTGGATTCGACAAATATTCAAAATAGGTCGATAAACACTGGCTTATCAAAAAAGTACTAGGAGGCAAAAAAGGTTTAGAAACATTTTGTTTAACTAATGGTGTCACAATAATAATTTAATTGGAACGTACATAAAAGTTTGGGGGGTTTAAAGGAACCAAACCCCCTTAAAATTTTTATGGGGTGCACAAATTTCACTTTAATTTTCTTTTAAGATGTTGCTGCCATAATAATGCCACATGTCCATTTTCAATGAAAAATCTCGAAGGGTTTTCGATATATGAAAAAAAATCGATTTTCATTTTGTAACTTCAAAGGGCTGTAACTTTTTTTTTGTGCACTATTGTATATAGGTAAGTGAGGTTCAATCAACATATTTTTGATCCCAGGATCTGTGGTATAATTTATGACCATACTTTTCGGGACACCCTGTATAATCATCATCGTGATTTGGTGCAGCCGATATGTGAAACAATTGTGAATTTAATAATAGAAGTATATAATTTGGACCACATATACTGCACATATAAAGGTTCAAATTTAGATATGAGGCCACCTCATATTTTGTCTTTTACAAAAATGGCGAGGATTCAAAATGGCGACTATACATTGTGACTAATAGCACGATAACTTTTGAATGAGACTTCAGATTTCAACCAAATTTGGTATATAGGTTCTTTTTTGATGTATAAGGTCGAGGTCTTGAACAGGAAGAATCGGTTTACCAGAAGTTGTGTTTTTCCTGGTTTTTATGTAAAAATATGTTGTTTTTTTCAATTCTTTCACCCTGTATGTATTAATTTTTCAAAAAGTTAATACAACCATTGAAAAGAGCGTAAAAATATTTTTAACTTTTTAGTTATGTTAATTACCATTTAATAAATGCAAAACGTATCTTCACATGTACCTATATGCGGCAGATTCGTGCAAATATTATAAGAATTATTGTGCATTTAATGTTAGAAGCATATAATTTGGACCACATATACTACACATACAAAAGTTCAAATTTAGATACAAGTCCATCTCAGTTTTTGTTCCTTTTACAAAAATGGTGGGCATTCAAAATGGCGACTATGCGACTAATAGCACGATAACTTTTGAAGGAAACGTCAGATTTCAACCAAATTTGGTATATAGGTTCTTTTTTGATGAATAATATCGAGGTCTTGATTTGGAAGAATCGGTTTACCAGAATTTGTGTTTTTACTGTTTTTATATGTAATAATATGTTGTTTTTTTTTCAATTCTTTCACCCTGTATATATAAATTTTTCAAAAAGGTAATAACGCCATTGCAAAGAGTGTAAATATATTACCATTTAATAAATGCATAACGTATGTTCACATGTACCTAGGGGCGGCAGATTAATTTTGAATGCCCGCCATTTTTGTAAAAGACTAAATCTGAGATAGCCTCAGATCTAAATTTGAATCTTTGTATGTGTAGTATGTGTGGTCCAAATTATATGCTTCTGCCATTAAATGCACAATAATTCTTATATTATTATTTGCATGAATCTGTCTCACATAGGTACCTACATGTGAAGATACGTTATGCAAGTATTAAATGGTAATTAATATAACTAAAGAGTTCAAAATATTTCTAAAAAATATGTTTACGCTCTTTTCAACGCCGGTATCACCTTTTTGAAAAATTAATATATACAGGGCTAAAGAATTGAAAAAGAAACAACATATTTTTACCTAAAAAAAACAGTAAAAACACAAATTCTGGTAAACCGATGCTTCCCGTTCAAGACCTCGATATTATTCATCAAAAAAAGAACCTATATACCAAATTTGGTTGAAATCTGACATCTCGTTCAAAAGTTATCGTGCTGTTAGTCACATATGTATAGTCGCCATTTTGAATGCCCGCCATTTTTGTAAAAGGATCAAAAACTGAGATGGCCTCGTATCTAAATTTGAACCTCTATATGTGTAGTATATGTGGTCCCAATTATATGCTTCTACCATTAAATGCACAATAATTCTAATAATATTTGCACGAATCTGCCGCACATAGGTACATGTGAAGATATGTTTGCGATAAATGGTAATTACCATAATTAAAAAGTTAAAAATATTTCCTAAAAAATATCTTTACGTCTTTTTAATGGCCGTATTAACTATTTGAAAAATTAATAGATACAGGGTGAAATAATTGAAAAAAAAAACAACATATTTTTACATAAAAACCAGGAAAAACACAATTTCTGGTAAACCGATTCTTTCGATTCAAGACCTCGATCTTATACATCAAAAAAAGAACCTATATACCAAATTTGGTTGAAATCTGAAGTCTCGTTCAAAAGTTATCGTGCTGTTAGTCAGATATGTATAGTCGCCATTTTGATTCCCTGCCATTTTTGTAAAAGGCAAAATCTGAGATGGCCTCCTATCTAATTTTGAACCTTTATATGTGTAGTATATTGTGGTCCAAATTATATGCTTCTATCATTAAATGCACAATTCTTATAATATTTGCACGAATCTGTCGCACTAATTATTAGCATCTAGCTTAAGAACTAGTGGACATACGTTTCTTCTAATTTAAGCCATTTTTTCGGTTTTATTTGTATGTTTAAAATTTCTTAAAATGTGATTCATAGTTTTCTTTACTTTTTGTCTATCGTCTCAAAGACTATTCTTTCCCTTTCAATAAAGTTTCTGGTATATCTTTTATGTTTTGTAGTATCTTACACAGAGTCGGAACGTTCCTTTTCAGTCAGTTTTCTAGTCTACCTTAGATCTTTTGTAATGACTTATACATATCGCAAAAGAAGGCAAAGAACTGAACATGGCCGTATACAAACACAATATATTCAATGATATACATTTTTTCTAAAGTACGGAGGACAAGATCTGACCAAACAACTATTAAAACTAATCCAAAATATAATAGAACAAAAGAGAATAGCACAAGAATGAAGATAAAACATCCTAATACCTTTCTTTAAAAAAGAAGACAAATAGGACCCGAAGAATTACAGAGGAATTAAATTATTAAACACAACATTAAAATTAACAACCAAAAAAAAAACAAACATTAACAAAAGAACAACAAGGTTTCAGGTCAGGAAGATCATACAACAACGCTACAGGGTGATTGATTAGTGGGGTAAAGCTCAATAGCTCCGCTATTCGCGGTGTGCAATAGTGATGTTGATTATAGTTACTTTCGAGTATTCGTCACAAATCGTTACTTTTGTATAAAGTAATCATTTACAGTATTCGTTACTTTGATTACTATGATTAGTTTTGTTACTTTTGTATTTGAGTACCGGTAATCATATCGAGAATCGTATTTCTCAGTAGGTAGGTATTTTGTATAGGAATTCCGATATAACAAGTAATCATTTACAGTTTTCGTTACTTTGATTACTATGATTACTTTGTATTTGAGTACCGGTAATCATATTGAGAATCGTATTAATAACGACTTATTATATTGGACGAAGTACGAAGTAATCAGAGTAATCAAAGTAGATACAATAGTCGTTACTCGCTCTGTTACGATTGCTACGAAGTAACCAGAGTAATTAAAGTAATCAAAGTAAATACAATAGTCGTTACTCGCTCTAATACGATTGGTAAGAAGTAACGAAGTAATAAAAGTAATCAAAGTAGATACAATAGTCGTTACTGGCTGTGATAGGATTGGTACGAAGTAATCAGAGTAATCAAAGTAACGATTTGCCTCTCTGTATAGTAATCGTTACTTTCGGTATTCGTAAGTAACGAGTACTTTGTAACGAATAGTTACTTTTTCAACATCACTAGTGTGCAAGTACTCGGAAGGAATACGCGAAACGATCGTGCGCGAATAGCGGAGAAATATTGCAACTTTCTTAAATAATTCATATTGTCAATTGAAATTGTCAAATTGACGTACATTTCATACCTATTGTAATTTAAGAAGAAAAATTATATATTGCTTCACAATATTGATATGATATGCAATTATTTTATAAAGGTAAATTTAATTAATTGTATTTTGCTTGCAGTACTTCATTTTAATAACTAATTTTATTTACTACATACAATTGTTTACGTTTAAATAACATAACCTAAATCTTATTTTTTCTTCTTATTATTTTTTGGACTATGGCATTGACAATTATCCAGTAACCAGGACCATATGATTGGCCAATATAATTAAAAGTGCGAATAAAAGTGCAGAGCGAAGAAACCAGGTGTCGCTTTTCCGAACTTGCACGGTCCCAATAGTAATAGATAGCAATAAAAGTTAATAACAAAAATTTTAGCCACCTTTGAGCTTCACATTACAAAATTAGAATGTTACAGGGTGTTCGATAACACAGTGGCAGACCAAACTTATGTTTTTTTTTAAATGGAACACCCTATATTTTATTTTATATTCGCAATCCTGTTAACTTCTCCATCACAAAAATTTAAAGGTTTGTTATGTTATACAGGGTATTTACAAAGTTTTAACCAATTTTGTATGAAAATCGTATTAAGTTCAACTCCCTGTATAAATAAAAATAAGCACAACAGCAATGGTTTATTCATGCCATATTTTTTTATTTATTATCAAAATTTTCAAGAATTATTGACATTGCTATTTTTCTTTATATCAAATACAGGGTGAGTCAAAACGCAAGTACGTTATTTTCCCAGTATTGTTAAATATAACACCCTGTATTTTAGATCATTATTGAAAAGTAACATTACCGTACTTTAATTTTTATATAACATTCGCTATGTCCAAATTTATTAGTTTTCGAGATATTTTCATTTTTCAGAGCAAATTATTTTAGGTGTCTAAATTTATCTAAATTTTAAGTAAGCCATGACTGAATTGACAATTGACGATTACTTATTATCAATCAAAAAAAAAACACAACCACGACATGCAACATTTTTGAAACAATTAAAAACTACTTTTTTATGTAAATGCAACAAATAAACAAAGAAAATTAGTAATAAATTTTACAAAAAAACACACAAACACAAAATATAACATTTTGTGAAGACAATTAAACACTGCTTTTGTATGTAAATGTAACAATGTAACAAATAAAGAACGAAACATAATTTATCAGTAATACATTTTGCAAAAAACATGTTTGAAAAAATTAGAAGCTACTTTTAATAAAATATTTTTAATATTTAATTACATAAGGTGTTCAAAATTACCTCCTAACACATTTATGCACGCCTAAAAACGATCATTGAATGAGCTACTTTCTCTACGAAGCAATTGTAAATTAACACATCAAAATACACTTTGTATTCTATTTTTCATCTCATCCCTTGTAGTTGGAGGTATTTTATAAACTTCATTATTAACGTAACCCCAAAAAAATCAGTCCAGTTTATTCAATTCTGGTGATTTGGGTGGCCACGCTACTGGTTCATTGAAAAATGAAAATATCTCGAAAACTAATAAATTTAGACATAGGGAATGTTATCTAAAAATTAAAGTACGGTAATGGTACTTTTCAATAGTGATATAAAGTACAGGGTGTTCCATTTAAAATTACTGAGAAAATAATGTACTTACGTTTTGACTCACCCTGTATTTGATATAAAGAAAATTAGCAATACCAATCATTCTTGAAAATTTTGACAATACGTAAAAAATATGGCATTAACAAACCATTGCTGTTTTGCTTATTTTTATTTATACAGGGAGTTGAACTTGTTATGATTTTCATATAAAATTGGTCATAACTTTGTAAATTCCCTGTATAACATAACAAACCTTTATATTTTTGTGATGGAGAAGTTAACAGGATTTTGAATTTAAAATAAAATATAGGGAGTTCCATTTTAAAAAAACATAAATTTGGTCTGCCACTGTGTTATCGAACACCCCTGTAACATTCTAACTAATTTTGTAATGTGAAGCTCAAAGTTGGCTACAATTTTTGTTATTACTTTTTATTGCCATCTATTACTACCGCGGATCTATTGAGCTTTACCCCACTAATCAATCACCCTGTATATTGATAATGAGGCATGTTCACGATGGAAAATATCTACCAGAACAATGCAATAAAGGTAAAAGTAGAAGATGAACTAGCTGCCCAATTGAAGCTGGCAATGGAATAATACAGGGGGATTCCGTAAGTCCTATATTGTTCAACCTGATCATGGATGAAATAATAAAAAAAAGTAAGAACTAACAAAAGATACCCAATGGGAGAAAAATAATTCAAAATAATCTGCTATGCAATACTAATTTCTAACGAAGAAGATGATTTACAACGTATGCTACACCAATTTAATATAACCGCCAGGAAATTTAACATGTTAATTGCTCTAAAAAAGACAAAATGCATGGTTATAACAGCAAAAACATATGAATTAGAGTTGGAGGGTCAGATAATAGAACAAGTGATGGAGTTTAAATATCTAGGCATCACACTATCTAGTTTACGGAAAGCTCGAAACAGCAGTGGAAGATCAAATGAATAGAGCAAACAGAGCCGCAGCACACCGTAGATTGCCGAGTGATAGAGAAATAAAAATATAGGAAACGAAATGAAAGAAACATTCATCAGACCAATAATGACATATACGGCGGAAACACGAACTAACACAGAGGACAAAAAATGCTAGAAACAGTAGAGATGACAACCCTTCGAAAAATCCATGGTACGACACTATGTGATAGAGCTAGATGTACAGATATATGACGGAGATGCAAGGTGGACAACATTAATAACTGGGTTATTAAGAAACGTAAGTGGACAATGGAATGTCCACATAAGACGAATGTCAATAGATAGAGTAGTAAGAACGGCGTGAGAGGTTCCCCAATAGGAAGATGACCAATGGGAAAACCACGAAAACGATGAAACGAGAACTTACTGGAGGCACATTGAAAAAACAGACAGAGTCATGTCTTTACAAAAAGTAGATGATTTACATTGGCTAAAAGTTATACTTTTATATGGCATTGGGAAAGAGCACTTTACATCAACAATCGCCTGAGAGGTGACATTTTTATGCCACCTCTAACGTTGTTAGTTTTTACAGTCAGCCAATTAATATTCTTACCACTACACTACCAAATCGTTAATTTTTTTTTAAGAATTTATATTTGTGATATGATTTTTCAACTAAGTGTAAGTTATTCTCCTATATTAAAACTTACCTGAGTGTAAGACACGATCTTGGCAGCATACAATGCTTGTTCAAGATCATCGAGGAATTTGGCGACATTTCCGGAGAATTTAGCATTAGGTCCTTGAAGTTTGGTACTGGCGTGTTGTCTCTCGGTCTTGAGAGCTGAAAGGCAACGGCTGAAGACTGATTCACCGATTAGAGTAACTGGAACTCCATAGTTAAGGGCGGATATAGCTGTCCATTTTCCTGTTCCTTTTTGACCAGCTGTATCACGGATTTTGGGAAGAAGGTATTGGCCTAAAAATAATATTAATTAAATAATTATTAAGATGAGAAAGTGCATAGATTGCATGCATATTTCGTTAGATCTTATTAGACTGTGTTAGAATATATTTCCAACTGCAAAGAAACTATAGGTACATGATATTTATTTATTTATTTTATTTTATTTATTTATTTAACGGGACGAACCCTTTTTCCTTACCAAAAATTACAATATATACATATAATTAACAAATAAACTGTAGTCATACATTACATATTTCAAAAGTAGGTATTAATAACATCAATGTCTCAATTTCTTTAAAGTATTATTGAATGCGGATACAGATGGATTAAACAAATCAACACTATCTTGCAAATGATTGGCAGTTTTCATCATCCTTGTAATTGTCTCATTTTTGCCATAATTAGTGTGATGAAACTTTATTCTAAATAGGTCAGAAGAACGTGTTCTCCTAGAATTTACATTAAAAACAATTAATTCTAGCAGTTCCGGACAATCAACAAAACCATTAAGAATTTTATGCAAAAAACGCAATTCACACTCAGATTCTCTATTTTCCAAGGTCTTCATATTAAGTTGACAAAGAATATAATTATAATCACAGTTAGTTCTATTAAAACCCATTTTATACCTGCAAATTCTTAGGAATTTATTCTGAACTCGTTCTAACTGATCAATGTACATATTATAATGAGGATACCAAATAATATTACAATATTCCAAAATGGACCGAACTAGAGAACAATACAAAATTTTAAAAGTAAATATTGAAAATTCCTGCGAGTTCCTCTGAACAAAGCCGAGCATCCTATAAGCCCGCGACGTAATATCATTAATATGCCTATCAAACATTAGTCTCTGATCAAATGTAATTCCGAGGTCTCTAATTTGATTAACTTCCGTAACTGATACGCCCTTAAGTATGTATGTTCTATCTAACTGATGTTTAGTATTTCTAGAAAATGTAATTTTGTAGCACTTTTTAAGATTCAAATACAAGGCATTGATGTCACACCAACGAGAAAAATTATTTATGTCAGACTGAAGAGCATCCATATCCGAGGTATTTTTAATCGCTTTAAAGATTTTTATGTCATCAGCAAACAACAGAAATTCACTATTATTAATTACTGATGATATATCATTCACAAAAAGATTAAATAGAAGTGGGCCTAAGTGAGAACCTTGAGGAACACCCGAGGTAACACTAATGGCTTCAGAAACAAAATCACCATATTTCACTATTTGTGAACGATCTGTTAAATAACTCCTGATTCAACCCAATAAATCATCTCCAATTCCATATCCACGAAGTTTAGCAATTAATATTTCATGATTCACCCTGTCAAATGCTTTGGCAAAATCAGCATATATGGAGTCAACTTGGTTACCCGATTCCAAAGAATCAACGATGAAGTTTGAATACAAAATAAGATTTGTACAAGTTTGTACACATTTGTATTGTAAATATATTGTTTAATCGTATATGAAAAATCACTTCGTTAAAGCTTAAGTCTCAAAAATCTCAAGAGATACACTAACCCACTAACTTCTTAGTACTTACTATGCAAACATTAATACAGAATTGTTTGTATCAAAGAATCACATCTGTTTCATCTATTATGAGAAAGCATTTGATAATGTAAAACACGAACTTGTAACGTGGTCGTTGCGTTTGTTGCCCCCAGGTAACAAAATCAGTCGAAGACAAAAGTTCACTTCTTAAGACATTTTTATTTGGAATCAAAACATACAAAAGGATAAGATAATTAGCCTTAATTACTCGTTAATTTCGTTAATAAAATATATTTATAATCTACACAACGAGCTTTCGGTTCGGGTCGATGTGACGATATTTTGTACATGAATGAATGATATTGACGATCGCGTGGATTAGGAATTACTTTTATTAATATGAAATGGACGTATAAGGAGAGGAAATCTCGCTCAGCTCGCCAGGGGAAAAGACATGTTGGGAAATACGACCACCGCTCGTATAAGGATAGGTAAAAGGGAAAACCCTCGGATTCGTTCAGCGCACCAAAACGACGGCGGAAATGGTCGGGATAACTCATATCTTATACCTCGTTGTTGTTTATTATTCTTCGATCAACGCTCCAAGAATAATATTCAACTAGGCTTCTCGTTCGGACTTTTATATCGTCCGAGGCGGTACAAAAACACGTTTTACTTAATTCATTGGCGTACTCTAGACGATAAAATTATATTATCGTCACAAACTAATGATAAAATACCTACAAGAGTTAGGATAGGATTCCAAAGATATAAGAATTATTGCCAATCTGTATTGGAGCCAGACAGTAACATTTCAACTTCAACATTTCAACGAAACAAAAGACTTCTCTATTAAAAAAGAGTAAGGATGTATACTTTCTCCAATGTTGTTTAACTTATACATAGAGAAAGACTTCTTAGAAGCAGTGGCAGACTCTAATAAGGGTATTAAAGTAAACGACATATTTGTTAACAACATCAGGTTTTCCGATGACACAGCGGCAGATAACATCGAATATTTTCAATGCCTTTTAAATTATCTAACTCTTGCAAGTGAAGCTCTGGGTTTGAAAATAAATATCAAGAAGACAGAAACAATGATTATAGGTAGAAAAAATTACCCAAACGCACAGATATATGTTCATCATGATCATCCTCCTCCTCCTCCACCAGCCCTTTGCGTCCACTGCTGGACATAGGCATTCCTCATTGTTGTCCATTGTGCTCTATTTTGAGCACTTTGCATCCAATTTCTTGACATTTTCTCGAGATCGTCAGTCCACCGAGTAGGTGGTCTTCCTCTACTTCTTTTGTCTAATCTCGGCCTCCACTTAAGTAATCTCCTCGTCCACCTCCCATCACTGATTCGGCCGACGTGTCTGACCCAGTTCCATTTCAGGGTGGCAATTCGGGAAATTACATCAGTAACTCCTGTTCTTCGTCTTAAGTCTTCATTTCTAACTCGGTCACGAAGCGATATACTCAGCATTGACCTTTCTATTTTTCTCTGAGCTATTTTAGAAGTTGTAGCTGTCAATGTCAAAGTTTCGACATCGTAAGTCATCACAGGCAACACATATTGGTCAAATGTTTTACGTTTTAAAGAAATTGGTATATCGCTTTTAAAGATGTCTTTGAGTTTTCCATAGGCTGCTCATGCTAGGTTTATTCCTTCTTCGTAGTTCGCATGTATGGTTGTCTCTTGTGATCTTTATTTCAGTGTCCAAGGTATATGTATTTTTCCACTAGCTCTACTTTGTTGTCTCCAATATTGATATTTCCGCTAGGTACTAGGTTTGTCATGAATTTTGTTTTGGAGATGTTTATTTTAAGACCTACACTGGTACACACTAACTGAAGTTCATGTAGCATTGTACATATCTCCTTCAGGTTGTCAGAGAATAAAACTATGTCGTCTGCGAATTTCAAGATATATGTTACTGGGGAAGAAATCGAACAAGTCAGGCAGTTTAAATACTAGTGTTGTCTGTTGAACAGAAGTTGGGACCATGAGAGTGATATAAAAAGCAGAGTAAAGAACAAGCCAGATTTGCTTCTTTGACATTTCTTAAATTTTTGACTGATTTCAAACAAAATAAGAAATGACGAGATGCGGAAAAGAATGAATATTGAGAAAACAAATATTGCACCATTCAAGCCAACAGTTTGAGATGGTACGGACATGTAAGCTGTATGAATGGAGACATGTGGCCAAAGAAAATTATGGAGTGGAAAATACATGGCAGGAGGGCATCAGACAAGCCGTGATTGAAAGGCATCTACAGTCGGAAAAAGGAAAGAATACCCATGAACGATCACATCAATCACTTATTTTGTATTTGCTATCTTTTTCTATAACAAATGTTTGTTATTTGTCTTTTTCTATAAATAACAAACATTTGTTATAGAAAAAGATAGCAAATACAAAATAAGTGATTGATGTGATCGTTCATGGGTATTCTTTCATTTTTCCGACTGTACCTGACTATATGCTGTTTAAACAGTTTTAAATGTTGTGACGCACATGAAAGTTTAAATCGAATTTATATTATTTTTACCTTAGTGATCAAAGTATTTGTTAGCAACACGTGAATCGATCAAAAGCAAAAATGTAGGAAACTCCCTAATTAATTATCTAAAGGATAGTATAATTTTGCTTTAATGGCAGTTTAATATACATTCAAAATAAGTGTTTGTCATCTTTCTAATATTTCTATCTCATTGTTTGAAATAATACTCTACAAGTACCATTGAAATTATTCAGTAAAAATTTTAATTAAAAATCTCGATTACCTTCATAAAGATAAATATTTTTTTAGTGTATGTCCTCTTAAGAACAATTACTTTAATCTAATCAAATGTAAAAATTTCCTATTATCTAAATTAAAGTGCCATTAAGTAAAATATAATTTTATCTAACTATAAAACAAAGAAAAACTTTTGTTTTCAATACTTCCACAAAATGTATTTTAAGTTAATGTCACCACAGCTGTTTCGGCAGAGTGCCTTTCTCAAGTTATGTATTTTACTATGTATCTGAACTTTAAAGTCTCTAACTGAATAGTTTAAGGAATGGTATTTTTTTAATTTATTAATTTCCATAGATTCTAATAAAGATGAAGGCCTTTATTTGAATATGAAGAATTTGAAACTGTCCATTAAAAGAATGATTATCATGTAGACCTAGAAGGTAAAGTGCGTACGTAGAATATGTCTTTCTATTATTGAAAGCCATTTTGTGTTCTCCTATACGTTTGTCAAAAGTTGTGCCAGCTTGACCAATGTAAGTTTTTGGACAGTCATCACATGTCAGTTTGTACACACACCACTCTGTAATTGCTTTTTCTTTTAGCTCTTATTGTGCTTAATGTATTTGCTTAAGTCGCTTAAAAGAAAGGAATAACACGAGCTTTCAGAACAAACAACAATTTAAGCAAATACATTAAGAACAATAGAAGCCAAAGAACAATAATTACAGAGTATTGTATACAAACTGACTGTCCAAACTGGTGACTGTCCAAAAACTTACAGAACCTTTGACAAACTTATACGCTCTGAGCTTCGCTGGTGTCGCTCTTAGCGGTTACTAATTCAACTTTCACCGGTAATTTTTAAATTTATTATTTAATTGTTATCACTTAATATTTACAACGCTAAAAAGTAATAAATTGTAATAAATTTTTTTAAGATTTTGCTAATCATTTTGACGTTCTATTGATGAAATATTAATTTCTTACTTCGGATACTTTCACAATTATCGTGTAGATGGCGCCAAGACAGGCGCGTAGATAGGTTTTTTTTCTAGGGGGGGTACTTAGTATCTTTTTACAACTTTTTACACTTTTAAAACATTTTAAAACTTAAAAGACAATGTAATAAAAATTGGTTTTTAAGCGAATAAGATTGAATTTTTTTTGATGAGGGAAGTGTATCATTAATTTCTCCTACATCTTTTAGTATTTTATTGCTTCTATTAGAATGCTTCTTAGGAGGGGTACTGTCCCCCAGTACCCCCCCCTTATCTACGCTGGTGCGCCAAGATTAATGGATTAATTTATAATTACATATTACAGAACATTAAAAAAACGTAAATTCAGTATTTAAAACGTAAGTATATTTAAGATAAAAATATATGCAACAGCTTTGATCAACTAATATTTTTTATAATTAATGTTTTTAATTTTAATTTTAAATTAATCACTTTGACATTTACCTATGTCAAAGGGTACAGATAGGCAAAATGCCCTCACTCTCAGAATTCAATCTTTTTAATTTTTTTACGTTCTGTGCCATTAAAAAATGAGATAACGCGGATTTTTAGCTCGCCACCCCCTTACTCCTCCCCCCACAGCCTAAAACGTAGATTTTTAGATTTAATTTTCTTTAGTTGGGTTGCAATTGATATAAAAATTTCAAAAAATTCACACGTGTAACTGAGGCTTTTACAAAACATGTCCATTTTTTATGGACCCTTAGGTCGAGTGTACATAACCTCAAATTTTTTTTTAACTTTTTTAAAACCTATAACTTTTTTTGGAGGGGGCTGCAGGTCCAATTTTTTTTGCATTTTGTGTATTTTATCAAAAGCTATCTCCCTTGAAAAATCCGGAAAACTGTTTTTTTAGGGGGTTTTTAGGGATTTTCTCCATTTTATAGACTGCAACATAGATCAACTCAAGGTTCTGTTAATAGATTATGTATAATTTGAAATAAATGAGTATTTTAGGATTATCAAAAATTGGGCAAAATACCTTTAAACCCCCCAAAAACCATGTTTTTTTAAGTTATGTAAGGGTTTTTGCGGGCTTAATGATATTTTTTGAGGTCGAAAAAGCCTGAATATATTTTTTATTTTCGAAACGTTAATAAAATCATTTTTTAGTTAAATTGTGGCTTATGTCGCATTTATAATAGTTAGTACCTAAGTATTAAATTATAAATTACAAAAAATTCACACGCAGAGCTGAGGCTGTTACAGAACGTCTATTTTTATGGACCCGAAGGTCGAGTGTACATATTATAACCTCATTTTTTTTTTGTTTTTTAATAGGTACGTATAACTTTTTTTGGCGATGGCTGCTAATTTTTTTTTGTCTTTTGTGTATTTTACAAACCATCTACGTTTGGCTCCTAATGCAAATAGTCCACGCTGTATGCTTGTCCCGTTAGGTAAATTATTCCGATTAATTTTTTTGCACAAACTTACTCAAAAACAGGTCCTTATAACAAATCCACAAGGTGCCAGGCAGTACCGCGATCGGAAAATTGTTTAAACATTTTTTTAAACGAATTCAAAAAATCAATTTTTTCACTTCTGACAAATTTGTTTTAGATTCTCTGGATCAAGCTGAGCAAAAAAGGTATCTTGTGATTTTTCTATAAAATTGACTGTTGTCGAGTTACATGCAATTTCGAATTTAAAAAACGCGAAAATGGCCATTTTCAAGGCTTAATAACTCGATTAAAAATTATTATTATAAAAGTCATAAAGTGACCAACTCAAAGTTTAAAGCCCCCCTGCAATAGCCTAAACAAATTTTTGTCATTATTTTATTGCTAACTATTATTTTTAATAATTAAAAATGAGCGCTAAGCATGTATTGAAGCGGCCGTCCGCGAGAGAGAGAGATGTACAATATTCATTGGACGTTTTAAAAAAATATCGATTGGAAGTCAAAAATACGTTTTAAAAAAATAAAAAAGGAATTTTGAGGTTATATGTATTGTACACTCGACCTACACGGGTCTATAAAAAATAGATATGTTTTGTAGACGCCTCATAAAAATTTTAAATTAATTGCAACTTTAAACAAAAAAAAAAAAATAGAAAAATTGACGTTTTTGTGGGGGCAGGGGGGGTGGTGTGTTAAAAATGCGATTAGTCTTATTTTTTATTCACATATAACGTAAAAAAAATGAAAAAGATAATATTCAGGCTGTATCGATCTCAAAAAATAATATCATTAAGCCCGCAAAAACCCTTACATAACTTAAAAAAACATGGTTTTTGGGGGGTTTAAGGTATTTTGCCCAATTTTTGATAATCCTAAAATACTCATTTATTTCAAATTATACATAATCTATTAACAAAACCTTGAGTTGATCTATGTTGCAGTCTATAAAATGGAGAAAATCCCTAAAAACCCCCTAAAAAAAAACAGTTTTCCGGATTTTTCAAGATGGCGCACCTGACGGAAAAATCTGAAAAAATCAGAGATATAGCTTTTGATAAAATACACAAAATGCAAAAAAATTGGACCTGCAGCCGCCTCCAAAAAAAAGTTATAGGCTTTAAAAAAGTTTAAAAAAATTTGAGGTTATGTACACTCGACCTAAGGGTCCATAAAAAATGGACATGTTTTGTAAAAGCCTCAGCTACACGTGTCAATTTTTTGAAATTTTTAAATCAATTGCAACCCAACTAAAAAAAAATAAATCTAAAAATCTACGTTTTTGGCTGTGGGGGGAGGGGTAAGGGGGGTGGCGAGCTAAAAATCCGCGTTATCTCATTTTTTAATTGCACAGAACGAAAAAAATTTAAAAAATTGAATTCTGAGAGTGAGGGCATTTTGCCTATCTTAACGGGGGGTACCCTTTCCGGTAAACGTTTACAGACTTGCCACTACTGGCGCTCGCGAATTTATAAATATCCCCTCTACGTACAAGCTCACAGCGTATAGCAGAATACAAAAAACTTTCAATAATAGAAAAACAGATTCTACATACGCACTTCACCTTCTTGTTCATAATCACTCTTTATAATGAACAGGTTCAACAGTGGCGGCTAGTCAGGGTCGGCAGGGTTGGCAGTGCCGACCAACACATTTATGGACACATTATAGATTTTTTAAATATTTAATTTAATCAGAGTTGATGATATTAGTTTCTGTGAAATAAAAAAAATATCTTGAAGATAATACAGACTAAATTTTATTCATTTTTTTTAAGAATTCGATCGATCCGATACGTTAAGTGATCCCTGTGCGCTGTACTTAAGAGACTTTTCAAATTAATGATCCATGCACCCGATTGTGATTGTGTGAATTATTATAAGGCCCGCTTCGGCAAGCCGTCTCCAGATTGACGATTTGCTTTTAATAAGAAGCTATAGAATATTAGTCGATAGGCAACCAATTATACATTCCCCGTATTTATTTGAATGGCAAGTACCGGCAGATACCAATCTGCCGATCGGTGATCTGCCACGACAGCAAGGCACCTAGCCACGTACCTAGCCACGTACCTTGCTAGCGCGCCCGGGATAAAATTATGAAATAGGTAAGTAGTTTTACGTCGTTTAATTGATATTGTAATTTTTAATTACCATTTAGGGGACAGGATGGATCGGAGCATTCGTCAAATCAAGTTAATTATAGAGAACAAATAAAATTGTTTAACAAATACGATCTGGAATTTTCTAATTTACTTTCTGACTCGAAAACATTTAGCGGCGTACCTAAAACAGCACAGAATGAAAGAATCAATTTTAGTAGTTACATTTTGATCCTATTCGGTAGAAGTAAACGAAACTACTGATAGAGGTAGCATGTCATTCACAAGTATCAATTGTTCTTCGATACGCGTTACGTCTAATATTTATGAGAGGTTTTTAGCTTTTCAGACGTGAGTAGAAGCCATAAGACAGAATATATTTTTGGTGTTTTAAAGGGCAGATTAAAATTTTTTAATGTCAACAATAAATTGGTAAGGCAAATGTATGACGGCGCTGCCTTGATGTCCGGTGAATTGCATGGTCTCAAGGCAAAAGTTAAAACTATTGCACCAGGCAAAACTATTATTTACTCACTGTTATAAGTTATTGACCTCTTTAACGATTCAAAATTTAAAAGTTACGCTAAAGAATTTTCAAAATATCTTATGAGACAAGTTCATTAAAAATTATCCATCATTTTTTAATCAAATAAAATAAGAAAATGGATTAACAGTTTTATATGCTGATCCAAATATTTTCGGAAGGTGGGATAAGTTACAAAACATGTATAATTTTATATACTGCAATTCGTTAGGTACAACAAACTGTTCCCGAAATTAACAAATTATTGTGCTCAAATGTGGGCAAAATCTTCCTCAAATGAACTGGATTTCTCTCGTCTCAAAAGAGTCAAAAGGTATTGTCGAAACACCATGAAACAAGAGAGAATGTCAAACTTGTCTCAAATGTCAATAGAAAAAACTTTTAAAATCTCTCCAAAACAATAATAAATTTTACAATGAGGTTATAACCCATCTTGCAACTTCGAAACAACATACTAGAGTTAATTTATAAACAGGTTTAGGTTCTAAATTTATAGGAAAAAACAAAAAAAATACAAAAAAATAAAAAAAAAGAACAAAAACCAAAAATCTCTATACCTATCTGAGGAGACAAAACCTTGCCGACCCTGTCCCTAAAGCCACGAGCCGCCACTGAGGTTCAAATTATTCATATTCAAAATAAAGACTTTAAGCTATCTTCATTAGAACCTATGGAAATTAATAAATTAAAAAATACAGATATAATTCTGAAAGTAGAACTTGAGAAAAACATCTACTCATTCCTCAACCTATGCAGTTAGAGACTTTTAAAGTATATAATTACCTACATAGTAAAATACATCACTTGCGAAAGGCACTCTGTCGAAACAGCTGTAGTGACATTAACTTTTCACTGTAGTGACACTTATAGAATTTATCATTACATTAAATGACTTACCATCGCTATCCTTATACCTCAAAATATCTCTGGTAATTTCAATAAGAAAACTGTCCAAAGCTCCTTTGTTCCATTTGTCGAAAGTGTTGCCCATCTGTTCTTGATTGACTCCTATGGCGCTCATTAAATGGTATACTTCACCAATAAGTTGCATATCTCCGTATTCAATACCGTTGTGTACCATTTTGACGAAATGACCAGCACCATCATTACCGACCCAGTCACAACATGGTTGGCCATCAACCTTGGCAGAGATACCTTGGAAGATATCTTTTATGTAGGGCCATGCTTCTTTGTTACCGCCAGGCATCAAACTTGGACCGTAACGGGCACCTTCTTCACCACCTAAGAAAATACATTGATTACAGTTTTGATTCATAAAGCAATACCAACTTTTTAATGTTAACTTACGTTTATGTCTAATATTAAAAAGAAAAAATGTCTGTTTATGGGTTCTCGTCAATTTCAATCATTCAGCCGTATTCTGTAACTTTTAACAAATCGAATAGAAATGACCAAAACGAATCGTAATTACCTGAAATCGGAATGTTTGATATCTATCGCATCATTTTCATGTTTGAATTGGCATTCTGTAACTCACATCGTAATCAGGCTAAATCGAAATCGGCAATTTCTATTTCACGCGGTCAGGGGGAGTGGCAACGCCGCATTGTCAAGCGAAATTAGTGTTCTGTGATCTGTTTATTACTGGTTCTAAATTTGAAATACGACACCGTTGCCATATCTTCAATTTTTCATACTATCACATTACATACAGTTGCATTTAAAAAATAGTTTTCAAATATGTAACAAAAAAGAAAAGTTTTGCAAAGTAAACAATAAAATATTAGTGTAAATATTGGACACAAAAGCTTAAAAGATGATAAATGGTTTTAAATCAAAGTTAATTAAAATTGTTGTAAGAAAGAAGATAAACTGATAAATAAAAAAGATAAATGAAGATAAAATGTATGATGTAAGATATTACTAATAATATACAATCTTAAGATTTGATTCCAGCTAAAATAACTGATAATAAACTTTTCCCAAAAATGGCGTCTTCTATAATTATTTTGTTTTCTATAAGCGTTGATTGATAAAAAAAAAATACAAGAAGTAAATTGTTATAATATATTTATCAATCAACGCTATTCGTCTATCTTTATATTTTAAACGTTCTTGTACAATCTATTCTTGTACATTATGCTACTGATTGAAATTGTACAAGAAAAAAAGTTTGGCAACACAGCGTCTGGCCAACATTCAGTATTCAGCATTCAGATCAATTCAGACGCCAGAGAAAATGAGGTTAGGTTCAATGCATACTCGTACAACATGACTAAATTAAATATACAATTCCCTAAGTAAATAACACCACAGACTAAAAAATTAAGCAGATAAAAAAGGTAAAAATACTATAAATAAGTAGTAATAAACTTTTTTTAGTAGATATAAAATATAAACGTCAAAACAAAATACAATGCGCTTGCGTCAAGCACAATTCCGATATCGAAATCTAGTTTCGACAGGGTAAATGTTGTCGAAGTCATTTCTATTCACTATTCCGATTGTAGAGATTCCGAGGGAGTTATGGAATACCGCTTTTGCCTATTTCTATTCGACTTGGCAACTTCAGTTCGATTTTCCTTACTTCTATCATCGAAATGAGTTACAGAATAGGCATGAATATCTATACTGCTGTTCACTACCATAAATTTAATCCGGAAATTTACTCGAAGATCAAGCAGCAACAGGGTCTTCGAGTAAATTGTCTTAAAGGATACTATGGTGACAGAAGATACTAGGCCTTACTTTCGATAGATGGCTCAACTGGAAACAACACAGCAAACACATTCGCACCATATCCAATGGCATAACTAGACTAAACACTTTAAAAGCTGTCTCAAACCATCAATTAATTAGTAACTAAGGAAGATATTTTAGTAGCTAAGGAAGAAGATAGAAATGTCAAAGGTTTGTATGGTTATTACCGTGAGATTAATAAAAATGCGTGGGAACAATAATTGAGAAGACATATCAACTATTTATGAAATTATAGCACGGCTGGCAACCAAATAAAGTTACTACTTCAGCTATCAGAAGTCTTCTTATTCTTAAACCAGACAAGACTCCTAGACTCTGGCACTTGGTTGTAAGGCATTTGTACCATACCTTATTTTTTTTTCATAAACTCAAGTCCTGTGGCCATAGCCTCAACAAAGGCCAACAGTTTATTGGTAGTTTTAGGATCAAAACTCAGTTAATCAGTGAATTCCTCTCTCACATTACTTAGCAGTTAGCACACTGCAATGGCATGGGCAGTGTATGGCAGTTCTTTCTTCCATTTCCCACTTTCTGCACCAAGGATCATTCAGCTTACCTAGTTTGAATAAGTGGTTTCTTAAACGACAATATCCAGTCACCATTTCAGTAAATGTTTTGATTTCTCATTTATTGAGGTTCATCAAATTTTTAGATTTTTGATCAATATTCCTGAGTAGCTCTCCATTTCTTTTGACGATTCCTTATCAGCCACTTCTGAATCTCTTTTTTTTTTTTGTATTGTCTTTATTGATGTCACTGGAAGGTTCTGGTCCTACAAAGGTTTTTCTCGAACCTTGTTTTTCCAAAAGATCTGCTAGTTCATTCCCATGCACCCCTTTGTGACCCGGCACCCATTTTTGTCATGATGTTGAGGAGATCTTTGCAGTTCCTCGCCAGTTTTGATTTGGTGAGTGGGTTTTTTAATGCCAGAATAGCTGCTTAGTTATTTGTGCAAATGTTGATTATCTTTGCTTTGGGGTCTCCATGGCTTCATCAATGCAGGCCAAAAAAGCAAAAATTTCAGCTTAGTTGTATATTGACTTAGGCTGTAAGAATTATTATAATTAAAAAAGAAAATATTCGTTTCGTTTTGATTAAATTCTAGTCTCTTGCCTTCCTCTGACACCTGATGTTTCGGAATCTATTCCTTGTCAAAGAGGCTTTGCAAGTAGACTGAATTGGACCATAACGAAATGAAGAAGAAGTGCAAATATTAAAATATTTGGACCGGAGTATGGTTAGACTGTCCTCTAACGGGGAATGATGAAATGAGTGAAAAATAATTTCGACCACGAATCAAGTAATTTGTTAACCGAGGTACAACAGTACCAAGCGGCGCCGCTAGGAGAACACTCCAATATTGCGTCGCAGATTACTTATATGAAACGTGGTCATTTTGTACTCTAAAACCGAGTAAGGTATGACAAAAAAGAAAATAATCGTTTCGTTTTGATTCAATTCGAGTCTCCTGCCATCCTCTGACACCTGATGTTTCGGAATCTATTCCTTGTCAAAGAGGCTTTGCAAGTAGACTGAATTGGACCATAACGAAATGAAGAAGTGCAAATATTAAAATATTTGCCCCGGAGTATGGTTAGACTGTCCTATAACGGGGAACGGGGACGCACTACTGGAGTGTTCTCCTAGCGGCGACGCTTGGTACTGTTGTACCTCGGTTAACAGATTACTTGATTCGTGGTCGAAATTATTTTTCACTCATTTCATTATTATAATTGCATGTTTGCCCAGTTTGACTCTTCATCCAGTAGCATGGGCAGTTTGACTCCTAATCCAGTACCATGGGCAGAGACCATTATAGGACTCTACCAAAGAGCCATGCAAGATAAAGCGAAAAAAGTTATTGGACAAGGATGTACCCGAGAAAGTAAGTTATGATTGAAGGCCAGTGGCTGTTATATTACTTTGTAAGTTTCTACCTCAAGATGAGATTTTCCTTATTCAGTCACAAACGGAACGTTAACGACTATAAAATAACGAAGAAAACATAAAACCTCTCTAGAAAAGATCTCTAGTAAAGATCTGCTTTCCAACTAAAACCTAAAATGCCAGAGACAATTAACTCTGTAAGAGCTGGTGGTTAAAAACAAAAAAGGTATGAACAAAAAAAGTGTTTCTACTATATCTCTTGCTTATACTATACATGTGAATATTTGCTGAGAGAAACCTCCACATAAAAAGTTTATCACGAATCTGTTATAAATAAGAAAAGATTTGGACATAAAGTTTTTCTACTTCAGTAGGTATTTTTTATCTGCGATTATAACTTTGTAAGGTTTTTTTTAATTGGTGAAGTATTTATCTGAATAAATATCACTCTATCTGAAATCGGTAATCAGCTAATTAGTCCTGTCGCCAGGGGGGGTACAACGGCCTCCTTAATTCAGATGGACTTACCCAAGTTTTTTTTATATATTTTGACCCGCAGAATACGAATTTTTTGGGTAACAGTTGATCCGGATGTCGATAAGATTGTTATAGACAAAGAACTTGAGGAATTACATAACAGCGATTTCTCGCAAAACAAAACATCTTTTTGTATTTTTTGGGTCATTTTAAGCAAAAAATATTCCTACAAGTTTTTTCGTAGAATGCATAGTTTTCGAGATAACCGCGGTTGAACTTTCAAAAAATCGAAAAATTGTAAATTTTAAACCCGAATAACTTTTGATTAAAAAATAAAGTAGCAATTCTGCTTACCGCATTTGAAAGTTTAAGTCAAATTATATCGGTTTTGATTATTTGCATTGCTAAAAATTTATTATTTTATTGTTAAACAAAGCTGTAAACTGTAGTAAACACCTAGTATGTGAGTGATGTTTTCTATGATTTCTCATTTAAAATCGAACGAGTAGGTAGAGTAGCTACAAGTGCAAGCGAGGCAATTTCTACGTAGCATGCGTTAAAACGCATGTATTAGGCACGGGAAACCTATGTGTTTATAGATTAGTTTAACAATAAAAAAATTAATTTTTAGCAATGCAAATAATCAAAACCGATATAATTTGACTTAAACTTTCAAATGCGGTAAGCAGAATTGCTACTTTATTTTTTAATCAAAAGTTATTCGGGTTCAAAAATTGCAATTTTTCGATTTTTTGAAAGTTCAACCGCGGTTATCTCGAAAACTATGCATTCTACGAAAAAACTTGTAGGAATATTTTTTGCTTAAAATGACCCAAAAAATACAAAAATATGTTTTGTTTTGCGAGAAATCACTGTTATGTAATTCCTCAAGTTCTTTGTCTATAACAATCTTATCGACATCCGGATCAACTGTTACCCAAAAAATTCGTATTCTACGGGTCAAAATATATAAAAAAAACTTGGGTAAGTCCATCTGAATTAAGGAGGCCGTTGTACCCCCCTGGCGACAGGACTAAATCAGTGAAATCAGCATTAATATAATAAGCTATTGTACTAATGTAATATAGTAAATTTACAGATGGGGTCTTTTCTGTTAGATTGCAGACCTCTCACAGTGGAATTTGAAATCTTTTGTGTATACCCTACATCTAGGCTCATTAATGCCAAGAATTGGACCCGAACCCTTCTGCGGCGTTGCATAGACAGTAACAATAACGGCTACAAGAAAGTGGGTAGCACACAAAGCTATGAAACGGTGGAGGAATTTGACAGGACAAAGACAGCCGAAACAGTTCGTTATAGAAAATTCGCCAAAATTTACGGAAGACCAAACAAATAAAGAGAAAAAAAAAGAGTCAAAGCCATAGTAGGTCTGTTAAAAGGGCACTGTAAGCTCAATATGTAGTTAAAGCTAATGGGATTGGCATATTATGATCTATGCAGATTCTGTCACCTAGAGCAAGAAACAGCAGAGCACATTTTGTGTCAGTGCGACAGCCTGGCAAATCTGCGATTCTTTACATTAGGCGAGGAAAAACCAACGACAAAGAACTACATGGAAGGTTCAGTCTCGAAGCTATTAGACTTTTTAAAAAAGGTCAGGTTAGAGAATGTAATATGGGATTAGAGGACCAGAAAAGACTAGAAAAGCAGAAAAGGTGTATCTATCTATACATCAAAGTTTCGATAGTCTGAAACCTGATAGCACCACTCTATTTGCATTTTCTATATCTTAGTTTTTTCATATCTTGTCAAACATGTCTTATACATGTTTTAAACATCTCTATTATGATGGTATCTGTCTTCTACATTGAATGCTTGAATGAATATAACACAGGCCAACGATAAAAAAACTTGTTTGATAAAATTACCTCTATCTTATGTATGTATTTTAGTATTTTGGTGTGCTGAGTCCGAAAATCATATTAAAAATGCTGTATCACCCACTATTCTTTCACTCAGTTTTTTAGGCAGGAACGGCATTTGGTTTACTGTCATGATATTGGTGGTCTAATGAATGGATTTGTTATTGAGTATAATAAGGATGATTGGAGGCTTTTTATAGACTGTTCAAAAACAAGTTTAAAAGCTATACTCTTGCATAATGCTTCACTTATGCTTCACTTCCTATTGCTCATTCAGTCCATATGAAAGAGACATGAAAATCTTGACACAATTCTACAGAAAACTATTCAGCTAAAACTATACAACTATTCAGCTCAGAATTGGATGATCTGTAGAAATTTAAAAGTTGCTACTTGGTCAACAAAAGGGATTTTTACAAAGTTTCCATGTTTTATTTGTGAATGGGACAGTAGTGCAAGAGAAAACACTGGTCTACAAAACAATGGCCCATAAGAAATGATTTAACACCTTGCGAGAAAAACATTTTGTACAAAACTTTGGTAGATCCAAAAAATATCCTCCATCAAGTTAGGCTTAATGAAACAGTTTGTCAAGGCCCTGTCTGAAGATAGAGAATGTTTCAAGTACTTGAGTGGAAAGTTTCCCCATATATCAGAAGCCAAATTGAAAGGTGTTTTTGTTGGACCAGATATTCGTAAAATGATGTTCAACTCCACCTTTGAAACCAAGATGACACTAAGAAAAAAGAAGCTTTGATTGCATTCAAAAAAGTTGTAACCAAGTTTTTAGGTAATGTGAAAGACCCTAACTACGAGCTTATAGTAGCTAATTTATTAGATAAGTTTAAATATTTGAGATGTCTGAGTCTCAAAATCCACTTTTTGCATAACCATCTTGACTTTTTCCCTGAAAATCTGGGTGATGTCAATGAAGAACAAGGCGAACGATTCCACCGGGATATCAAGGTGGTGGATAAACGATACCAGGGACGTTGGAACAATTGATGGGTAATTACTGTTGGTCACTTCATTGGGAACAACAGAGTGTCTCGCATAGGAGAAAAAGTTACTTGAGAAGTTTTACAGAAAAAAGAGAAAGAAAATACAAAACCATTGACTCCTGAAATGATTGTAAAGACCTATAGTTCTTTACAATCTTACATGATAAGAATTAGATAAAAAGTATTATTCCAATAATGTATCATTTTAATGTATTTCGGTAGTTTGTCTTTTTCAAATTTTTATAATGTAGAATAAACCAGTGTCGTATTGTGGGAAAACTGTGGGTGATACATAACATTCTTTTTTAGCGCCAAAAAATACTTAGGATTCACATTTTGTAAGAAAAGTTTCATAAATCTTTTTTTTGTTGGCTTGTGTAATCATTTCTAAATTACACATTTTTCATAAATTCAAAATATCTACCATAGCAAAAACTGTTCAACAATAGTAAAAATTTCAAGGTTGTTTGTTTTTAGATCCGGTGTTAAATGCATATTTTAAATCTAGCAATTAAAATATTTTTATAGATCAAACTGTATCGTCGCCCCCGTTAGCGAAATTATTCCGATTCGATTTTTTTGCACAAACTTACTCAAAAAGAGGTCCTTATAACAAATCTACAGGGTGCCGGGAAGTGCCGCGGTCGGAAAATTGTTAAAACAATTTTTTAAAACAAATTAAATAATCAATTTTTTCACTTCGTACAAATTTTTTTTAGATTCTTTGGGTCATTATGAGCAAAAACGGTATCTTGTGATTTTTCTCTAAAATTGATTGTTGTCGAATTATACGCAATTTAAAATTTGAAAAACGCGAAAATGGCTATTTTTAAGATTTAATAATGAAAGTCAGAAAGTGACTGAACCAAAGTTTAAAGCCCCCCCCCCCCCTACATGATCCTGAAGAAATTTGTGTCATTAATTTATTACTGAGCTGTTATTTTTAATTAATAACAATAAGCGCTAAGAGCGTATTGAGGGGGCCGTCAATGTGAGTGCGAGTAAGATGCACCATTGGACTGCCAGAATGGTGCATCTCTTCCGCACTCACATTGACGGCCGCCTCAATAAGTTGTTAGCGCTCATTGTTATTAATTAAAAATAACAGCTCAGTAATAAATTAATGACACAAATTTCTTCAGGATCATGTAGGGGGGCTTTAAACTTTGATTCAGTCACTTTCGGACTTTCATAATAATAATTTTTAACCGAATTATTAAATCTTAAAAATAGCCATTTTCGCGTTTTTCAAATTTTAAATCGCGTATAACTCGACAACAATCAATTTTAGAGAAAAATCACAACAGACCTTTTTGCTCATAATGACCCAAAGAATCTAAAAAAAAATTGTACGAAAAGAAAAAATTGATTTTTTGAATTTGTTTAAAAAAAATTGTTAAAACAATTTTCCGACCGCGGCACCTGCCGGCACCCTGTGGATTTGTTATAAGGACCTCTTTTTGAGTAAGTTTGTGCAAAAAAACGAATCGAAATAATTTAACTAACAGGGGCGACGATACAGTCTGGTCTATTACTTGTCCATCATGTACTTTAATAACTTTTTTGTTTCAACTCATATAAAAAAATAGTAATGTAATGTTTGTTATAGATAAACTTTTTTATGCCGTTTAAATAACTTTATATGCAAAGATCAAAGCAATCTATGTATGTATTTTTAATAAACGATCATAAATGGATACATCTCTAATAAATATTTTATACAATGATTATACTTTTTTTATAGTAGAATTAAAACTTATTAATAGGATGAACGTCTCTTTAACCTTGAATTGAACGACGATTATCCAACCACAATTCATAGTTCAGACTTCCGATTGATGAAAGATTGGTGAAAGATTGATGAAATAAAAAAAACTAAATTTGCATGAAGATTTTATGTTTTCTTCGTTATTTTATAGTCATTAACGTTCCGTTTGTGACTGAATAAGGAAAAGCTCATCTTAGTGCAGAAACTTGCAAAGCAATAAAATATAACAACAACTGACCTTCAACTTCAATCATAACTTACTTTCTCGCGTAGGTACATCCTTGTCCAATAACTTTTTTTGCTTTATCTTGCATGGCTTTTTGGTAGAGTCCTAGAATGGTCTCTGCCCAAGGTACTGGATCAGGAGTCAAACTGCCCATGGTACTGGATCAGGAGTCAAACTGGGCAAACATGCAATTATAATAAATCTTCCAGCCTAGGTCTACTAGGTCAATATACAACTGAGCTGAAATTTTTGCTTTTTTGGCCTGCATTGATGAAGTCATGGAGACCCCAAAGCAAAGGTAACCAACATTTGTACAGATAACCAAGCAGCTACTCTGGCATTAAAAAACCCACTCACCAAATCAAAACTGGCAAGGAACTGCATAGATCTCCTCCACAACCTGACAAAAGATAATAAAGTATCTTTACCATGGGAGCCAGGTCATGAAGGGGTGCATGAGAATAAACTAACAGATCTGTTGGAAAAACAAGGCCCGAGAGAAACCTTTGTAGAACCAGGACCAGAACCTTCTTGTGGCATCATTAAAGACGCTACAAAAAAAGAGATTCAGAAGTGACTGATAAGAAATCATGAAAAGAAATTGAGAGCCACTCTACAATATTGATAAAAAATCTAACAATCAACAACAGAATAAGTCTAATAATATTGCACCAATAATTTCCCTTAACACAAATTCCAAAAGAATTGGCTTCAAATTTCAGATTTGCTTATATTAAAAGAAAAAATGCAAACAATATATAAAAAACATACCTGAAACACCAGAACCAACAAAACGGATTCCTTTGGCAGCCAACTCTTTAGTTCTTCTTTCACTGTCTTGGTATTCTGAATTACCTCCATCAATGATAATATCTCCTTTTTCAAGATGTGGCACCAATTGGTTGATAAAACTATCTACAGCATCTCCTGCTTTGACGAGCAACATGACTCTTCTGGGACTTTTCAGCTTTGAGCACAAATCAGCGATTGATTCAGCTCCGAGTATACTCTTTCCTTTAGCTTCATTTGCAAGAAAATGGTGGACTTTTTCTATGGATCTGTTGAATGCTACTACGGTGAATCCGTGATCTGCCATGTTTAGAATAAGGTTCTGGCCCATGACGGCTAGACCAATTAAACCAATATCTCCTTTCCTGTTGAATAAAATAAGAAATATGTTATATTTAGGAAATTAGACCCAGCTGTTTCTGGAGGTGCTACTTAATCCAAGAATTGATCTTCTTGAATTTAGGTGGATACAAAATCAGAACTTAAAGTAAACAACATTTGGTTGAAGAATTCAATTTAGATTCTTCATACTATAGTGCTTAAAGTTTAGCTAATACTGGAAGAACTTTTGAGGATTAATGTTAAAGAAAAAATTTTGCAAACTACTTAACAGATATAAAACGGAAACAGATATTAATAAAAAATGAAATAGATAAAATCTAAGAAAAATTCTGTCACCACCCAGATACAAAAAAAAAACAATGAATGATGCAGGGATTTTAGAATTAATGAAAGAACGAAGTAAACATAAAACAATAGTTATTTATGAAACAGTTCGTGAAGTATGCTTTTTGCGAATGCACGCGATTGCTATACATCGCCTAAGTTGTAGATAGAAGTTGCAGGTAGATAGAATAAAGATAGTGATAATCATATCCCACCTCTGATTGGGATACGAGACAAATATTCATTAGTAGTTTGAGAAGTTAGTTATATAATTTACTAATGCCATTCGATGTGTAGTTAGGAGTGATATGTCTGTCTAAAAAAGTTGCCTGTAATATTTTATAAAGGCATGATTTTTAATTTTATATTTATAGTGGACAGGTTCATCCAGCTAAATCAGATTTGTTACTCTTCAAAAGGTAATCATGAGAAATAATACAAAATTTTACATAGAACATATTACTAACATATATACATATTATTAACTGGAAAAGTCATTTTCTATCAGATTCATTTCTTACTATCTGATTATCCGTAACTGACAAGTTAGCTATGTCTCCTAATCCTAACCTACTGATCAGTTGCCCTTCTATAGGGCTTTTCATTCACAGTCATTTGTTTCGAGCTTCTGTCATGTGTCACATAATATTAATATATCTACGTCATATGTTATTGGTATATAACAATGATACAAACCAGAGAAGTATGATGTAGATACAGGGTGAGTCATGAGGAACTGTACATACTCCTACCTCGTATAGAGGCTCCTATGGGGAATAACAAATGACCATTAAAAAGTGTCTGCTCACATTGTTTAATAATATACAGGACGAGTTTCGCATTTTGACATAAATTTTTATTCGTCATAATTTTTGAACAGTCAGATCGATGTGTCTCTTATTTTGGCCAAGCGTTACACTATTACCACCTAATCAACTGATTTATTCAAACTAGACAAAAAACAGGCCCGGCTTTAAAAAATTAGTTCGTTTGGGTCTTAGAAAAAATTTCACCCTGTTTTTTGAAAACTCTCAAATTTGACTATGAATTAAAAGTCTGGTAAAGTGAACCCTAGATTTAAAAAAATTAAGTCTTATTACAAAAATTAATTTTTTTTAACAAATATTTAATTTATGTTACCATCCAATCAACTGATTTATTCAAACTAGAGAAAAATCAGGCCCGGATTTAACAAATTAGTTCGTTTTGGTCTTAAAAAAAATTTCACCCTGTATACGCTTTTTGAAAACTCTAATATGAATTTTACAAATTAGACAAATAGGCAATTAAAATGGCATATCTATTTTTTCCCCACACGATTACTTAATTTTTTATTAAAAAATCAAATTTGTCAAAATCGGAATTTTAACCTAAAAATGAAAAAAAAAATGAAATCACGGTTTAACTTGCTACAACAAAAGAAGTGTTATGGGGAGTTTTAGATCTAGACATGTTATAGAAGAAAAAATGGTAAAACTTTTAATTTTAAGAAAAACGTTGGTTTTGTAAATTAATTTTTGTAAAAAAAGTTAATTTTTTTAAATCTATGCAAAAACTTTGCCAAACTTTTTATGCATATTCAAATTTGATTTTTTAATAAAAAATTAAGTAATTGTGTGGGAAAAAAAATAAATATGCCATTTTAATTGCCTATTTGTCTTACTTGTAAAATTCATATTAGAGTTTTTAAAAAACGTATACAGGGTGAAATTTTTTCTAAGACCCAAACGAACTAATTTTTTAAATCCGGGCCTGATTTTTTTCTAGTTTGAATAAATCAGTTGATTGGGTGGTAACATAAACTAAATATTTGTTCAAAAAAATTCATTTTTGTAATAAAAGTTAATTTTTTTAAATCTATGGTTACCAAACTTTTAATTATTCATAGTCAAATTTGATTTTTTTATAAAACATTACGTAATCGTGTGGGGACAAAAATAAATATGTCATTTTAATTGCCTATTTGTCTAATTTGTAAAATTCATATTAGAGTTTTCAAAAAGCGTATTGGGATAAACCGTAATCGTACCCCTTCCTAACTGCCAAAGTGTCATGGCCGCCGTCGGGACCTATTGTGCTGACATTTACAATGTTTACATAAAAGTTTGTTTTTTTTCTGCTTATAATGCCGTTTTCTAAAGATATTAGTGAACAAAATCGATTTGCTAACAATATTTAATATATTTTAAATGTGCTAAAATTGGATTCAACAGCAAAAGTCGCATAAATAACATATAAATGACGAATTTGTTTACCTATTACAAATGGGGTTATGTGGTTGTAACTGTTTATTTTGGGAATAAAATGAAAATGATCAATTAAACGACTGGAAAACTGTAAGTATTACAATTAAAACATGTTTATCCTATCACAAGAGTTCACTTCATTTTAAGAAAGCTAATTATTATTATACAATAGACATTTATAAACTGCCATGTACTTTTAAGGTTACTTTTGATCTGTTTTCAAAGCTTATGATTAAATGTTACCTCTTTATTAATTAGATTTGCCAACAAAAGATGCATGATTAAGGCCAAATGCAATTCCTTTGCTAAAGTCATAAAAAAAGTACAAATACAGTTAAAAAAATTATTTTAAAAAGGTCTCTCAAAAGACATGAAAATTATACAACTCAAAAAACTAGAGAATGTAAAGAAAGCCAGGTTATTGGAAATGGAATTCCTGTTTAATTGAAAGCCAGTAAACTATCCAAGACTTTTCAGAATCAAATGTGTCAACTTGTAAAACGATTCTTCTGACATTTTTAGTAAAAACCAGATTATCCTCAAGAAAAATTCTGTTTTAAGTGAAACTCAAAGTCATATATATTAATATAATTTTGTGAATGTGTCATCTTTGAATGAAACAAATTTTTTACCTAAACAAATAAATGTTTGGATCTAATTAAAAACAATGCTGAATCAAGTACAGTAGAAATACAATCCTTTGAACTTCTAAATGTGATTGTTAAAAGTGTCGAGATAGCTACTGCATAGGGATTCGAAAGGGATAGACTTGTTATGAACGCACTTGATCATGTACTTCTTACTGTTATAAAGTTGAAACAAAACTTATTTTATGCTTTCTTATCAGTCACTTTTAATTGTGTATCAACTTTACGTGGTACATCGTGCAAAAATTGCTAAAATGCAAACATTATATTTATTTTCTGTGCTACATTGGATACTATGATTGAATGTCTTCCTCTTTTAGATAGTGAAGTGAAGAACATCTTGAAGTTCCAATGATGTTTCAAGATGAGATAAATCGAAATAATGGTTGTATGTTAGAAGGACAGAGAATACGAAGAAATGTTATTGCTGCATACTTAGTGTAGTGAAATACAAACTTCAAACATTATAATATATTTTTTTATTTCAAACATTTCATATGATTATGAAAGAACATCTTCCTCTTTAAAACAATGAAGAAGTGAAGAACATAATAAAGTTCCAACGAAAATGATTCCAGATGAGGAAAATCGAAATAATGGTTGTATGTTACGTGTATAGAGAATACGAAGAAATGTTATTGCTGCAAACTTAGTGTAGTGAATTAAAAACTTATTGTCAAATACAAATCAATTTATTTCATACTTTTATAATATATAGTGGTACAATTTTATATGTGTTCAAATAAAAATATTAATAAATAAAATACAATAAACACAAATCATGTATATCTTACAATGAATTACAAAATCAAAAATTAATTACAAAAATATCAAAATAAATCTAAAATATTAAAAAGTAACCCATAATTTTTATAGTACCTACATACTTTGGTTGGTACTCTAAAAATTTGGAAATCCATTAAAGTTTGTAGATGGAAATTGCAGGTATCTAAAAAATATATAAAGTAACTCAACAATCTCTTTTCAATTAGGGTTGCAGTTGATAAAGATGAATGACCCTTGCTCGGGAAATCAAATGTATCTAAAAAAAAATTAAGTAACAACTTTCTAACAAAACAATCTTAGCACTAAACGGAAACAAAGATACTGGTAAGTATTAAAACATTTTTTGAAAAATCTTTCTGAAAGTGAAAATAAAGACTACTCTCTATGGGAACAACTAAAACTGGGTATGCTTTACAAAAAAATGTATCCAGAACAAACTTCTTCTCTATAAGGCAATACTACTACAAGTCTGGATGTACAGGATTTAATTCTGGGGAACTGCCAGTAACACATAATATGCAAAGACTACAAAGATTCCAATCCAAAGTCTTTCATGATGTCCGATTTTTTTAGTACCACTACCAAATATCACGCTAAACTTAAAATTCTTACAATGAAGATAGCTAAAGCTTGAGTACACATAGATAGATCCAACCAAATAAATAAAAACAATTAATGTATGTAAAATGTATGTTAGTCTTCTTCCACTTGCAGAAGATATTTTCAGTTGTTTGTGCCACTGTGAACTTAAGATCTCTAATATTAACCGATGATAAATTTATGAAAACTGATTTTAAATATTAAAAACTTTCAGAGATATTTCAATTTTCGAAACATCTTATAAAAGAGTGAAAAATATTCAGAGACACCTTACAGCCATAAACGAGTAAAACTAAAATATTTAATGTTTTTGTATAAATTAATATTAATATTTATGAACTTTTTAAATATATCTTTAAAAATTTTATGATAAATAAAATGTTTTTGAGTAAAGGCAATATTTTTTTTGTATGGTAATAGAAAAGATTAATATTTGAAATCATATACAGCATCACATTTTATAAATTATAATCTTTTTATTATAAAAATAGTAATACCGTGTGTCTACGGATGGGGTGCCCAAGAGGAAAAACTTTTTTATTTTCAATTTTAGCGAAAAATGTCATTCTTGATAAAAACTTTTGCTTGTTCTAAAACCCCATAAAATGAACTAAAATTCAAGTTTTTCAAATCCTGCTTATTTTTATAGCCAATTTTATGTAAATCCCTATAAATTTTTGCACTAAGTTCGAAATTGTAACAATAATAACTTGGGAGAACAACCCTTTCACTTCTCTGGATTACGAAGCCAGACTTTGTCGTTCTCCTTGAATCATCCAATTATTTATTAATTAAATAATTATTAATACAACAATTTTAATAATGAAATTTATCACAAGATAAATTCTTTATTGATAGCTTAACATTGTCAAAAAAATTGACAATTCGCAAATGATTTATCGAAGTTGATAGTTACTAAGCTACATTGTGGCTTGGCAACACTAGATTATTGTTAAGATTTCAAACTTAGTGCAAAAATTTACATAAAATAGGGATTTACATAAAATTGGCTACAAAATTAAGCAGGATTTAAAAAACTTGAATTTTATTTCGTTTTATGGGGTTTTAGAACAAGCAAAACTTTTTATCAATAATGACATTTTTCGCTAAAATTGAAAATAAAAAAGTTTTTCCTCTTGGGCACCCCAACCGTGGACACACTGTATATAATTATAATACTAAAATCACAATAAAGATGCACTAGAAAGAAACAAACACAAGACATGATTAATGTTATGAGGAGCACTCACAAATCATGATTTACAAAGTTTATACATTGTAAATCATGATTCAGGAGTGCTATTTGTATCATTCAACATGTCTTGGGTTGTTTATTTCTGGTGCATCTTTATTGTGAGTTTAGTATAAGAATTACAAGTTTTATGTTAAATCTTCTGAATCAAATTTTTGTTAGGTATCATGTCACTCTTACTAATTTTATCCCATAAACACTTTGAAATAATACATTTTTTAGTTCCATGACTGTTATCAATTGTTGGATATCATATTGGCTACCATATTCGCTATTGTGGCTTTATTGACAGCAGCTCTAACTAATGATGATGGAGTCGATTTTCCATACTATGGTCTTAGATTGTTCAGCTATGATTGTGAGATTCTACCAGAACCACATTTACCTTGGATCTTTCTCTGAATTATCAAATGCAAAAGTTCATATTTTTTAGGGTGTTTCATACCTAAGTATTATTGACCTAAGTATTCCAGCTTGTGTCTCTTTAGTCAAATGGAAATTATTATATGAAACTCTACAAGAACACATTCATATTATAATCAATTAAGTATATTAATTTTAATCACAAATGTTTATTGGTTGAGAGAGTGACTTTTTTACTTATGCTCAATCAAATATTTTTACTATTTTCTGTTAGTTTTTTAATAGTTATTTATGATATAAGTGTTAAAAGTACACATTTAAGGCACGCATGTGAAAGTCTGCAATTCACATGAGTGCCTTAAAAATGTACTTTTTAACACACATATCATACAATATTTTTTCTGCAAACGTAATTACAGAATAATATCTACAAAAACTTTTTTCTACAGCCGTGTTAAAAATTCAATTTTTAGCACTCCATAAGAGCATTAAAAATGCTACTTTAAGGCAGAAGTGCTCTAAAATTTTTATGGCACTGCAATTTGTATTGACCGTATAGACAATTTTGATGTAATGTCACAAAAATATAAAAATGGAATGTCAGTCAAGTTCAAGTAAAAGTTTTTGTAGATATTGTCCTGTAATTACGTTTGTAGAAAAAATATTGTATGATATGCGTGTTAAAAAGTACATTTTTAAGGCACTCATGTGAATTGCAGAACTCGCTATCGCTCATTCTGCAAACTTTCACATGCGTGCCTTAAACGTGTACTTTTAACACTTATATCATAAATAACTATTACTTGAACTGACATTCCATTTTTATATTTTTTTGACATTACATCAAAATTGCCTATACAGTCAATACGAACTGCAGTGCCATAAAATTTTTAAAGCACTAGTGCCTTAAGGTAGCGTTTTTAACGCTTGTATAGAGTGCTGAAAGTTGCATTTTTAACACGGTTGTAGAAAAAATAAATTTTATGTATATTTTATCTAAAAAAGTATTTAAGCACTTAAATATTTTTTCAAAAATAGAATATTTTTATGAACTTCTTTAATTCTTTTTTATTTTAACTTTAATGCAATCTGTTATCATTATAACAATATGACAGATATAAAAAATGACACAGTGGGAACTACACTCAGGGGTGAGAACTCTTTACATATTTATATTAATTTAGTCTACATTACCATATTTCTGACTTTTTTACAAATTAGTAACTACTATCTACTTCCCAGTGGTGTAGAGATCTGTAACTTTTCTTAACCCTCTAGTGCCCTAGTTTGCCTCAAGGCGGACCATAATAAAAATTTCCATGCTTACTATTTAAGTATTTTATAGCTGCAATACCGAAACCAGCCTCTGGACTAGATCAGATAAGCATCCAGCTTTTAAAAGTTTGGGTGATCAGACAGATTTTTACCCTATAATTTTCAGTTTAGCATGATATTTGGTAGTGGTACTAAAAACATCGGACATCATAAAAGACTTCGGATTAGAATCTTAATAGTTTTTGCATATTTGTATTACTGGCAGTTCCCCAGATTTAAATCCTGTACATCCAGACTTGTCGTAGTATTGCCTTATAGAGAAGAAGTTTGTTCTGGATACATTTTTTTGTAAAGCATGCCCAGTTTTAGTTGTTCCCATAGAGAGTAGTCTTTATTTTCACTTTCAGAAAGATTTTTCAAAAAATGTTTTAATACTTACCAGTATCTTTGTTTCCGTTTAGTGCTAAGATTGTTTTGTTAGAAAGCTGTTACTTAATTTTTTTTTAGATACATTTGATTTCCCGAGCAAGGGTCATCTTTATCAACTGCTACCCTAATTAAAAAGAGATTGTTGAGTTACTTTATATTATTATATTTTTTAGATACCTGCAATTTCCATCTACAAACTTTAATGGATCTCCAAATTATTAGAGTACCAACCAAAGTATGTAGGTACTATAAAAATTATATGTAACTTTTTAATATTTTAGATTTATTTTGATATTTTTGTAATTAATTTTTGATTTTGTAATTCATTGTAAGATATACATGATTTGTGTTTATTGTATTTTATTTATTAATATTTTTATTTGAACACATATAAAATTATATCACTATATATTATAAAAGTATGAAATAAATTGATTTGTATTTGACAATAAGTTTTTAATTCACTACACTAAGTTTGCAGCAATAACATTTCTTCGTATTCTCTATACATGTAACATACAACCATTATTTCGATTTTCCTCATCTGGAATCATTTTCGTTGGAACTTTATTATGTTCTTCACTTCTTCATTGTTTTAAAAAGAAAGATGTTCTTTCATAATCATATGAAATGTTTGAAATCAAAAAATATATTATAATGTTTGAAGTTTGTATTTCACTACACTAAATATGCAGCAATAACATTTCTTCATATTCTCTGTCCTTCTAACATACAATTATTTCGATTTACCTCATCTTGAAACATCATTGGAACTTCAAGATGTTCTTCACTTCACTATCTAAAAGAGGAAGACATTCAATCATACTATCCAATGTAACACAGAAAATAAATATAATGTTTGCATTTTTAGCAATTTTTGCACGATGTACCACGTAAAGTTGATACACAATTAAAAGTGACTGATTAAAAAAGCATAAAATAAGTTTTGTTTCAACTTTATAACAGTAAGAAGTACATGATCAAGTGCGTTCATAACAAGTCTATCCCTTTCGAATCCCTATGCAGTAGCTATTTCAACACTTTCAACAATCACATTTAGAAGTTCAAAGGATTGTATTTCTGTAACTGTACTTGATTCAGCATTGTTTTTAATTAGATCCATACATTTAATTGTTTAGGTAAAAAAATTGTTTCATTCAAAGATGACACATTCACAAATATGACTTTGAGTCTCACTTAAACAGAATTTTTCTTGAGGATAATCTGGTTTTTACTAAAAATTTCAGAAGAATCGTTTTTACAAGTTGACACATTTGATTCTGAAAAGTCTTGGATAGTTTACTGGCTTTCAATTAAACAGGAATTCCATTTCCAATAACCTGGCTTTCTTTACATTCTCTAGTTTTTTGAGTTGTTGTATATTTTCATGTCTTTTGAGAGACCTTTTTAAAATAATTTTTTTAACTGTATTGGTACTTTTTTTATGACTTTAGCAAAGGAATTGCATTTGGCCTTAATCATGCATCTTTTGTTGGCAAATCTAATTAATAAAGAGGTAACATTTAATCATAAGCTTTGAAAACAGATCAAAAGTAACCTTAAAAGTACATGGCAGTTTATAAATGTCTATTGTATAATAATAATTAGCTTTCTTAAAATGAAGTGAACTCTTGTGATAGGATAAACATGTTTTAATTGTAATACTTACAGTTTTCCAGTCGTTTAATTGATCATTTTCATTTTATTCCCAAAATAAACAGTTACAACCACATAACCCCATTTGTAATAGGTGAACAAATTCGTTATTTATATGTTATTTATGCGACTTTTGCTGTTGAATCCAATTTTAGCACATTTAAAATATATTAAATATTGTTAGCAAATCGATTTTGTTCACTAATATCTTTAGAAAACGGCATTATAAGCAGAAAAAAACAAACTTTTCTATATGTAAACATTGTAAATGTCAGCACAATAGGTCCCGACGGCGGCCATGACACTTTGGCAGTTAGGAAGGGGTCCGATTACGGTTTATCCCAATACAGGGTGAAATTTTTTCTAAGATCAAAACGAAATTATTTTTTAAATCCGGGCCTGATTTTTTTTTAGTTTGAATAAATCAGTTGATTGGATGGTAACATAAATTAAATATTTGTTAAAAAAAAATTAATTTTGGTAATAAAAGTTAATTTTGTTAAATCCATGGTTCACTTTACCAAACTTTTAATCCATAGTCAAATTTGATTTTTTTATAAAAAATTAAGTAATCGTGTGCGGAAAAAAATGAATATGCCATTTTAATTGCCTATTTGTCTAATTTGTAAAATTCATATTAGAGTTTTCAAAAAGCGTATACAGGGTGAAATTTTTTCTAAGACCCAAACGAGCTAATTTTTTTAAACCCGGACCTGATTTTTGCTAGTTTGAATAAATCAGTTGATTAGGTGCTAATAGTGTAACGATTGACCAAAATAAGAGACACATCGATCTGACCGTTCAAAAATTATGACGAATAGAAATTTCTGTCAAAATGCGAAACTCGCCCTGTATATTATTAAACAATGGGAGCAGACACTTTTTAATGGTCACTTGTTATTCCCCATAGGGGCCTCTATACGAGGTAGGAGTATGTACAGTTCCTCATGACTCACCCTGTATATTTAATATTATGTGACACATGACAGGAGCTCGAAACAAATGACAATCGATTAAAAGCCCTATTGAATTTCTAAACATTTCGAAAACTTGTGCCTGAACAATAGGATATAATAAACTAATGATAGTTTATGATACAACACCTGTCTGTTAGTGTGACTAAGTCCATATTGTGAGCTATGGCTAATTAAAAAAGAATAACTGTTTTGACCAAATATTTTGAAAAAAAAGTCTGTGGTATGAGATTGTTAGGGATGCTAGTGGTATACGCTCTGAGCTTCGCTGGTGTCATAGACAATAGATTAATTTATAATTACACATTACGAAATATTAAAAAAACTTAAATTCAGTATATAAAACGTAAGTATGTTTAAGGTAAAAATATATACCACAGCTTTGACCAACTAATATTTTTCCTATTAATGTTTTTAATTTCAATGTTTTAAATTAATCACTTTGACATTTATGTCAAATTTCCAGACAAAGTTCACTGACTTGTCACTACTGGTGCTCACGAACTTTTAAATACCCCCTCTACGTATGAGCTCACAGCGTATAGATACTATTTCCAGAATATTGATTCCAATCACAAAAGCAAATCAGTTATCAGATGAAAATATTGATGACAATGAAGATAGTTCAAATGTTGAACATGAATATTCAGAAGATAAAAAAATATATGCTTAGTACAAATATACTATTCTAATATGTCTGCCTAAAAATGAATATGACAAAAACAAAAACAATGACAAACACAGATGACCCCAGATGTATACAGCAATGAGATGAAACAAGTCCATGAATATATGAGCCGCTGAAAACCAGAGTGGTCTAAGTCAAGAATTTTATTTTACACGCTCTACTGATATATTATCATTTTTCTATACCTAATATACTATTATATATAGTTGACATATATTACAATAGCTTCGTCTGTGAGTGGGTGGATCATAGGCGTAACCAGGGGGTGGTTTTGGGGGTTATACCCCCCCCTTTTGGATGTACTTTGAGCTCTGTACACTTAACACCATTATTATTCCATACCCCCAGAGACCTTCAAGTAGATGTAACCCCCTCTTTAGGATCATCCTGGTCTGGTTACACCTCTGAGGTGGATGCACTAATATGTTTCTAAAATTTTTAACAAAATAGAACATTGTTAAACTAAATAAAATTCATGATGTAACGTAAAATGAAATTCTTTACTTAGACCACTCTGGTTTTCAACGGCTCATATGGACAGCGCTATGCATAACTCGACCAAGCGCCAAAACATAGTTTTGAGATAAATGGCTTCAAAGTTTTTCGTTTCTTGGTTGCTTAATGGTCACTTAATGGTAAGTGGATTAATGTCGCTTGGTTTAATTTTGTTTTTCTTAGTAACCGTTAATGTGATAATAACAGGGATTTTTTCCAAGATAGTTTTAGCTATGTGTCACCGACACATGACTTTGACAAAGAAAACCGAAGTGCAGAAATAAGACTGGCATAGACAGGATTTGGTAAACTTAGTTCTTAGTTGGATACTTAAGAATAGCAAAATACCTCAATACTTGACGCAGAGCGTCCAAACAGTGCATCCTTCCCATCATGACATATGGATGTCAAACATGGACCCTAATCAAAATCGAGGCCAATATAAATAAACAATAAACTAGCCACAACGGAAAGAGCCATGTCAAGAGCAATGCTAGGTATAGGGTAAGACTGGGTAAGACCAAAAACAAAAGTCGAGGATAATACAACAAAAATTGCCCAACTCACATGGAACTTTGCAGGCCACACTGCTAGACAAAAAGGCCAACCTTGGAATGCTACAATACAATATTTGAGACCTTACGAAGGTAGACGAACAAGATGAAGACCACAGACAAGATGGGTAGATGAGATAAAACTAATAGCCGGAATAAATTGGTAGTATGTTGCTCAGGATAGAGATCAATGGAAAGAGTTGAGAGAGGGCTATGTCCATAAAAGGACGATAGAAAGATAAGAAGAAGATAGTTACTTGCAGTTTACTGTGTTTCTTGATAAGTTAAAGACATTTTAACAAATGTTAATTACCACATTTAGAACGTTGAATGAGGATTTTTTTAAATAATACATTACATTAAAATGACACAAATATATTATAGGGACAATCATCTGTGAGAAGAGATCTTTCCATTTGTGTTAAAAAATATGACTTTTCTGGTTAAGAATCTAGTAAAAAATTAGCAAAAATTCATGGCAATTACTCTGCAATTTTAATGACGGGAGACCGGATGAATGATACTGCAAAAAGTTCTACAAACTACTTAACTTTGTGACAGCAATCCACCTATATTTTTAAAAAACCTGTACATAATAAGGAGTATAAAAGTTAAAGAAAACGAAAGAAATTAAAGTAACTTTCTGAGGATTTACTCAATCGCAAAAAACTTACCCAGCCATGGCGATACGACCTGTTGATCCCAATCTGATATTTTGAAGGTTAGGTGTAGTGTATGACGACGATGTTATCGTCACCTTTTGCCGTCTTTCGAGTAACTGATTTTATTAATTTAAAACTCGGTTTATCGTATCTTGCCCCTCTTTGCTACATCAAATATTATGGAAAGTCACATTGAATATCTGAAGGTCAAAAAAAGTAAAAACTTAATCAGTTCATCTATCTAAATCATGAAGTTTTGTGGCTACACCTTATCGCTCATTGTGGTAATAATAGGTGCATATTATGTCGACGTACAGAAACTATTTAGGAATGATTATGGTATTCCTATATAATTTAAACAAGTGTACACGGTATTCGGTATTTAACTATTTGTTTCAATATAAAATATGTACAACTTAGAAATAACCTACACTTTCTCAGAGATATTCAAAAAATATACCTATTTTGTAACATGTTCTGTTTCTTAAGAGTTTAAAATTATAAAAATATAATTATCTATCAATATTAAAATAGACATCTTAGTTTAGAATGGTTAATGGTTTAGAAATAACAAATAACCTAAACTTTTTCGGAAATATTCAAAAAGTATGTCTGTAACATTTTTGAAGTTTGAATTTAAAAAGAGAAAATATAAATTATAAACTTAAAGTTATGCAACATGAACTACGTTAACGTCAAATAAATCATGAAAAAATAATGATACGGTTTTTCTCATGAGCATTTTTCAGTGCGTCACAGTTTTTCGATTTCATTCTAACGCATTAAATTGTATATGACAGAAAAAAAGGCACGTCGGTGATTACTTTGGTAATTATTCTAGTTCGGTGATTATTCTAGTTGTCGATAGATGGCGCTATAATAGAAAAAAAATTATTTACTAATTATATAATATATCTACGAATATACTGTACAATTTATAAAGACTATACAAATCAAAGAAAATACCATTTTATAAATGCAATAAAGACAATTGATTTGTTTTTATGCCTAATTGCAAATAAAATTTGACAACTGTCAGATTGAACTGAAATGTCATGTTAGAATAAATGTTATAATGTATATGATCACGGACTTACCTTTTTTCTATCATTTGTGACGCACTGAAAAATCCTTATGAAAAGAACCATAACAGGGTCACCTTGTTATTCTTAATAAAGTATTACCACAGTGTTACCGTCTTTTATATTATTAAATATTTTATATTACCGTTATTATTCTAAAAAAAATCCGATACATACCGATCATAAATTTTTGACCGAAAATGATATCAAAACTACATTCTACTATTTCTGCGACTAATGTGCCACTTCCGGTTACACCTTTTTAACCAGAAGTGATATAAAACCGGAAGTTCATATTTATTCTCGTCTTGCTAAGGCGCGTCGAGTAATATATAGCTTGAACTATTCCGGCGACTTTAAAACAGTACCTTAGGTTACAACTCTAGAACCGGAAGTCCGAACCCAAATTTCTCACCTCTAACACCACCTTTGGGTTATAAGCTTTTATTTGACACCTCATTTGTTAATCTATCTGTTTTAATAGCGGAGCAGTTATATTCGCTTGTACTATTTCGGCGATTTCAAAACAGTACTTCCGGTTGCAACTCTTAAAGCCTGAGGTAAAATTTCTCAGCTTTAATATCATCCTTAAGTTATACGCTTTCATTCGACATAGTAAGTATTTGTCATTCTAGCTAGTATAATGCCGAAGGAGTTGTGTGGGACAAGGTCCCTGTCCCTGGTACAGACGGACATGCATATTTCAACGTTTTCACCTTGTTTTCAAAAAGGGTAGAATGTCTTTCAAAAGCGGAAGTGATATCAAAACCTAAAGTATTATATAATATTCAATTTCTTCATCTCAAGACGGTCCGAGTGATATATCTTATTGTACCATTTTTTTAAGAGGCACAGTTATTTTGGTTAATTATTCATAATTTTAGGAAAATATCAAAAAACCCCATTTTTAACTAAACCTTTCTAAACTAAACTAAACCTTTAACAAATCTTCAAGGTGATGCCTATTTACCTCAATAAGCTTATTAATTTTTTTGTGGTTTTATTTTTAACTTCAAATATATCGAAAAATAATGACGTTATCGTTACGAATAAAGAGTATCACACCCTGTAACTCAGGAAGGAACCACAATTTATTTACGTGATTTGGGTCAAAAAATATTTTGAGCCAAGGAATAATAGAAGGGGTAAGAACCAAAAGGATCCAAGTGCCGTTATGTTAGTATGGAGATATTCAATGTTAAAGTTAACATAGTCAGAGTAAATGTCAAGATCATTATTTTCTTCTTGGACATTTTCCTCCATTTTAGTTTCCGTCGACGTCGTTGGCTTACTTTCTGTTGCATTTGTTTTCTTTTTGGGTTGATGGACCATATTTTGGTAAAAAGCATGATGAACTGGGGAATAAAAGGTAACAGCTGAATAAGATTTTCCCACTTAGCATATGGAATTTCCAAAACGGCTCTATAAAGGGCTTGGTATAAATTTTCCAGAGATAAATTTGGTCTAGCTACGTTAAATAATGAACACTTTTCATATTGGAAAGCAAGGGAGTTATTTGGATGCCTCGTTGTATGGAAAACAAGGAATAAAAAGTTTTCATGTCTGTACTCAAACCACACGATTTCTCGTCATTTTATTGGTCGCTTTTCCATGTCTTTTTTTGGACCACACATGTGTCTATGAAGGTAATCAAAGTCGAGAAAATCATTTTGTTCCATGGAAATATAGTTGAAACTTTTTGGAAGTTTTCATTATTAAATCTGTCCGATGTTCTGGCATAAAAATGTTTATAGCTTTCTTCTTTTTTCGATTCTAGCAAAAGAACGGTCGCATTCCATATACGAATGTCCTGGCTCAAAAAAATTATGATGTATTATTTTCAAAGTAGTACTTTGAACCAAAAACAATTTAACAATGTTCTTATTTTTATTTTGACCACCACATTGGTCACTGTAACAAATCGCAGCGCAGTTCTTCGATAGTTTGGTGGCAATAAATCTTTCATATACCGAAAAAAAAATTAATGAATTAAGCAATGACTAAGTAAGGTGTAGCTTTACCTTAATAAGACATGATCCAAGTTCTTGGGATCCTCGTTGACCAATGGTCTCATTCCATACATACATAAAGGATATTCCACTAATAAGATCATGGACACATGCAAAAACAACGTGGATAAGAATCAACAAAACTGACAATAATCAGCGGCATAGCGGTCTAAGCGCGCTTGGATCACTTTACCACTACTGAAAATAGAACATCTGTAAACCTAATTTTTCCCCTTACCAAGAGATGGCGCAGAACGTTTAAAAATCAACTGGATCATTTTGCCAGCAAGTAATGTTTAGTTTTAACTTTCGATATATTTTTTTAAGCTCCATTTAATTTACAATCTGTTATCACTCGTAACAATAAGTAAATTTTATGACAATTATTAGAAGAACAAATGACATGTAGGAATTCTCTCCATTGAGAGGCTTATAATTAACAAACAAAATTAATAATGTAGTGGTAAATGTTAATTAATTTTATTTAAATCTGTTTAATAAGTCTCTAGGCTTAAAACGCTTTAGTCGACGCCGTTCATCGTTGACATTAAACAGTTCGCGCACTAAGTGATTAGAGTGAGCACTAGTTTTGTTTTTGTATTTTTCACTGTACTTTGTGACTTCAGTTTTTATGGATTGAACTTGGAGGTCTTTTTCTATTATGTTGTTCGAAACATACCATGGAACATTGGCTATAATTCGAAGAACTTTGTTCTGAAATCTTTGTAGGATTTCTAGGTTTGAATTGCTAGCAGAACCCCATAATTGAATTCCATACGTCCATATTGGCTTCAGTACGGCTTTATATATTAAGAGCTTATTTGTGAGATTTAATTGTGATTTTCTGCCAATAATCCAGTAAAGTTGTCTTAGTTTGAGACCCAATTGTTTTCGTTTTGTAAATATATGTGTATTAAACCTAAATATTTGACTTTATTTCTCTGAGTAATTATTTGATTATTTAATAACACTGCTGGACATATACCTCTTCTTAGTGTAAAGGTAACATGGATTGATTTGGTCTTATTAAAACTCTCGATATATGCGCTTAACTCATTTTTTAAAAAAATGTCACTTAGACCCTTTTGGTTTTTACCCCCTCAATAGTTTGTTAAAATATTTCCAAATATTAATGAATCACCGTGTATACTGAAAAGTAGATAACACCTTTAACACATATCTTGACAACAAGTGACAGTGACAACTAAACATCTGTTTTTGACTCCCTGACTCCCTCTATCCATCCTTTCTAAAGTATATTTTCCTTTTCCCCAACATGAAAATTTATTATAAATAAAATATTTTCCATTAGTTGTTTTAGTGGGGACTAACAGTTAATTAATAATTGATTAACATCTCATTCAAGATCGAGGCAAACCATTTCAGCAGATTACTTTTCATTAACAACAGCTGCAAGAACCTTGAACCAGATTGAAAATATTTTGATAAAGGAAAAGAAACAGTACCCACACCACTCTCACGAAAATACCGATAAAACAACTATAATAGCGCTTAATGTATGCAAATATCCATTAGGTTGAGTATTACCTAGTGCGACTCGAGGAATATCTAATTTATTGTCGTTATTTTAATCAAACGGTGAGGTTAAGGTTCAGTGTTTGATCTGTTTTTTAATTTTTCCAGTGTTACGTGACAAAGCGTCGGGACACCATGGAAGGCGGTAAGAACTGGCTATTTATTATTTTTAATAAATGTTGCTTTAGTTACATTCGTAAAATTAATAATCTATGCATAAAATACAATTTTTGATATTGGTAAATATTGACAATCATGCTAAGAAAGGTTCATTCATAGCCATACCTATTATAAACATCTTGGGATTTTTAGTTTTTCTTAAAGAATACTATTCTAACTAAAACCGCATATTATCCTTGAAGAATTAGTGTTGTAGTAAAAATGACAATGTATACAAAGTATAGGGAACAATACTTTGTATATGACAAAGTAGGGAAAAGTAAAATATTTTAAAGAAACATTTTTTTACAACTGAAAGACAAAATATTGTAGTTTAATAAATCAATTGGTACCATTATAGTAGGCAGTCTACATTCCAGTTTCTGCTATAGCTTGCAGTTTACCTACCTTTGCAGCTAAACAACATCAAAATCTTAACGCATGATTCCGACATCAGGCAGTAGACAGCAACTACAAGCAGCGGTTAGAGTTAGAGTAGAGGAGTGGTCACCATGTTGACGTCATTACTTTGCTCTTATAGGTTTGTTCTAGCAAACAGTCAAACTAGTCAGAAACTGTCAGCAAACAGTTGGTCAGTGAGAGAACATAATACAGTCACCAGTGCTATCCCCTCTACTCGCGCTGGTCCACTATTCGCTGATGGTTTCAAACCATTTGAAACTGATGCTAGAACAAACCTATTAATTTGGTGTCTGGCAGAATGTCAGTTGCTAAGAAATATGAAAAATAATAGTGCAAAGTAATGACGTCGTCCTGGTGACAACTGCAACTGCCGCCTGCTGTCAATGTCAGAATCGTGCCTTTAGAAGGGTTTGCACACAATAATGAAAGCAGCAAAATGTTTGTTGCTAAGTATCTATGGTTTGTTTTTTAACCAAGAGGAGTGATTCAAATTGACCGCGCTGTATTGGTTGTTTGTAATTGGTCCAACCGCAGGCAAGTTTACTCCACTGTTATAAAATTTTGACACTGATGACATTTATCAAATTTTGACACTAGTGACATTTCATAGGTTAATTAAGTTATATAGGCGATTTTTGTGTTTTCTGTGTTATTCCTTTAATTTTTAGATTGTTAGTCTGCTTTTATATAAAAAGCAGTTGTTTTTGGAACTCTTTAGCTAGATATATCTTAATTTAATATAATATTTATGGATTACTGTTGAGGGCCGACTAGATCAACCAAAAAAGAAGATGCATTTGGTTATTATTCTAGTGACTTTCTTGGGTGTGAATCTGTCTTTTTAGTTTACTCCTCCTGGTTAAAAAATAAACCATAGTAAGAAACATTTTCAGGATATACAATAGACTATTATATAAATAACATCATAATCTTCTCGGTTAGGGTGCCTGCATGACACCCTAACCCTTTTTTAAGCTAGAATTTCATTGACTGTCTTTATCTCTTAAATTAAGGTGCATGAATTTTTTCTTCAATAATAATTAGGCTGTATCGTTTTGTAAATAAGTAATTAGGTTACATATAATTTTTTTTTGTAAATACCTATACCTCATTTTCTAAATAAAAGGAGTAAACTCAAGACAGATTCACACTCAATAATGTCACTAGAAAATTCACCAGATTCATCTTCTTTTTTGGTTGATCATGACAGCCTTCGACAGTAATTCCTAAGTATTATATTTGACTAATTGGCGCTAGAGTTCTATACAGCGTGTCTACTTAAGTTGGAAACATATGGGAAACTTTTTTGTTATTCATTTTACGAAAAAAAAGTTATTCTTTATAAAAAGTTCTGCATGCTCTAAAACCTAAGATTCAATCATCAGATATCAAATTTTGTCAATATTATACGAGGTATGTCAAAAAATATGACCTTCGTTCAAGAGTAAAGTACCTTTATTTCTCTCAATATCGAAAATGCTTATTATGAAAAGTTGTTTGGAAATAAAAACTAAGATCAAATATGCAATTACATGCTTCTAATTGAAAAAAATATTTTCCAAATTTTTCTCATTAATACTTAACTTCGTTTTTATTTATTACACATACGATAACTCTTTTATTATTACTTTTACGAAAGAAATGTATTCTTTATAAAAGGCTCTGTATGTCCTAAGACCGAAGATGCAACTATCAAATATCACATTTTATTAATTTTATACGAGGTATGTCAAAAAATATGAATTTCACTCAAGAGTAAAGTACCTTTATTTTTTATAATATTGAAAATGGTTATTAAAAAAGTTGTTTAGAATTAAAAACTATGTTTCAATATGCAATTACATCCTTCTAATTGAAGTATTGTAAAATATAAAGGTACTATAATCTTGAGCGAATTTCATATTTTTTGACACACCTCGTATAAAATTAATAAAAGTTGATATATCATGGTTGTGTCTTAGATTTTAGACCATGCAAATCTTTTTATGAAGAATAACTTTTTTTCGTAAAATGGATAATAAAAGAGTTATCATATTTGTAATAATTAAAAACGATGTTAGGTATCCATAAATTTGAGAAAAAATTAAATTTTTTTTTTTTCAATTAGAAGCATGTAATTGCATATTTAATCTTAGTTTTTAATTCCAAACAACTTTTTATCATAAGCATTTTCGATATTGAGAGAAATAAAGGTACTTTACCCTTGACCGAAATTCATATTTTTTGACATACCTCTTATAATATTGAGAAAATTTGATATTTGATGATTGAATCTTAGGTTTTAGGGCATGCAGAACTTTTTATAAAGAATAACTTTTTTTCGTAAAATGAATAATAAAAAAGTTTCCCATATGTTTCCAACTTAAGTAGACACGCTGTATAAATGCAGACTGAAAATCTAAAAATTAAAGGAATAACGCAGAAAACACAAAAAATCATAGATATAACTTAATTAACCTATGACATTTAAACTCCAATAGTCGTATCCTGAATAAAGTATGTGCCTCCTAGTGGCGGGATATGGGCAACAATACATTGGCTTATAGGGCAGTCCTTACACTAGGGATCCTGGCCTATACAGAAAAATGCAGGCAGGTGTGGGGTGTGGGGTAATACATACTGCACTTTGGTTGCATTGGTGGTGTATTGGCTAAACATGCAGGGCAGGGTATGGTGCTGATAGAAAAGGCATTCAGGCATCAAATATCCAAAAAAATCTTTTCAGGTCATAATAATGAAAAGACCTTCTCCAACGCAATAAAAACTTATACTGAAATGATGGCATCTCCTGAGGTAAAATATTCCGGAAGTAAAATGAGCCTCCTTTCGGATCTCCGGGTGAGGACTATCTCAGGGGGAACACCATTACAGGTTAGAAAAATTAGGATAGGGTCTTGGAATCTTGGTAGTCTTACTGGAAGTCAGGTTAAAGTCTGGAGTTAGTGGATGCGCTCAAACGAAGAAGAGTTCAAATTGCTTGTATTCAAGAAACTAAATGGAAAGGACAGAGGGCGAAAAAACTAGATGAAGGATACAAATTGTGGTATGTAGGGGGTAGTAACACTAGAAATGGAGAATCTTGGTAGTCTTACTGGTAGTCAGGTTAAAGTCTGGAGTTAGTGGATGCGCTCAAACGAAGAAGAGTTCAAATTGCTTGTATTCAGGAAACTAAGTGGAAAGGACAGAGGGCGAAAAAACTAGATGAAGGATACAAATTGTGGTATGTAGGGGGTAGTAACACTAGAAATGGAGTTGGTATAATTGCTGATAGTGAAATGAAAGATAACATAGTGGAAGTTGTAAGAACGAGTGATAGAATGATGTCAGTGAAATTTGTAATTGATAAAGAAGTATTGAATGTTGTGTGTGTGTGTATGTTCCTCAAACAGGTCTGGGTGGGAATGAAAAAAGAGCTTTCTATGACCATATAGGAGACGTACTGAGTGAAATTCCAGCAGAGGAGAAAGTTATAATAGGAGTTGATTTCAATGCACATGTGGGCCAAGCCAAGACAGGATATGAAACAATACATGGCGGACTAGGCTTTGGAACTAGAAATGAAGCTGGAGATGACATGTTTGAATTAGCAACAGCATTGGATATGGCGATTGTTAATTCATTCTTTAAAAAGAGAGAAACTCAACTTATTACCTACAAAAGTGGACAACATCAATCCCAAATAGACTACTTCATGATAAGGAAAGAAGACATACGTGAATGCAAGGACTGCAAGGTAATAGTTAGTGACACAGTAAGCCAACAACATAAGCTGCTTGTTCAGGACGTCGAAGTAAAAAGCGAAACTAAACAAAAATATCGGAGAGGACCACAAAAAATCAAGTGGTGGATGCTAAAAGATGAGAAAGAAGGTCTATTCAGGGAAAGAATTATTTATTTTGCTCAACAGGCCATGTAGGCCCTGGGCGTGAAAAACACTATTACATTTTTTTTTTACTATACATATCTAAAATATACAATATTAATTTGTCTATTTAAAAAATACATCATATAAATATATACATATATACAGGGTGTCCCAGACTAAATTAGCCAGGCTATATCTCTTAAACGAATAGAGATTTTTGAATGGGACAAAAACTGATATATTCCATTTGTAACATACTGTAATATGGCGTTGAAAAAATCATCCCCTAAATATTCATCCCTTAGTTACAACCCCTAACTTTATTTTTTTAATAGCACCTTGTACATTTTTTATAGTTTTGGATGTGGTCTTCGATCGTCTATTTAACACATTTTTTAAAAATAAAATCGGTTCGTAAATAATCAAGAAATATATCAGTTTATTTTTGATAATTATGTGTTCCAGACTAATTTATCCAGGCTATATTTCTTAAACGAATAAAGATTTTCGAATGTGACAAAAACTAAGCTATTCCATTTGTAATACACTGTAATACGGCGTAGAAAAAAATCATCCTCTAAATATTCATCCCTTAGTTGTTACAACCCCTAACTTTAATTTTTTTTAATAGCACCCTGTAACTAAGGGATGAATATGTGAGGGATGATTTTTTTTTCTACACCATATTAAAGTGTATTACAAATGGAATAGATCAGTTTTTGTCCCATTCGAAAATCTTTATTAGTTTAAGAAATATAGCCTGGATAAATTAGTCTGGGACACATAATTAACAAAAATAAACTGTTTTCTTGATTATTTACGAACCGATTTTAATTTTAAAAAATGTGTTAAATAGACGATCGAAGACCACATCCAAAACTGTAAAAAAATGTACAGGGTGCTATTAAAAAAATTAAAGTTAGGGGTTGTAACTAAGGGATGATTATTTGGGGGATGATTTATTTACGCCATATTACAGTGTATTCCAAATAGAATAGATCAATTTTTGTCCCATTCGAAAATCTCTATTTGCTTAAGAGATATAGCCTTGCTAAATTAGTCTGGGACACCCTGTATATGGGAAAGAATAGTAGAAAAAATATGTTGGAACATGAAAGGAAGCCCTAACACAATTTGGAGAAAAATGGCCAACATTATTAGAGAGACAGCTATTGAAATAGTTGGGAAAACGTCAAGAAAGAAGTTTGAGGATAAAGAGACTTGCTGGTGGTCAAATGAAGTACATACAAGGAAAAATAAAAGAGAAGGGAAAATTATATAAAAAGTGGCAAGAAACCAGATCGGACATAGATCTTCAAAACTATATGGTCGCCAAAAAGGAAGCGAAAGTAGCAGTAGCAAAAGCTAAAGCAGAAGCGTATTCAAACCTATACGATCAACTTGATACCAGGGAAGGCGAAGCAAAGATATATAAAATAGCCAAACAGAGAGCAAAGAAAGCAAGAGATTTTAATCAGATTAGATGTATCCGAGATGAAAATAATAAAATACTAATTCACGAAAAGGATAGCAAAAAGAGATTGATAAAGTATTTTGACAGTTTATTAAATGAAGAATTTAACAGACAGCTGTGGAGTTAACGGAGACAGTAACAGCAATGGTTACCAGAACAACAAATGAGGAAGTGGCTCAAGCGCTTCAAAAAATAAAGAAAGGAAAAGCAGTCGGACCAGATGACATTCCTGGGGAAGTATGGAAAGCATTGGGAGAGACAGGAATAAGTTGGCTAGCAGGTCTATTTAATAGAATTATGGAAGTTGGACAAATGCCAGACGAACGAAGAAGCAGTATGTTAGTACCTGTCTACAAAAACAAGGGAGACATACAACAATGTACAAACTACAGGGCTATAAAACTACTTAGCCACACCATGAAAATATGGGAGAGAGTAATTGATAGACGGATACGTGAAAAACCGAAATATCCGATAATGAATTTAACTTTATACAGGGCAGATCAACAACAGATGCAATTTTCATTGTAAGGCAACTGATGGAAAAATACAGGAATAAAGAGACCAACTCTCATAATATGATATTCACTGATCTTGAGAAAGCATATGATAGAGTTCCTCGAGAGATTCTGTGGTGGGCACTCACATAAGAAAGGAGTCCCTGGCGATAATGTAAAGATCGTGAGAGATATGTATGAGGGAGTAACGAGTAGTGTTAGGACAGGTGTGGGAGAGACTGATAAATTTCAGGTGACAGTAGGATTGCACCAAGGCTCGGTGCTTAGTCCTTATTTATTCTCATTAGTTTTGGACCAGTTAACAGCGAAACTACAGGGTAGCATTCCATGGTGCCTAATGTATGCTGATGATGTAGTGTTAATAGGAAATAGTGAAAGAGACTTAGAACAAAAACTGGAACAGTGGAGACAAGCTCTGGAGGAAAAAGGTTTAAAACTTAGTAAGACAAACACAGTATTTGGAATGTTCATTTAAAGATGGAGTTACTACAAATAAAATGGTATCTTTTGATGGTGAAATGATTGTGAAAAGCAATAGTTTTAAGTACCTAGGATCGGTATTACAGAGTAATGGAGAAATAGATGATGGAGATGCATGCAGTGGAATTAGGGCTGGATGGATGAAGTGGAAAGAAGCGAGTGGTGTGTTGTGTGACAGAAAAATTTAAATGAAGCTGAAGGGAAAATTCTATAAAACAGCTATAAGACCGGCTATGATGTACGGAACTGAATGTTGGGCAGTGAAAAAGAAAGAGGAACAACGAATGCATGTGGCGGAAATGAGAATGCTTAGATGGATGAGTGGAGTGACAAAAATGGATAAAATTAAAAATGAGTATATTAGGGGAAGTCTAGGTGTGCACCAATTGATGCCAAAATGAGAGAGCATAGGTAGAAATGGTTTGGTCATGTTTAACGTCGAGACGCTAATCACCCAATACGAAGAATTGCTGAAGTGCAGATTCCTGGAAGGAGTAGGAGAGGAAGACCAAAGAAGACCTGGGGGGAGACGATAAGGCAGGACATGTTGGTAAAGGGGATTAACATTGATGTGACCCAAGAAAGAATTGTGTGGATAAATGCAATTAGAGAAGCCGACCCCGCATAGAGATAAGGCAAAGAGAATGATGATGATGATGATTTAAACTCCAATAGTGTCAAAATTGCATAAATGTCAATAGTGTCAAAAATTCATAATTTAGTGGAGTAAAATTTCCTGCGATTGGACCAATTACAAACAAGTATTACAGTGCGGTAAATTTGAATTACTCCTCCTATTTAAAAAACAAGGTATAGCTGGGGTGCATTTTTTTGTAAATTATTAGTCCCCTTTCATTTTACATTTATTTTCCCCCCAATGTTCATTACTTGTGAATAAATATTTTTTCTACAACAGCTTTCTTGCATTTCATAATTTTGCTCAAATCCTTCAGGTATTTTCAGATTGTGATCAGTACACCACACACTATATAGAGCTATATGCATAGGTAGACCACAAACTATAGTAGCACCATTTTTGTCTATGCCTTACTAAAAAATAATGGCTTTTATTATTAACTCCCATGAAGTCTTGTATATAATAATCTTGGATATACCTACATATTATTTATGACCACTATTTTTAAAAAGCTGTATGTATAATTTCCAGCAAAATGTTTTAAAGATAACTTTTTAAAAATATTCAATAAAAATTCTCTAATGAAACGAAATCCAAAAATAGACATTTAAGTAGTTGTATTATAATTGATTATGTTATGATAATAATTGATGATTAGCTATTATTGATTAAATACAGTGATATTGTATGTTGTGATCATTACATGGATTTAGTATATTTGTTTTAGTGTTAATTTTTCATTTAGAGGAGAAAAACAACTATAATAATCATGCCAGGTCCTGAATGTTTTAGTCCAAGTAATGAAGCTTAAAATAGGACAAAACCTCGCAATTTTTACAGAATGGATCGATTTGCTTGAAAATCTGAGAATAAGTAGTGGATAGTCCAAGGATCAAAATCTATGTATATCATGCCGAAAGGCGCTTTTACCATGGGGGTGGTTGCAGTGGAGGTTTCTCCATAAGTGCACATGTGCACGTGAACCCCCAAAATTATTTTCAGAGAAACATTCATATGTAAAATCTATCCTATAAAAAACATTTTAATCTTACTATACAGTAATTTAAATCACAAACCGCAGATCCAAGGAGTTTAAATAAGAAGTAATAAGTAGTATTTAATTATTTTTATTCTATTTCAACGAGGAAACTTCACGAATGCGAGGCTTTAGACAGAACGTCTCGATCACCGCTCTCACGGGGCCTGCTATCCCTATGACTTTATCATAAGCAAAATACAACTCTCCACACACCCCGCTTCCCGCTATAGCCCACAAGTTTAGATGGCCACGAGAGCACAAATCGACTGTGATCTTATGGAATTTTTAACGTGCACAAGGCATATAATGAACATTTAAATTTTGCTTTTGTGAAGTTCGAATTTCGGAACAATATTAAGCATGAAGGGATTTGTGGATGTGAATATTAGCGTGGAATATTTAACATCAATTAAATTTTCTTCTTTATATTTAGAAGAAAAATTACCAAATTTCTTAATTACGCATATACCTACCTACGATTAGCATCAGAGATACGAAAAAATGTTTCCATATAAAATTGTAGGTTATTTAATTCTCAAGAACTTGGTTTGAAAAAAAATTTCCTACGGCAAAAATTGAGTGAACCGTAATATCGAAAAACATTGATTTTTCTATACAAAACTAACACTTTCGATAGCGAATAAATCGAAAACTATTAATTTTATCAAAAAAATGTATAGAACATTTTTTGCTTAGAATGAATGTTTTATGTTTTTATCAACTTTTGCGGTCAAAATATAATAAAAAATTTTCACCCCCGAAATGGGGTGGCAACCACCCCCATTGTAAAAGCGCCTTTCGGAATCATATAGATTTTGATCCTTGGACTATCCACTACTCATTCTCAAATTTTCAAGCAAATCAATCTATTCTGTAAAAATTGCGAGGTGAAAAGCTTCGGCTCCTGACCTATTTGAATGTTATCTGGACATAATGCATATATGTCTAAACAAGTAGAATATATTTGAGCAGCTCAGACTTCAGAGGAAAAGTGGTATAACTCACAAACGTTTGTTGATGAAATGGTATTTTTATAATTACAAAAGAACAACGAAATTCTATCATTGCAATTCGGCGTCCCATATAAATTTCAACAAATTCTTGTCAAGAATCCGCCACAACTGCTCAATAAGTATTACTGATACGCAGTTTGTATTTAAGTCGTAACAAAACAACTCTATAGTTGTTCTCGGTTCATCTCTATCTAAAAGAAATGCCATATATTTCATCCGAACCTAAAAAAGTTAACAGTATTTATTATTAGTTTTGGTAAGAATTTTGAAAAAAACTACCTTTTCCTGTAGGTGTAGGTACCTGTCGATTTGGTACATTTTGCCTTCTCTCTTCGGAAACTGGCAACCTTCTTCGGAGGTATGTACAGCTGGTTCCTAAAAAAACTGATACGACTCTTACTAAGATTTGATCATTTTGAGCAGTGTATGATTGGTCTGACATTATATTATATTTATAATGACCGACAAATAATAAAATAAACAAACAGACAGCCATTTTTTGAGGTTGAAGTTATCTGACAAATTTTAAGATTTGGCAGTGACAGTGACAGTATGTAAATAATAAGTATTTATCCTTCAAAATATAATAAATTAAATATAATTAAACTCATATTCATTATATCACACCTCATCAAAAGCTTTTTACAAGAACATAGTCAGCGATTTTGACATGGCTTAGAGCCAGACTACATCAAGATCCCCTATAAATCGTGCTGGTAATTGCCTTGCAGCGAGACCAAAAACAAAAAGAAGAAGAAGCAGAAAGTACACTGCTCAATTTTCTACAAAATACGCTTTAGGAGTCGTATCAGTTTTTTTTTTGGAACCAGCTGTACATCCTACTTCTTCAGCTATCAATATCCATGCATCATTTTTTTATTTTATTGTCCGTGTTTTGAATTCCATAACTAAATATTATTATACCATTATTATTAGACCATTATTATACCATTATTATTATACCATATAATACCATTATTAAATAATGTGCTTTCTACGTTTGAAGTTTCGGTTTTGATAGTTTAAATTATTAGATAATAATTATAATTTTTTACCTTATATAAATGTCTGTACTTATATCTTAGATATTATTCGTTAATAGATATGTCGTTAAATTTTAACGACAGCGCTCAGTGGTATATTTTCATCTGAGTCTGAATCTTAAGACCAAGCATCTGATTCAGACTCGAACCCCGCCTCATCATCCTGGACGGATAAAACCACATGTTTTTTGTCAGTCTCTTCTAAAAGTGGATCTGGATCTGGTCTAGCATTTTAAATGCATATCTATTTTTCGTTTATAACCAAATTTAAATGAATAGCAACAACTTCCGAATTTTATCCTGTGCTAATCTATTTCGTTTGCTTGTATGTATGAGGTAGTGTAAAGACCAGTTTCTTTCTGAAGAGGCCGAAGATGTAGATCCATTTAAGCGATTGGCATAAGTGGCTGCTACACAGACCTTGCCACCATATAACGGGATGAGTACTATTCGCACTATCCCATAAATAATTTCGACCAAAAGAATTCAGTTTTTGTTCTAAATTATGCCAGATTTGCCACCACCTTCCGTAAATTTAGATTTAGTGAATGAGCTATTTCAGAAATATAAATCTATAGCTTTCATTAGTTGCTCTTCATTCAATTGTTCTCCTTTAAAGCGAGCACCAAGAAAATTGGCTGCAAAGTGAATCGGCTTAGAACAAAATTCGTAGAGTTCTTCAACATATTTTAGCAAGCTTTCGATAAGAGAACTAGTCTGGTCAACTCGTTGGGCATATATTTAATATTGTGTCTTTTATATACTTAAAGACAAAAGGCACTTCTAAAAATATAGATCTATCCGATTCTATTAAATTTATCGATTTTGCTACGGGATTCAGAATTTGTTTAGAATATTGTAACAAATTTCAATTTTTCCGTATTTTTCCTGTTTTCCTATTTTTTCCGGAAAAACAGGTTTTTTTCCTTCACCCAATTTTTCCGGAAATTTTAAATCTCTATTCAGGTGACAATCATAACTTTGATTTTTTTAAATAGGAAAGTACATCATGTGACACCTCATTTAAAAGCTTTTGAAATGCTGATTACAAAAATGTATAATAATTGAATACTTTTTAAGAGCGTAGGCGCAAAATTTCCGTTCTAATCATTTTTAAACGCAATCATTTTTTTTTAATCTATAGAAAACTAATAAGTATTTTTGAAAAATTTAAACGCACAATGAAAGTTTATTGAGTTTAGTATCGAGGGTTGAAAGTCCCTGAGAACTTCTATAATTTTATTTTAATAAGTTACAGGGGTGAAAAAAAGAAAGAAAAAAATTAGTGTGATTTTTAATTTCAAATATCTCATTCTAAAGAAACTTTTAGGTTTTCTTTAGGGACTTTCGGCCCTCGGTAATAATGTAATATTTCATTCTGCGTTTAAATTTTTCAAAAATATCTTTTAGTTTTCTCAGGACTCGAAAAAATTAATGCATTTAAAAATAATTCGAATAAAATTTTGCTACGCTCTCAAATAGGATTAAAGTATTATACATTTTTGTATTCAGTATTTCAAAAACTTTTAAATGAGATGTCACATGATGTACTTTCCCATTTAAAAAAATCAAAGTTATGCCTGCTACCTGAAGAGGGATCGCGTAAAGTTCGAAACATTGATGCTATAATATACTATGATTATTTTAAAAATCGACCTGTCTGAGCGTTTTGCTTATGTGCTAAAAATAAATAAGTTAAAAAGGGAGGGGTAACACTTATTCCGGAGCACTGTATAAATCAATTAGATCTAAACATTTTCTCTTTTCGATTCACTGAGCATCAACGAACAAATGCTCCGTTTTCATATTTCCACGGTTATCGACACTTCTCCGAAACTGATCGGCTCGTTCGGTTCGGCAGAATTTTGCTCGCGAACATGTACACGTACTTGCTAGAGCAATTTGTTACAGAGCGCTCTGCTCGTTCGGAGAAAAATGCTCATGTCAGTACGCACCTTTACAGGAATTACCGAATCGATTTAAAATTTGTTTCTATTAGTACATTCTTTGACGGTTTTTGCCGTAAATTTTAAAGAACCGCTGAATTGTCTTGAAATTTGGCATACATATACATAATATGTTAAAGAAAAAAAGTGATATTGTGCCGATGTGTGCTTTTGCTCTGGGGTGGGTACCACCCCTTCTCGGGGGTGGAAATCTTTAACCTCAAAATAACCTCGGAAATTGATAGATATTTCAATTCTGAGTAAAAATCTTATATACGACTTTTTCGGTAAATTGATATTTAGCAAGTTATTCACGATCGAAATTGATGATTTCCTACATGAAAAATGGATGTTTTTGAGTGGATTTTCAAAAATAACTCTAAAGTTATGCATTTTTAGGAAAAAGTCATTACAATCAAAAAGGAATCTTTTAAATTAATGAATGGAGTGGTCTTCTTTAAATTATTATAGCAATAGAACACAACCTAAGTTACAGCTCACTTAAAATCGGGGTTTTTTCGAATTAACTTTGAATCAAACATTTTATCATTAAATAACGCAAGAAATACAGATTTTAGGAAAAAATTATGCAGATATCTTTTAAAGATTTTACTAATACCTTTAAAATGTGCTACGATATAAGTGATTTGGATCAAAAATGGCCGAGTTATTACAAAAACAAAACGATTAAGTCGTTGAAAAAACAAAAGAATAATTACTTAAATTGGTGAATTTTCCACAAAAATAAAAATTAACATTATTCCATACACAATTAGGTTTGTTTATAAACTGACTACGTGTTCTGAGATTTTAACCAGTTTAACGTGCTTAGGTTTGAAAAAAATTTAATTTAGTATTAAATTATTTTTTGATATTTTATAAATGTTTTCCATTTTTTCAAAATTACTTGAAAACTAAAAGAAATCTGAAAAATATATATCAATAGTAAAATGTAGTATTTTTCAATGTCTCTGTGATAAAAACTGAGTGAGATATTTATATTTTAAGTTTGCACGTAAGTGTGAGAAGCAGTTTTCTAAGCTTTTTGAATCGCATGCTTTAAAAATCAAAGACCTCCAGAAAGTCAAACTTTTGAAAACTTTTAGCACTTACAAATCTCCACAAAATAAGCTTGGGAACAATGAAATATCTTGAAAATTACAGAAGTTATCGTTAAAAAACCATATTGAAACTTTGTCGAATACTTTTTAAGTGTTGATATAAGTATTTTTTTTTGTTTCATGAAAAAGGCGCATTGTATGAAAAAAAGGGAAGATATATTTTCTGTCACAAATTAAATAATTAACTCAAAAATGCTTTTTAATATGAATTACCTCAGCGGCGTACTATTTTTTTTAATTCAGACTAGTACCCGTATGCGCGCCAATAGTGAATATAAAATTCTTAATAGTAAGTCTGTCAACAAATGCGTAATAACTACCTCTTAAACTCACCAAATTTCATTTGCATATCTCAACCAGTTTTAGAGCAATCAATAAATCTTCACGTTGCAAGAGAAATTCAACACCCCGTATCTTGAAACTTCATTAGCTACGACTCTGCGGTTCTACTATGTCTCTAAACTTCATACATACATAGATTTCTTCAGTTTTTCATAATCTATATTTTTGCTCGAAATATTTTTTCGATAAAATACTTACTTTTTGAGTTATTTGCGAAAAACCGTCTAACAACGTGGTTCTTTTGTTGAAAAATGAACATATTCACTCGCAAATAACTCGAAAAATATTGACTTAGTGAAAAAACTCTATAGAACAAAAGTTGCGTAAGATTAGTCAGTTTATCTTTAATTAGAAAGTTTATTATTTTGGACCTATATTTTTTCACCCCCGAGAAGGGGTGAAACTCATCCCCAGGGCAAAAGCACACGTCGGTACTATATCACTTTTTTTCTTTGACTTATTAGCTATGTGAATGCCAAATTTGCAATATTTTACCGTGAGTGAATGATCTAATAAATGTCTTTGTAGGGGTAGTTTATAAGGGTTGAAAATATTAAAAACTTAATTTAAATTTATTTTATTAATATTTATTTTTGGCAAAACAAAACAATATTTTGTATTTTTTGGGCCATTTTAAGTAAAAAATATTTCTACAAGTTTTTTCGTAGGATGCACAGTTTTCGAGATAAACGCGGTTGAACTTTAAAAAAATCGAAAAACTGCAATTTTTGAACCCGAATAACTTTTGATTAAAAAATAAAATAGCAAGTCTGCTTACCGCATTTGAAAGTTGAAGTCAAATTATATCGGTTTTGATTATTTGCATTGGTAAAAATTTATTTTTTTATTGTTTAACAAAGCTATAAACACGTAGGGTTTCCCGTGCTTTTACATGCGTTTTAACGCATGTAACGTAGAAATAGTCTTGATTGCACTAGTACCTATTCTACCTACTCGTTCGATTTTAAATGAGAAATCATAGAAACATCACTCACGCACTAGTTGTTTGTAGCTTTGTTTAACAATAACACAATAAATTTTTAGCAATGCAAATAATCAAAACCGACATAATTTGACTTGAACTTTCAAAGGCGCTTAGCAGAATTGCTATTTTATTTTTTAATCAAAAGTTATTCGGGTTTAAAAATTGCAGTTTTTCGATTTTTTGAAAGTTCAACCGCGTTTATCTCGAAAACTCTGCATCCTACTAAAAAACTTGTAGAAATATTTTTTGCTTAAAATGACCCAAAAAATACAAAATATTGTTTTGTTTTGCCAAAAATCGCTGTTATTTGATTCCTCAAGTTCTTGGTCTATAACAATCTTATCGACATCCGGATCAACTGTTACCCAAAAAATTCGTTTTCTACGGGTCAAAATACATAAAAAAAACTTGGGTAAGTCCATCTGAATTAACGAGGCCGTTGTACCCCCCCTGGCGACAGGACTAGTTATTTTATTTTTAATTTGGCTCAAAGAAGAATCCGAGGCCAAAGTAATAAACTTTTATGGTACCATATTTTCCTCCTGTGAAATGGAACCCAAGATTTTTTGCTAAGTTGCAGATATGCAGTTTTTTTTTAAATTTTAAATCTTTACAAAATTTAATTTAATAATGTACGGATGTGTGACCTTTGCTCCAAATAGTGATTATCATATTATTTAACAAACTTAAATCCGAAATAAAAGTCAGTTTGTGTTACATCACCTGTAGGTCATAGGAGATATGAATGATATTCTTCAAGGAGACATATTTTTTGACCACTGTTACTTTCTGATATAACAGTTCTAACTTTGAGAATTAGTTGAAGTCGATAAATTAGACATTTTTTAAAGAAATGTTTTATTTATCTCGTTATAGAGAGCTTTCCAAATTTTAAGTTGAACTCATTAATTTTGTGTATTCATGTGTGTATTACAGATAAAGAATATAAAAAATTTGGTCATGAAGAGATTTCCTTCTTTGTGGCATTTTACTTTTTATTTATTATATTTTGGGAATTAATATAACAAATTTTAGTACAAATTATTTGTTATTTCGACTAGTTCGGAAAGTGATTTTAGTAGTAATTAGAGAGCTCTAAAATTATCGATTTGTATCCCGAGTAAAATTATGTCCAAAGTGTCACGAGGGCAAAACAAATCGATAATTTAAGAGCTCGAGAGTAATTCGGTAAGATTATTTCATGAATAAAACTATATTTTTAAATCATTTTAACTAATATTATATTGATATATTCGCCTAAATATTTACTACAGCTAATTCTTTGTGCTCTCTGTGACAAGTTGTAAAACATTAATTCTCATTAATGTCACTGAACGCATTTTTGCGTATCAACGAAGGGCATCTGACGTAAAATACTTGACAACGGGAAATTATCAAAAATTATCGCTGTACTGTAATTTTTTAAATTTGTAAATTATCAGTAGTAGGTAATTGCACAAGAGTTCAAAAATTCTATATTAATTTTAGAGATCGAGTGCAATTTGTTGCGATTATTTCGTGAATAAAACTGTTCAAAACCAAAATTTTATTGTAATTTATTTATGTAAGTACAAATTAGTACAATTAAACATACAGTTATTATAAATATCTGACGGTTGAAAGTCATCACTTCTGTAATTTTTAAAACATTAATTGTCATTAATGTCACTGAATGTATTTTTTCATAGCAACGAAGGGCATCTGACGTAATATACTTGACGACGGGAAATTATCAAAAATTATCAGTTTAATTTGTATTTCTGTAACTTTCTATTGGTCAGAATCTCATATGAATGAAATAATCGCTGTAATTTTTATTTCTGTAGCTTTCTATTGGTCAGAATCTCTATGACTGAAATAATCAGTAGTAATTGCGCAAGAGCTCTAAAATTCTATATTAATTTTAGAGGTCGAGTGCAATTTGTTGCGATTATTTCATGAATAAAACTGTTCAAAACCAAAATTTTATTGTAATTTATTTATGTAAGTACAAATTAGTACAATTAAGCACACAGTTGTTATAAATATTTGACGGTTGAAAGCCATCACTTCTGTAATTTTTAAAACATTAATTGTCATTAATGTCACTGAATGTATTTTTTCATAGCAACGAAGGGCATCTGACGTAATATACTTGACGGGTAATTATCAAAAATTATCAGTTTAATTTGTATTTCTGTAACTTTCTATTGGTCAGAATCTCCTATGAATGAAATAATCAGTAGTAATTGCACAAGAGCTCTAAAATTATTGAATTTTTCCCGAGTGACACTTTGACAGTTTTAATTTCACGAGCCGAAGACGAGTGAAATTATGTCAAAGTGTCACGAGGGCAAAATTCTATGTTAATTTTAGAGATCGAGTGCAATTTGTTGCGATTATTTCATGACTAAAACTGTTCAAAACCAAAATTTTATTGTAATTTATTTATGTAAGTACAAATTAGTACAATTAAACACACAGTTGTTATAACTATTTGACGGTTGAAAGTCATCACTTTTGTCATTTTTAAAACATTAATTGTCCTTAATGTCACTGAATGTATTTTTTCATAGCAACGAAGGGCATCTGACGTAATATACTTGACGACGGGAAATTATCAAAAATTATCGGGTATAATATCACAAGAGAGTGCGAATAAATTGAAAATAATGCGACAGTTTTTCGAAAATTTGTTGTCTGGCAATAGACACGAGAGCCCGCAGGGCTCGAGTGGCTATTGCCAAATGGCAACAAATTTGAGTAAAAATGAAGCATTATTTTCTTATTTATTCTTATGTCGTGTGATATTCGTAAGATTATTTTTTAATACGTATATTATGGATATTTTCTTAAATGTGACAGTTGTCAAAACTAGGAAACTGGTTGCCATTAAACAGAAACAATCTACTTAAAAAAATTCTATCGGTAATTTTCTACAGTAGATAATTCTCAGTATAATTTTAATCTGATTGGACAGAATTAAACACGTGATCAAATATCTTACTATACGATTGGAAGTTAAAATCATCAAAAAATAATCAGTTTAATTTTGATTTCTGTAGCTTTCTATTGGTCAGAATCTCCTATGAATGAAATAATCAAAATAATTTTGTTTCCAAATAAAATATTTTTAATCTTGTTCATTGCGATAAGTTCAATCGTCACAGGATTAAATACCATGTACCCAAAACTCATAAAGACATTTTAAATTCAATAACACTATCGATAACTTACTTTTGTTTTTAAAAGACTTAATTTACTAAGGAAAAAAAGTAGCATTTATTGCTTCTAAGAGATAAAAATAATATTCAATGCAAATTATAAACTTAATAATACTAAATGTATATTAATGTTTAATTATGTTTTATAATGCTGCATTATGTTTAATTCATTATTAAATTAATTACCCGTTGAATTAGCCACATACTCTTGTAATTTTTTCAGATCTTCTAAAAGTCTATGTGAATTAGCTTCTTTAAGTAAACTTGAACACATTAAAACCTAATTTCTCCCGTTTGGGACTCTAAACAATTAGAGTTGACTGAATTTTCCATTTTAATCCCAAAATGCCCCTCTTTCGCTTCCTTTAAAGAAGTATTTCCATAATTGACAACATTGCAGTGAGTATAACGTCAGGAGCTCGATCTCTTCCGCTTGACGGTTAGAGAAGAATTATGTAATAATATAAAATTTTGTCAGCGCGCAATAAGCCACTTCTCGCTTGTCCTATGTTACACAAATTGACTTTTTCGGATTTGATTTTTAGGCACTAATAAGTTTATTTGAGTTGACTTTATTTATATATTTTTAATAACTTACATCTAAACAAATGAAAAACACTGAATTTATATTCTTTAATTGGATGGAGGTAAGTCCAAATATTTACTCAAATCTTCCGCTGTTTGATAATTCTGATATTGATATTGATCAAAATAATGAAAATTTAACGTGCAATGCCTTAAACGGCGTTTCTAAAACACCTAAGGCCATAGCGGAAAAGAAAAAACAGAACAACATGGAACCAGAACACGAATCAGAAATAGTAGAGAAAAATAAAACTAAAAACAAAAATAAGAAGGCAGCAAAACGTCAAAGGCCGAATGAGTGCCAGGAAGATGAAGATTCAGTGGCTGAAATGAAAAAGCAACTAAAAGAAAAGGACGAAGAAATTAAAAATCTCAGAAACCAAATCCATCAATTGAATGAAAAAATCAATGGACTACAAGATACAATAATAAACTCTCAAGAAAAAGTAATCGAAACTATAGATAAAAGATTCGACGAACTTAAAAACGAAAACCAGACAACCGATATACAAATAAATGAAAAAAAATCGATGACAGCAATCCCAAAGAAAAAAATTGAAGATACTAATAATAACATCGCAAATACAAAAAATTTACCCATAACACCCACAACAAAAACAAATGAAGATTTCCCTTCCCTGCCAAAAAAGGTCGGAAAAGACAACAGCGTGCCATCAACATCTAAGGTACAAGAACTATTTCCTTCCCTACCGAATAAGGGCAGGGAAGAGACAATGGAAACAAGCGAAATTGATAATATCCTTATCACCAAACAAAACAATCAAGAAAGCACTATAAACAGGTCCAAACCAAAACCACCCGTCATAAAACTACAAACAGTAAACGAAACAGGAACAATATTGAAAATTGCTGTAACTCAAAAGATATACACAGACAATAAAATCTCCAAAAACGGAAGAGAAACACTCATTCAAACAAAATGCCCTGAAGATTATAGAAAATTTACCCATATCTTGGAAGATTATAACAAAGAAATCAAAATTCAGTGGATCGCCTTCCCATTAGACGAAGATATCAAGCCTAAAATGGTTATTAGAGGACTTCCCTCAAATACAAAACCTATAGATATACAAACGGAACTATTAAATAAACATGAAATAAATACAATTAACGTAACAAACATGAAGTCTAGGAAGGCAGACAAAAAATCTCTGCCAATGTTTATAATTACAGTGGAAAAAGAAGACGTACCCAAAGCCAAGAAAATTACCAACCTTATGTACATGAGAGTAGTAATAGAAGATCTAAGAAAGAGCAACGGACCAACTCAATGTTTTAATTGCCAGGGCTTCCACCACGCCCAAAATGCATGCTTCAAAGACGCTAGGTGCGTAAAGTGCGGAGAAAATCACAAGAGTAAATTCTGCCAAATTCCAGCAGAACAAAAAGCAAAATGTGCTAATTGCCAAGGGCAACACCCGGCAAGTTATAGAGGATGCCCAAAGATACCTGCCTGGGGAAGACCCAGACAAATAACAATAGAAAACAGAACACAACAACCTAAAAGAAACAATGGGCAATCGTACGCCCAAATCACCAAACCAACACAAAACCCAACAACAGATTCGACCATATTAATTTCAAAAGAACAACAAAAAGGACTGGCCACGATGATAGAAGAGCTAGTCATAAAAACGGTAAGTGAAGCGATTAAAAATGTAAAAATAGCACTGAACTAAGGCACGAAACTAGGGGATACCTGAAGATAGGCTCCTGGAATTCAGGCGGCATAAGAACTAATACAAACGTGCTGGACGAATTAATAAATAGATATGAAATGGATGTCGTAGCATTGCAAGAAACTAAACTAACTCATACCATCAATATCAAGTTTCCAGGATACGACATCTACAGGAACGACCACAGAGCAAATTCAGGAGGAACTGCTATCCTAGTGAGAAAAGGAATAAATCATACATTACAACATACGCCACCACTAAACACTATGGAAGCAACAACAATAAAAGTCCAGATGAGACAAGGTGAAATAAGGATCACTTCAGCATATGTAAGGCCAACAGATCCTCTAAACGACGACGACCTGAATACGTTCCTGAACGCCGAAGAACCGTCCATAATAATAGGAGACCTAAACGCCCGATCCCCTAACTGGAACGATAGAGCTACAAACAGAAACGGTAGAATACTGAATAATTATCTAGTGAACAACGAAGACACCATGGTGATTGGGCCCATCGAACCAACATACTTTCCTGGAAATGCTCTACCAACCCATTTAGATATAGTAGTGGCCAAAAGCCTAGGACTACACACAGACATCCGAACCTTAAACGAAGGATCAGCAGACCACAACCCCATACTCATAGAAATAGGTACATGGGAAGAAGATAACAGAACAACAAAGAAAAGAAAGAAAACCAAGTGGTCTAACTTCAAACGCCTAGTGAGCATAGGAATTGGAAACATTCCTACAATTGACAATCCACAAGAAATAGAGGAAAAAGTCCTAGAGCTCGAAAACATCATAAAAGAAGCACTAAGAAATAGCACTACTGAAGAAGAATATGAAATTCATATGGGAAGATTTAGAGACATAAATCAGGAAATAAAAGAAATGATAAGGGAAAAGAACAGAGCCAAAAAGAGAGCCAGAAGAACAAGAAACCAGGAAGATAAAAATAGGGCAAATCGACTGAATCGACAAGTCAAACAGGCACTAATAGACCATAGAAGCCAAAAGTGGGAAAACTACATAAAAGAAATGGAGGAAAGGAGCCAAAATATGCAAGAAATATGGAGGCTCCAAAGAACTTTAAGAAACGATAGAAAACCCATTCCCCCACTACATGGAGAAAATGGGATCGTCTACACAGAAGAAGATAAAGCCGAGGTGATGAGAAGGACACTTGAAAGAGAGTGTACACTGAATTATCACCAAGACGAAGATATAGACTTTATCGAAGAAGTCGAAGAAACAGAACTAGAAACGCCCGAAGAACAAGAAGAAATAATAAATCCCACATCACCAAGAGAAATAAGTGAACTGATTCGAAAAAGTTCACCAAAGAAAGCACCTGGTCCAGATGAAATCACTAACAGAGCTCTGAAGTATCTTCCCTCGAAAGCAGTTGTGTATTTGACAAATATAACAAATGCAATACTAAGATACAGGCTCTTCCCAAATCGATGGAAGGAAGCCCATGTAATTATGATACCCAAGCCAGGAAAGAACCACATATTTCCTCAAAATTACAGGCCGATTAGCTTACTTCCAGCAGTCAGTAAGATAGTGGAACGGGTCATCCAAACCAGGCTCCAATCAGAGACAGACAGGCTAGGCATAATCCCAGAATCACAGTTTGGATTCAGAGCTCAACATTCCAGCGAACTTCAAATATTAAGACTTACCGAATATATAGTAGCTGGATTCAATGACCAACAATATACGGGAGCAGCCTTTCTGGATGTAAGCAAAGCCTTTGATAGAGTGTGGCATGAAGGACTGACATACAAAATGAGAGATTATGGATACAGCGGGGCCATGACGAAACTCATCTCCTCGTACCTAAGCGACCGGAAGTTCAGGGTCCGGATAGGACCAGTTCTATCAGAACACGGAATGCCGGAAGCTGGAGTACCACAGGGGGCAGTTTTATCACCCCTTCTGTATACCATATATACAGCAGATGTTCCAAGAACACCCGGAACATTGATCAGCCTTTATGCAGACGACACTGCAATTGCTGCAAAACACATGAACCTAGATATAGCTGTAAGAAATCTACAGACGGCATTGGATACAATAGAAGAATGGAGTATCCAATGGAAAATAGCAATAAATCCAGATAAGACCCAAGCGGTTATCTTCAAAAAGAGAAGAGATAACCCAGAAGAACAGCTAACATTGCAAGACAGACCCATCGAATGGCAAAACGAAGTTAAATATTTAGGAGTCACAATGGACCAAGGTCTTACATTCACATCACATGTCAACGCAACAGTCCAGAAAACAGCAGCGGCCAGATCAGCAATAAGAGGACTCACAGGAAGAAGAAGCAAATTAGCTATGAAATCAAAATTAAGACTGATAAATAGCATTATACTGCCAATAATTACATACGCATCTCTTGCATGGGGTCACATAAGTCAAAGTAACAAAAAGAAGATACAAGCGGCACACAACAACTGCCTCAGAGAAGCTGCAAACGTGCCCAGATACGTCGCCGAACGGTTCTTATTTAGAGACCTAAAACAAATAAGAGTACTGGATATTATGGAGGAAAAAGCCAGAACAAAATTTGCTGAGCTAGAAGACCACCCAAACCGGATCTTGCAAGAGATATTAAGGTATGATGTGTACCATAGATGGAAACATAGGAGACCCAAACAACAAATATTAGTAAATATATAATAAAGGCTAGATAATCGTAGCTCTATCAAAAGAAGACAACTTGCTCACCTTTGGCATCTCATTATATTTATTAATGTTGATTTTTATAATTTTCAGACATCCCTCAAAAAAATATACAAAAAACTTCAAATCGGCTTCAGCCACTAAAAAAATCAATAAAATATTAACAATAGGCGAAAGTCACAAAAAAAAATATTAGTAACAAAACCCAAAAAAGGGCATGAGGGGCCCACATCCTCGAGCGCCGAGTCGCCGAACTGGACAGAGCCCAGAGCGGGGACTCGGCGCCCGAGCAAGCAAAACAGATCGAAGATAAGTCACTAGAGATAGCGGGAATAGAGCGCCTCACGCTGGCCTGCATTGATCGGGGTAGGATTTCATATGGGAGTCCGTGTACCCAAGACTCCCATATGATAAGCACTTTGCTGATTGAGAGCCTCTATAGCGCATCAGAGTGCTATCGGGGGGTAAGTGGATGGTCTGGAGCATTGAAGCGGGGTGGAGTGATTCCTGCTTACGGGAGTTAATCCTCCTCGCCCCAATGAATTGTATCACCCGAATGTCATTCTCTAGGGGTGAGCAAGTCTCTCAGGCTGGGTTAAATCACTATGCTTGCTTGCTTGCTTGCTTTATTCTTTAATTGCACAAACTTATAAGTCAATAAACACTTTAATTTATTAAACTACTACATTTTTTTTGCGTTACAAAATAACCACGGCTTTATTAAAGATTACACTAATACATATAGTATGTTATAACTAGACCAAACCCAGACATCCTCCAACACCAAAGTTATCCTCCAAGTTACCCTCCAACACCTCCAAGTTATCCTCCAACACCAAATTGTTCTATATGGTCCACATAATGTTCAGAAAAAAGTCACACCATTTTGAGCGTCGGGTTTGGAGGGGAGAGATCAGTAAATTTAGTTTTTTACGTTTTTCGTCAATATGTATTTCTAAAACTATGAGGTTTAGCATGAACGACCTTCTATACAAAAATATTCTACATTAAATTTGAAATAAGCCCTATGCATAATTCTTCTAAAATCAACGATTCCAAAGTTACGGAGGTAGAATAGTATAATTGGTCCAAAAAAAGGCCTAACCCAGACATCCAAAGTAAAAGTTTTCCTCCAACACCAAATTGTTCTATATGGTCCACATATTGTTCAGTAAGTTCAGTAAAAAGTAACACAATTTTGCACGTCCGGTTTGGGGGGAAGATGGGGGAGAAGTCGGTAAATTAGTGGTTTTTTTTTACGTTTTTCGTCAATATTTCTAAAACTATGCTTTAGTGTAAAAATGTTCTATACAAAAATGTTCTACATAATATTTAAAACAAGGAAGGTCCTATGCATAATTGTTATAAAATCAACGGTTCCAGAGTTACGGAGGGTGAAAAGTGGAGGTTTTCGATACTTTTTATATTTTTTGGGCAATTTATAATATTATTACTGATGAAAGAAATTTTCTTTAACATGATTGTGTTTTGTAAATAAAATTTGCTATTTCAGTGGCCGATGGTATGTTAGTGATAAGCCCTTGAAGAAACGTCAACCTCACCACCCAAAATCATCATCAATTGCCCAAAAAATCAGTAACTCTGGAACCGTTGATTTTATAACAATTATATGTAAGAGCTTTCTTGTTTTAAATTTTATGTAGAACGTTTTTGTATAGAACATTGTTTACGCTAAAGCATAGTTTTAGAAATATTGACGAAAAACGTAAAAAACTATTAATTTACCGACTTCTCCTCCATTACTCCCCCCCCCCCCCCCCAAATGGTAAATTATTACTGAACAAGTTGTGGACCATATACAACAATTTGGTGTTTGTAGGAAATCTTTTACTTTGGATGTCTGAGTTAGGCCTTTTATTATACTATACTACCTCCGTAACTTTGGAACTGTTCATTTTAGAAGGATTATGCATAGAGCCTTTTTTATTTCAAATTTAATGTAGAACATTTTTGTATAAAAGGTTATTCATGCTAAACCGTATAGTTTTAGAAATATTGACGAAAAACGTAAAAAACTACGAATTTAACGATTTCTACCCCCTCTCCCAAGTAGGGTTTGGTTTTAATGAATTTTGTTTATGTGTAGTAAGTTGACTTAAATAAATTTAATTTTTTTAAATTTTAAATAAATTAAAATAAACATTACACTATATTATTACACTTATTTCCCATTAACCTATCTCGACCAATTCCCGTCTTTCTTGTATATAATAATAATAGAAAGAACATACCTGATATTAATTATTATTAAATCGTTTATACAAATTGTTGTTCACGACACACATGACGTATGTTTTCTTGTTTATATTACCATAATATTACTGAAAACAATTAGTAGAAACTACCAGAAAAACCCATCCCATTACAATAACAAAAAGATTTTTGTTTAACTACAAATTAGCTAATTATTTTTTACTCTTTATTCGGCTATTAACTTATAAATTTAATAATTTAATTGGGACATTTTCTTGTTACATATAAGGATCAGATTACTTATAAGGATCAGATTGGATGTATTCTGGTTCATAGCTCAGGAACAAGTGAGCCATGTCCGAGGTTATTTTGGCCGGCAGAGAAATTGAAAAAGAACGCGTATATTGAAAACGCTGTAAAACGTTTTGTAGTTTATCAATTTTATCGCTGTAAAGCAGATTCTTCTTTTTTAAGTATGCAGTAATGTAAGATGTAAATTAACTAAAGATTTAGTAACAATAAATGTCTCAAATTTGTTAATGCATATACATATAGTGAAAATATATTTGAAATAATCAACTTTTGTAAAGATATATTCAAAAAGTACAAAATTCTGCATAATTCTGCGACTAATGTTTATTAATCTTAAAATATATAGTAGGAAGATATAGAAGCACTTTGGTTTAGCTGCTTATAACTGCCTCTATGCATTGCTGGCAGTTGTTTGAATACAAAAGTGGGAAATGACGGATATTACATGATTCTGGCGATTGTTGAGTATGTATGGGCGGTTGTACATAAGTAATAGGTTTTGAATATTGTACTTAATAAAGATCATGTATTGGTAATCAGCAATTTCAAAAGTTATTGTTGGTTAAATTTTAGACTGAAAA